>NC_064621.1:105062286-105366760 GCF_023898315.1 Schistocerca nitens | reverse complement strand
GTGTGATGAATCCCGATAACTTCTTCATCACACCAATGGGAGGGCGCGAATTCTTCTTCTTCTTCTTCCAGGGGAACATCTCCTTGTGCTCTGGGAAGGATTCATGTGGGTATCAGTGGGTGCAGTGGAGCTCGTGCGAGGCACCACGACGGCCAACGAGTGTCGTACACTGGTTGCACACCACGTACATTCCCTCATGACGGTCATGTTTCCCGACGGCAGTGCCATTTTTCAACCACATAACGCACCATATCGCAAAGCCAGGACTGTAACTGAGTGGCTCGAGGAACACAGTAACGAGTTCTAATTGTTGTGCTGGCCTCCAAACTCGCCAGACCTGAACCCGACCAAACAGATATGGGATGTGGCTGAACTTTGCGTCAGAGCTCATCGCCACCCTCCCTGGAATCTACGGGAATTAGGCTAATTGTGTGTGCGGATGTGGCGTCAGCTCCCTCCACCGACCTACCGAGGCCTCGTTGCTTCCATTCCACGACGCGTCGCCACTGTTGTCCGCCCCAAAGGTGGACGTACCGGCTGTTAGGTAGGTATTCATAATGTACTGCCTGATCAGTAAGCTTTGCAGAATGAGTAACAAAAAGTCAGTGAATCAATCAGGCTCTCGCGGCCACTTTTTGAAGTTTGGAAATTGCTACGTTTTCTTCACTTGGCAGTAATATTTGTTTAGTATATCCGCTATTGCAGTTTCGGTTTTAGGGCCATTACCAAGTACACGTGAAACATATTAATCAGAATTACATGTACAGGATGTTTCACGGTTCCTAGAGAGACTTAGCAGAGAGAATTTTGCTAAGGAACCCCTGTATGGAAATGTACAGTTTGATGATCTGGTCACTTTGAGATCTCACGCTTCACTTTACGTATACAAACTGAGAAGAGTGCGCCGTAGTAAGTCCCTGTGTGATTGTAATTCCGTGATTGCGACAAGACACGCTATTTTCGTCCCACTACCACTGTTGCTAGGTACTGGTACGGTGCGTCCGCAGCTAGGGGGACTCGACGGACCTAGCGACGTCCGACGTCACGTGGAAGGCGATCCGACGACGAGTGCTCTAAACACTGCTGTACCAGAACTCCTATAGAGCTCTTTGTCCCGCTGTCTATGTACTGTATAACGGGATATTTCAAAGTGAGCCGAACGGTCTAAGGCGCTGCAGTCATGGACTGTGCGGCTGGTCCCGGCGGAAGTTCGAGTCCTCCCTCTGGCATGGGTGTGTGTGTTTGGCCTTAGGATAATTTAGGTTAAGTAGTGTGTAAGCTTAGCGACTGATGACCTTAGCAGTTAAGTCCCACAAGATTTCACACACATACACTCCTGGAAATGGAAAAAAGAACACATTAACACCGGTGTGTCAGACCCACCATACTTGCTCCGGACACTGCGAGAGGGCTGTACAAGCAATGATCACACGCACGGCACAGCGGACACATCAGGAACCGCGGTGTTGGCCGTCGAATGGCGCTAGCTGCGCAGCATTTGTGCACCGCCGCCGTCAGTGTCAGCCAGTTTGCCGTCGCATACGGAGCTCCATCGCAGTCTTTAACACTGGTAGCATGCCGCGACAGCGTGGACGTGAACTGTATGTGCAGTTGACGGACTTTGAGCGAGGGCGTATAGTGGGCATGCGGGAGGCCGGGTGGACGTACCGCCGAATTGCTCAACACGTGGGGCGTGAGGTCTCCACAGTACATCGATGTTGTCGCCAGTGGTCGGCGGAAGGTGCACGTGCCCGTCGACCTGGGACCGGACCGCAGCGACGCACGGATGCACGCCAAGACCGTAGGATCCTACGCAGTGCCGTAGGGGACCGCACCGCCACTTCCCAGCAAATTAGGGACACTGTTGCTCCTGGGGTATCGGCGAGGACCATTCGCAACCGTCTCCATGAAGCTGGGCTACGGTCCCGCACACCGTTACGCCGTCTTCCGCTCACGCCCCAACATCGTGCAGCCCGCCTCCAGTGGTGTCGCGACAGGCGTGAATGGAGGGACGAATGGAGACGTGTCGTCTTCAGCGATGAGAGTCGCTTCTGCCTTGGTGCCAATGATGGTCGTATGCGTGTTTGGCGCCGTGCAGGTGAGCGCCACAATCAGGACTGCATACGACCGAGGCACACAGGGCCAACACCCGGCATCATGGTGTGGGAGCGATCTCCTACACTGGCCGTACACCACTGGTGATCGTCTCGAGGGGACACTGAATAGTGCACGGTACATCCAAACCGCCATCGAACCCATCGTTCTACCATTCCTAGACCGGCAAGGGAACTTGCTGTTCCAACAGGACAATGCACGTCCGCATGTATACCGTGCCACCCAACGTGCTCTAGAAGGTGTAAGTCAACTACCCTGGCCAGCAAGATCTCCGGATCTGTCCCCCATTGAGCATGTTTGGGACTGGATGAAGCGTCGTCTCACGAGGTCTGCACGTCCAGCACGAACGCTGGTCCAATGGAGGCGCCAGGTGGAAATGGCATGGCAAGCCGTTCCACAGGACTACATCCAGCATCTCTACGATCGTCTCCATGGGAGAATAGCAGCCTGCATTGCTGCGAAAGGTGGATATACACTGTACTAGTGCCGACATTGTGCATGCTCTGTTGCCTGTGTCTGTGTGCCTGTGGTTCTGTCAGTGTGATCATGTGATGTATCTGACCCCAGGAATGTGTCAATAAAGTTTCCCCTTCCTGGGACAATGAATTCACGGTGTTCTTATTTCAATTTCCAGGAGTGTATGAACATTTTTTTGAAAGTGATCAAATGTATAAATTAATTTTACATCCAAACGGCTCATTTCCGGACATGGGTTCCTTATCAAAACATTATCTGCTAAGACACCTCTACAAACCCAAACAGCCTTTAACAGGGATTGTGAAACATGCTGTGTACTTGTCATCGAAATTTAAGTATGTACATCATAAGCATTATTATAATCAAGTACCGAAAATATTGTGTTTAGAAACTTTCGGATGACTGGGCTAAACAAAAATTTAAGAAAACTATTCGTCTGTTAGCTTTCGTCCTAAGACCTACAAATACAGCATTATACTGTGCTAATGTAGAAGGACATTCTCTGTTATGTTGTTTTTAAGATTAACACGGCAACGGTGGCATGGGATTGACAAAAGCGGGTAAAATATGGGACAAACCTTTATCCATGTGTGTGATAGTAATTTGACTTATGTCTGTGACTCAGGTCTGATTTATCCACACAATGAAGTTCTTAACCCCCGACGAGAGGGGTGTTATTAAGATTAACATGTGTATCTGTGTGTGACATCGTAGCCCTCAAACGACAGGTCTGATTTTAGTGCAGTTTTTTGTTTAGAAGCTGGTTCAATCGGGATGGTTCTTAGCTATGTGTCATGAAAGACAACTGTTTAAGTTTCATCAGTTAAATTAAGTAAAAATTTTCTTCCGACAGCCGTGTTTCTTGAGAAACTCTAAGCAATACATAAGAGCTACATCAAGTTACGTAGTTCGATACCACCAAAAATTTAACAGATTGTGTGTATTACCCGACCCACAATGTGTAATGGACAAAAACAACAAAGTATGATTTTTCTTAATTTCTATCACCAATATCAACTGTACGGTTGACATATACACAGAATCGACATCGTTAACATTATTTCAGAACGATTAACTGTAGTTACCAGAAATTTATAGTTAGTTAGAAAACCTGATGTCGTGAAATAAAATAGTGCCGTAAATTTCAATCAAATTTATAACTTAATTCTCGTGAATGTCTTATTACACTGCTATAGAGGTGTTAGGAGCAATAGCTATGTTGCAATTAAAACAGTAATTAACTAGGAAAATTCCTAAATTTCAGCTTACCTAAAAACAGACTTTTCGAACATTTATCAGTCATCTGATGTATTAAACGTGACTTGTGCAATTAATTAGATCAGTTGTAATTAACTTTTTCATTACGGTTCTCGACCATTCTGTATTAAACATCATTGATTTTCAGTCATTTTGATACTACGAACTTATCATGCAGAACTTTAACCTCAAATCCCGTTTTGGCAATTTTTGCTGTCCCACAGTTAATATCAGGAATAAAACCCAGTGTGAAATAATGATGTAGTTTATGATTTTAAGATAGGTATCGTTATTATAACTTCATAAACAAATTTCCACACAAAAATCAAAAGAACAATATTTATAAATCTGTTCGGACTGAATCATCATTTAGTGTTTTCAAAACCTTATTAACAGTTTGTTGTAAATCATTAACTCTTCATTATCAATCAGCGAATTTAATTGTACTTGACAATATGCCAAAGAACATACGTGGTTAAGATAGGGTTTATATTGAGCTGTGCAAAGCACTTAAAGTCAGTTGCAGTTTGGGCAATGTAATTACCCAAAGAGTGTAACAGTTGCCGTTTTCTCAGTCATGTTGGTAGAAAATAGTTTATGTGCGAACATCTTTGTAAACACTTACGGAAAATACGTCTGCTGTGAAAAGGATTCGTCAGTGTTCTGGAAAACTTATTTTAACATCCATGTTTTCATCATGCCCGAAATCCAGACAGATCTACAATATACATCCCGTAATGGTCTTCATCGGTGGAGGAGATTCGACGGTTGAAAGCTATGTATTCCACTGCAAAAACTACATGACTCTCATACTACGATGAATCTGTCATTATGAGACGTATTTTAGTCAGAACAGCAGTTGGAGTAATATTAGAAGGCCAAAAAGATATAAATAAAAGTCCGAGAGAGCATAGGTACATCTAAGTAAATAACACCAATAGATTTAAAAGTGATAAGAGTATGAAATTAGAATACAAACAATCTTCCTAGGCAACGTACGTAAATATCAGAATAAGCATATCAAATTGTTGAGTCTAAGTCTCAATTAATTTACTGCGAAATCTTCGTAATACAGGGTGGTCCCGAATTCATGGTACAAACTTTAATGGTAGGTACAGGACATTGTAACAAGGATTTATTGTATAGGAATGTATAGTCGCTGGTGACGCGGTGAGGCGTAAACAGGGGAAAGAGAAATGGAGTGATCGGTTGGTGTCACTGCCGGTAGAGGGCAGTAGATGAACATGATGTATCGCAGTAGGGACAAGCGCCATTCACAATTGTGCTGCCGTAGACGATGGGTGACTTTACGTATGCAGAAAAAGCAGACATGCATTACATGTACGGCCGTGCAAATGGTAACGCCAGAGCTGCGTTACGAATGTATCGCGCGGAGTATCCTAATCGACGAATGCCGGATCATAGAATTTTTCAACGGTTACATCGTCAACTTTGTGAAACAGGTACGTTCGACGTCAACAGACATGACGCTGGTCGATTAAGAGCTGTACGCACTCCAAGACTGGAAGAACGCATCTTGAACATAGTGGCTGATAGACCCGAGTCAAGCACAAGAACTGTTGCGCGTGACGTACATGTGAGTCATCAGACTGTATGCAGAGTGTTAAATGAAAATCGCTTACACCCCTTCCATTTTCAAAAAGTACAAGCATTGAATCCGGCAGATTATCCTCTTCGCGTGAACTTCTGCCAGTGGTTGTTGCAGCAATGTGCGTTGCAGCCGGATTTCGTAGGTCATGTGCTATTTACAGATGAAGCGACATTTTCACGCGAGGGTGTCTTTAATGCGCACAATTCCCATGTGTGGGCAACAGATAATCCACATGCAACGCGTCCACATGCGTATCAACAACGTTTCGGTATTAATGTGTGGGCTGGTATTGTGAACGACTTTTTGATTGGGCCATACTTACTACCCACGCGACTCTGTGGCGAAAGCTATCTTATTTTTCTGCAAGAAGTGTTACCAGAACTGCTGCAAGATGTTCCGCTCGCCATTCGTAACCGCATGTGGTTTCAGCACGATTGAGCGCCAGCACACTTCAGCACTGCTGTACGGAATTACCTGAATGCCACGTTTGGTGCTAGATGGATTGGGCGTGGTGGACCAGTCCCTTGGCCACCCCGATCTCCTGATTTCTCTTGCCTCGATTACTTTTTATGGGGACATCTTAAGAGCCTTGTTTATGAGACTCCAGTTGACTCAGATGAGGATCTCGTTGCTCGCATATCTGTAGCTGCTGCAGGTGTGCGTGAAATACCAGGCATCTTTGAACGTGTACGCCAATCGCTGCACCGACGCTGTCAAGCATGTATCGCTCATGGTGGACGCAATTTTGAACACTTACTGTAAACATGACACTTGTCAACAACGATTTCAATAAAATCTTTCGTTTTCCTTTCGGCCGTTATTTCCCCTGTTTACGCCTCACCGCGTCACCTGGGACTATACATTCCTATACAATATATCCTTGTTACAATGTCCTGCACCTACCATTAAAGTTTGTACCATGAATTCGGGACCACCCTGTATAGACGCAACCATCAAAGACGCCTGCCCCCACGCGACTGCTTGTTCGGGTCGCAGCACTCGGTTCACCTCACACCCTGCTCCACATTCCGCCCACCTCGCGACTCGCGTTCGCGGTTTAATGAAGCGTTAAGTCAGTACTCTATCACTTGACCACATCACGACATGGGCCACCAAATTATGTAAAAATATGATAAAAAAATGATGATGATTAGGTCCCATATTCCGAGGAGCGTATGGAACGATGCGGGAGACCCGCAATGCCGACTAGGCAAGGTCGTAGCGGAGGTGGTTTGCCATTGCCTTCCTCCGACCGTAATGGGGATGAATGATGAAGACAACACGACAACGCCCAGTTATCTAGAGGCAGGGAAAATCCCTGACCCCGTCGGCAATCGAAACCGGGACCCCGTGCGTGGGAAGTGAGAACGCTACCGCCAGACCACGAGCTGCGGACACTTAAATAAATAGAGAACTCTAGTCTTTAACAATGTTAAGCTAATTTGGGAGTGAGTACCAGGTCACCAGCATTGTGAAGCCTAATGCAGGATTGGCTCAGGTAACTTTTAACATAGGGGGGTTATGTAGGGATTTTACTAAAGAGGATCAGGTAGTGATTGTGGGTGGGGCTGGTAATAGTATTGATAGGGATGGGGAGTATGACATAGATGGTGACCTGGAAAAGATAGCCACTCAGACTGGCAACACGAATGTGCATTTCGTGGAACTGTTTCAGCGTCACGATCGTCCTCATCTTAATACAGCCGTCAGGCGTAATAACATGGGACTTGGGGGTGCGCTGATGACAGAAGGCATGAGTCACATTTCAGTAGTGTCGGTGGAGTCTATCAGCAGGACGGGTTTCACTAGACATGGCCTGCACCTCAACAGGTATGGGAAGGGGAGGTTGGCAAAACTTATAGGTGACAGCATAGGTGGGGGTGGTGGGATCACTCATGGGAAAATTCCGGTAGTTGTGGGTGTTAGAGCTGTACCTTTTTTAGATTGAAGTCAGCTGATAGGTATTCCTGCTTAAGGGAAGTCTCTCTAACAAAGAAACCACTTTCTACAAAGCTTGGGTATCCGATTAATGAGGGAATTAGTATATTTCATCAAAATATACAAGGTATTAGAGATAAAGTTAGTGAACTGCTTATAGATGTTGACTCTGAAATTATTGGTATATCTGAACACTTCTTAAATAAGGAGATAATTCAGAGGCTTCCTTTACCAGGATACAGGTTGGCTGGCAGCTTTTCTAGGAGCTCTTTGCGGTGTGGGGGAGTAGCCATGTATGTGAAAAACGGTATCCCATTTGAGTCAATTGATGTTTCAAAGTACTGCACTGAAAAGGTGTTCGAATGTTGTGCAGGTGTGGTTAAATTTAGTGGAGCTAAACTTCTTACTGTTGTTATTTATAGATCCCCAGACTCCGATTTCACAACATTTTTGCTAAAGCTAGAGGAGGTTCTTGGTTCACTTTATAGGAAATACAAAAAGTTAGTTATATGTGGTGACTTCAATATTAATTGTATAAGTGATTGTGCAAGGAAAAGGATGCTGGTAGACCTCCTTAATTCATTTAATCTTATGCAAACCGTATTCTTTCCAACGAGAGTGCAAGGGAACAGTAGAACAACCATAGACAATATTTTTGTTCATTTGTCATTATTAGAAGGGCATTCTGTTAGCAAAAAGGTGAATGGCCTTTCAGATCATGATGCACAAATTTTAAGTCTAAAAGATTTTTGTGCTGCAACACATGTTAAATATAGTTACCAACTTTTTAGGAAAGCTGATCCAGTTGCTGTACAGACTTTTGTAAAGCTTATCAAGGAACAAGAGTGGCAAGATGTTTATAGTGCTGATACAGTAGACGATAAATATAATGCTTTCCTCAAGACTTTTCTCGTGCTCTTTGAAAGTTGCTTTCCATTAGAACGTTCAAAACAGGGTACTAGCACAAACAGGCAGCCTGGGTGGCTGACTAATGGGATAAGAATATCTTGTAGAACAAAGTGGCAATTATATCAAAACGTTAGAAACAGTCAAAATCTGAATGCAGCAGCCCATTACAAACAGTATTGTAAGGTGCTTAAAAAAGTTATTAGGAAGGCAAAAAGTATGTGGTATGCAGATAGAATAGCTAAGTCTCAGGATAAAATTAAAACCATATGGTCAGTCGTAAAGGAAGTGGCTGGTCTGCAGAGACAGGTCGAGAATATAGAATCAGTACGTAGTGGGGATGTCCGTGTTACTGATAAGTCGCATATATGTACAGTACTTAATAATCACTTTCTGAATATAGCAGGTGAACTAAATAGAAACCTAGTCCCAACAGGGAATCATATAGCGCTCTTAGAAAAAAGTGTTCCGAGACTGTTACCTGAAATGCTCCTCCATGATACTGACAAGAGGGAGATTGAGTTAATAATTAAATCACTAAAGACCAAGAACTCTCATGGATATGACGGGGTATCTAGCAGAATACTGAAGTATTGTTCCACGTAAGCTCAGTACTTAGCCATATCTGTAACTTTTCCTTTAGGAGTGGTCGGTTTCCTGACCGATTAAAGTACTCGGTAGTGAAGCCACTTTATAAAAAGGGAGACAGGGATAATGTTGACAATTATAGACCTATTTCTATGCCATCGGTGTTTGCTAAAGTTATCGAGAGGGTTGTATATACAAGGTTACTGCAGCATTTAAATTCACATAATTTGCTGTCAAATGTACAGTTTGGTTTTAGAAATGGCTTAACAACTGAAAATGCTATAGTCTCTTTTCTCTGTGAGGTTTTGGACGGATTAAATAAAAGGTTGCGAACGTTAGGTGTTTTCTTTGATTTAACGAAGGCTTTTGACTGTGTTGACCACAAAATATTAGTGCAGAAGTTGGAACATTATGGAGTAAGGGGAGTAGCTTACAATTGGTTCGCCTCCTACTTTAAGAACAGAAAGCAGAAGGTAATCCTCCGCAATATTGAGAGTGGTAATGATGTTCAGTCCCAATGGGGCACTGTTAAATGGGGCGTTCCCCAGGGGTCGGTGTTGGGGCCACTACTGTTTCTTGTTTATATAAATGATATGCCTTCTAGTATTACAGGTGATTCAAAAATATTTCTGTTTGCTGATGACACCACCTTGGTAGTGAAGGATCTTGTGTGTAATATTGAAACATTATCAAATAATGTAGTTCATGATATAAGTTCGTGGCTTGTGGAAAATAATTTGATGCTAAATAACAGTAAGACTCAGTTTTTACAGTTTCTAACTCACAATTCAACAAGAACTGACATTTTAATCAGACAGAATGGGCATGTCATAAGCGAGACGGAACAGTTCAAGTTCCTAGGCGTACGGATAGATAGTAAGCTGTTGTGGAAAGCCCATGTTCAGGATCTTGTTCAGAAACTAAATGCCGCTTTATTTACCATTAGAACAGTATCTGAAATAAGTGACATTTCAACACGAAAAGAAGTATACTTCGCATATTTTCATACGCTTATGTCATATGGTATTATTTTTTGGGGTAATTCTTCTGATTCAAAAAGGGTATTTTTGGCTCAAAAACGGGCTGTTCGAGCTATGTATGGTGTAAGTTCGAAAACCTCTTGTCGACCCCTATTCAATAGTCTGGGAATTTTGACATTGCCCTCACAGTATGTATTTTCTTTAATGTCGTTTGTTGTTAGCAATATTAGCTTATTCCCAAGAGTTAGCAGCTTTCACTCAGTTAATACTAGGCAGAAATCAAATCTGCATGTGGAATGCACTTCCTTGACTCTTGTGCAGAAAGGAGTGCAGTATTCTGCTGCATCCATTTTCAATAAGCTACCACAAGAACTCAAAAATCTTAGCAGTAGCCCAAACACTTTTAAGTCTAAACTGAAGAGTTTCCTCATGGCTCACTCCTTCTATTCTGTCGAGGAGCTCCTGGAAGAGCTAAAAAATTAAGCAAATTCCAGTGTTACATTCTTGATTTTCTTTATTTAAACTAACGACTTGTCGCCTGAATATGTTTCTTATATTTCATTTTATCTGTTTCTACAATCGTGTTATAATGTCATGTATTGACTCGTTCCATGACCATGGAGACTTCTCCTAAATGTGGTCCCACGGAACAATAAATAAATAAATAAATAAATAAAAAAGACGTATTAGTTTTCACAACATATACACTGAAGAGCCAAAGAAACTGATACACCAGCCTAATATCGTGTAGAGCCCTCGCGAACACGCAGAAGTGCCTGAACACGACGTGGCATGGACTCGACTAATGTGTGAAGTACTGCTGGAGGGAACTCACACCATGAATGCTGCAGGGCTGTGCATAAATCCGTACCAGCACGAGGAGGTGGAGATCTCTTCTGAACAGAACGTTGCAAGGCATGCCAGATATGCTCAATAATGTTCATGTCTGAGGAGTCTGGTGGCCGGCGCAAGAGTTTACACTCAGAAGGATGACCCTGAAGCCACTCTGCAGCAATTCTGCACTTGTGGGGTGTCGCATTGTCCTGCTGGAATTCACATTGGACATGAATGGATGCAGGTGATCAGACAGGATGTTTATGTATGTGTCACCTGTCAGAGTCGTATCTAGACAGATCAGGGGTTCGATATTACTCCCACACGATTACAGAGCCTCCACCAGCTTGAGCAGTCCCCTGCTGACATGCAGGGTCCATGGATTCATGAGGTTGTCTCCATACCCGTACACGTCCATCCGCTCGATACAATTTGAAACGAGACTCGTCTGCCAGGCAACATGTTTCCTGTCAACAACAGTCCAATGACGGTATTGACGGGCCCGAGAGAGGTGTAAAGCTTTGTGTCGTGGAATCATCAACGGTCACGAGTGGGACTCCGGCTTCGAAAGCCCGTATCGATGATGTTTCGTTGAATGGTTCGCACGCTGACACTTGTTAACGGCCCAGCATTCAAATCTGCAGCAATTTGCGGAAGGGTTGCACGTCTTTCACGTTAAAACATGGTTCAAATGGCTCTGAGCACTATGGGACAACAGCTCAGGTCATCAGTCCCCTAGAACTTAGAACTACCTAAACCTAACTAACCTAAGGACATCACACATATGCATGCCCGAGGCAGGATTCGAACCTGCGAGCGTAGCGGTCACGCGGTTCCAGACTAGAACCGCTGGACCACTCAGGCGGGCTTTCATGTTGAACGATTCTCTTCAGTCGTCGTTGGCCCCGTTCTTGCAGGATCTTTTCCCGGCAGCAGCGATGTTGGAAATGTGATGTTTTACCGGATTCCTGATATTCACAGTACACTCGTGAAATGATCGCAGGGGAAAATCCCCAGTCCATCGCTACATCTGGGATGCTGCGTCCCATCGCTCGTGCGCTGATTATAACATCACGTTCAAGCTCTCTTAAATCTTGATAACCTGCTATTGAAGCAGCAGTAACCGATCTAACAACTACGCCAGACACTCGTATATAAGCGTCGCCGACCGCAGCGCCGTATTCTGCCTGGTTACAAATCTCTGAATTTGAATACTCATGCCCACACCAGTTTCTTTGGTGCTACAGTGTATAATAACTAACGATAAATTCACTAGCTACTGAGAGATGTGGATGCGGGACGCGAGTGACTGCAAGAGATGATGCCGAACAGAAGAGCTTGATAGTCAGCAATAAAGAAAGTATGCTGTTCTAAAAAGGAAACGTGCTGTTAGCTCATTTTTTTAAATTTCGTAGCGGTCCTGCGATGCATTGACGCTTAGTTCAGAATATTAGCACTTACATTAAACCTAAAGGGCAATACATACAAATTTTTTGTTTTGTTTTCTGGAGTTTTTTGTGTAGGTGTTTCTTTACACTTTAAATTTAAGTTTTACGTGCTGTAGATCCGTCCATTTCCTGACGTTCTAGACTCGTTAAAATCTTAGGAGTATATATGCTTCATCGTTCCAACCTTCGTTAAGCTTGGTAGAGGAACTTCTGTGTAGGGCGCCCACGGCATACGGCATTAGAGAAGTGCGGTACAAGACAGGCAGCCCCTCCTCGCTGGGATGTGCAGTCTTAGGAAGGTATTTCCGGGGACTGAGCCATTCAGC
This sequence comes from Schistocerca nitens, assembly GCF_023898315.1. NCBI lineage: Eukaryota > Metazoa > Arthropoda > Insecta > Orthoptera > Acrididae > Schistocerca > Schistocerca nitens. The sequence continues at coordinate 105,354,279 of NC_064621.1, read as the reverse complement.
ACGGTCTTCGTTCCCCTCCTGTCGCTTCCCATTCGCCCCGAGACAGACCAACTTGACTGAGGCAAGAAGGCTCACAGATCTTCCTTCCCTCATCTCCCTCGGGGCTGTGCTAGTGACGTCAGCTGGCGCAGATGTGGTATCTGCGCGATAAGAGATGCGCAATAGGTTAATTGAGAGTCGTATACGCTCTGCTGTCAGTGAAACCGAGACCAGAAATTCAACCGATCCCTCTAGCAGCAAGCTTTACGCAAAGGCACCTGCATGTTAGACGGAGGAAGAGATTCAGTGTTTAACGTCCAGTCAACATCGAGGCCATTAGAGAGCGAGCACTAGCTCGGTTTAGGGAAAGGGAGAAGAAAAGGGGCCGAGCCCTTTCGAAGGAACCACCCGGGCATTTGCCTTAGATGATTTAGGGACATCTCGGAAAATCTAAATCAGGTTGGCCGGACGCGGGCTTGAACCGTCGTCCTCAAAAATGCGAGTCCAGTGTGCTAACAGCTGCGCCATCTTCCTCGGTTATGTTAGGTATGGGGATCCTTCTCATACTTACCGTTTCGTTTTCGCGATATTTCCGCGAAATGACGCTTTCCCACGCGCTGTAGATATGTGGTAATTTTCTTAGTGAGCGAACGCAATTTCACTTCAGTTAACGATTTCACCGCCTCCCGCCTTGCTCTTGCGTTTCATTTTTGTCTCTACAACGTAAACATGTTACGAAATTTCTTCTTAATTAACTAAACGATTTTTTTTCTTTCTTTTTAATTAGGCAGTGCTTGATTTGTGACAGTACGCAACGGTAACACTGAAGCAAAAAAATGATAGCTGCAGATTTTGAGATGTGTTACGATAGAACTTTTTCTGCAGTTGAAGTGATGTTAAACTAATGTGTATTCACACTTCTGAAATGCTCACAAAATCGTTAACGTTTTACGAAGTATAAATTTCTAAAACTTCCTTCGGAAGGTCACAGCACCGGAATCTTTTTTTTTTTTTTTTATATAAATCAAGCACTGGTTTTAAGTATGTGATTATATAATTTATTAAACCAGCGTTTATACCATTACAATATGTGAAAGTGAGATTAATATTTCAATACGCACTGTATTTGCTACACCATATAATACGTTTACCAAAATTGTATATCAGCAGGGCGTTTTAGAAGTACAAATCAATTATTTCACACTGAGTAGCTGCAGGAGGACAATTTGTATTCGGCTTCTGTTCCTGTTTAGACAGGGCCATATGTACACCAGAGTCAAAAGACCAGCGAACAATAATGTTGATGTCCAGAACAGAGCTCATTAGAATCTGCCCACTAGCTGAATTCTCGTTTGAAGAAGCTTGTAGATATGTGACTGAAACGTTTTTTTGGAAATCCTAACGCAGTAGCGACAGACAGGGATTTTCACCTTATTCTTTTCAAAATATGCTCACCAGGAGATTTCAGCGTATACTGCAATGGGGAAGAGGAAGGCAGTCAGAGAAAAGTGTCCTCATGCTACTTACATGGGGCTACGTCAGCCTTGAAGAGTCCCGACCATAGTGGGCTTTAGTGGCCACTAAAGACGATGGTGCTGCAGTTTGGTTGACCGACAACGCGGTGTGTAGGATGTCACACCGTAATGGACAGCCGCATTAAAGGAAGTAAACTTATTTGTCCTTTGCGCTTACAATGCTTACAGATAAGATCATAGAAACTGTAAAAGTTAAGAATGTTGTACAGTTGACTAGGAGAAACGACCTTTATTTACTAAAAACGCTGCATTTGATCTTTTACGCAGGTCTCGAAACAGGATTTATAGGTTTGGAAATAATATACACGACGGCCGCTTTCTGTAAATGCTACGAGAATATTTATCTGTGAGTCTTACACTTTCATCGTAATCTTATAATGTGGTGTTAATTTCAAGAAAATAGGCGACGCGAAGTCTTTTAGTAACATGGTCAGGTTTAAGTCTCATAAACATTTAAAATTTATTTTTTATGAATGTTGTTCGAGAAATTAGTGTGAAACCATTACTGAATATTTTTTACCTATGGTAAGCTTTAAATCTCGCAATAGTTCTAACTTTGTACTCGATGACTTGTCTTTGTTTCCTTACGAGGTAATTAATCAGAAAAGATGTTCATTTTGTAAATGTGAAAGACTTCTACAGACATATTACAATGATTATCCACATCGGCAGAGAAGACTGAGAAAAATTTTACTTGACAAATATTTTTTGAGTACTGAAGAGTTCATTGCTTTCAGTGAAAATTAAAAGATGATCAGGTTGAGCAAAACTTTTCTAGACACGTATGTCCATTGAAATACTTCATTATGTATATTGTAGAGGACGCTCTTAATTCACGTCCAGTGCGTTCTTCTCTGTCATTAATAATCAGCCATAGTTCCCCATCAATGCTCATATGCACCGATGACAAGATCGCTGATGTTATTACATCACCTAATAACACAGTTCGGTGCAGTACGCAAATCCACTGCAGGAGGACCTCTAGGATCACAGGAACTGTATGTGAGTGCTGTGTCGTCGCCGCCGTGGATGGGTGTTCGGCGATTTTCACGAAAAACCACTCCAGTGAGCACATTCACTGCTCGCTGTCTTCGCCCAGAAGCTACTTGCCACGATGTTCCCGAAGACACAGGCGGCGCTCGCCGACTTCAACGGCGGTAGTACCAGCGTGCGCGAGCAAATGGACTGATCGAACGTCTGGCGCGGCTTACCTGGGTGGCCGACTGAAACTATCGATGACCTTAGAGGCACCAGCCAGATAACCTACGAGGAGTGAAATGAAGCTAGCGAGTTGAAAAACGTTTGTCAGCAGCGGAAAATATTCTGAGGAAGGAGAAATTGCAACAGTTTGGTAACAAAATGCCTGATTAGTATAGCGGCATGATATATTCTATTGTGCTCTTTACCCCTGTTTCAGGCCATCGTTGCCTAATGCTTCCTCTGCTAACTTTTAAAAAGTCTAGTACTTTCAGTTTATTCGAATCCGTCCCCTCTTTGCAGTTTCTTCAGTGACGTATCGTAACTAATAGCGAAAGATGAAGGGTTAAAGGATACGAAAGGAGAAAGGCTCCTTACACATGGCTCCCTAAATAGACAATTTAGACAGAATTATGAAACTTGTTTAGGAGCCGCCATTGGCTTCAACATGAAATATTGACCTAGTTACTGCAAATATGTTTGAAATGCAAACTTTTTTGGTTCAATCCCCATGTACCTGGACTCAAGTTTGATTGACGGTCTACCTTAACAAGAAGTACAGTTGCAATTCAGAATGTTACGTGTTGCAATTTAATGCACACTGATACCTGTGGTTTTTCATGATGCGTCGTCGCATCCACATGCAATACGGTTCTTGTCTCTGCGGTGAGCTTCGAATTCTTCCAAGTAACATCGGATGATCTCGTAAGTGTTCACTAGTCATTACTGCCTGTTGCTTCAATTTTTCATCTACATGAGGACAAGTGGTGTACATTTGTCCTATAATGGCGCAAACACTGACGTCTTACATTAGCAAAAGAAAAAGGGCATCTAAGACGTTCCCTAACCAAATTCCATTCGTGTAACATAAGCCGAATTAGAATGTAGCTTGATCGAAATGTTTATATGTATTTTAAATTCATTTGTAGTAACTTGGTCAACATTCCATACTGAAGTCTGTGGCGGATCGTTGCGACACATTCGCAGTTGTCTCGCAGACGTGAAGTTGGCGGACCAATGTTCACCGGAAGTATTTTGCTCCTATACTGCGTGACAAAAAAGAGAAGGAACTAGAAAGGAAGGAGTAAACAAAATAAAATGTCGTGGGCTAAAAGCGTATGTGAAGTTGCTTCAGCAGTCACAAGGTCTAACTGTATTTACAAATAACTTTGGAGTATGAGCCCAGTGATATACTCAGTCTGGTCGGGATGCGAGCACTGAAGTCTGGGAAGGGTATCACACAGCTGTTGTAGCCTCTCCTGTCTCAAACTGGCCCACAGCTGTTCTAACTCCTCCTTGAAGTCCTGGATTCTGGCTCTGGGACGATGTAGGAGGTGGATCCACGGATGTTCTATTGGTGACAGATCTGCGGGTTTTGCTGGCAGCGGAAGCAGCCTACCTCATCATCGCACAAACAGTTCATGGAAAATCGTTCCACGAGTGAACGAGATCTGTCCTCCGGAAAAATGGCACCACAGCAGTGTCGCACGAGAGGTAACGCATGAGGACTGAGATGTCCGTGACGTACCACCAGGCACCGCCAGGCACTGCCAGCCTCCACCTGGAGTCATACACGATGACGCCCCACACTGCGAGAACAAGAGTGACGCCGCTGTGCCTCTCCAAAACACTGCAAGAACACGACGTCTCAAGTCGCCGTCGCGCTCGCAGACCATGGTCATTCGGGGTAGCTCAGAAACGTGATTCTTTGCTGAACACAATGCGAACAGCCCTGCACAAGGCCGCACGTACGGAGACAGAGCTCTCGTGAAAGATAAGTTATATAGGTTGTAATTAATTGTCGTTGAACACTTTTAACTAATTAAATAAGTTATTTAGTGTACTCTTCAAGCTCACCATTAAAAGTTTTTCTCTTATTTGCGTAGTGTTCTAGTAATCGCGAAAAGTTCGTTTGTTTACTTACTGCTGCTTAGGCCTAATTTTTCGAGTGTGCATACTTAGCATTATAACGCAATTGGAAGTGCATTTGCTGTACTTTACGTTCAGCCGGCCGTTGTGACCGAGCGGTTCTAGACGCTTCAGTCTGGAACCGCGCGACAGCTACGGTCGCAGCTTCGAATCCTGCCTGGGGCATGAATGTGTGTGATGTCCCTACGTTAGGTTTCAGTAGTTCTAAGTTCTAGGGGACTGATGACCTAAGATGTTAAGTCCCATAGTGCTCAGAGCCATTTGAGCCAAATACGTTCATTAGGGTGCCTTTCAAGCTCACCATTAAAGGTTTTTCCTTTATTTGCGTATTGTTCCAGTAATCGCGAAAAGATCGCGGCTTTGCCTTACTTTCCGAGTGTGCAGACTTACCGCAATCTTAAGTGCATTTGGTATAGATTAACTAACTAAATACATTCATTAGTGTGTTCTTCAAGCTTGCCATTAAAGGTTTTTCTTTTATTGACGTATTCTTCCACTTATCGCAAAAAGTTCGTTTTGGTTACATTCGGCTGTTTAGGCCTAATTTTTGATCGTGCATATTTAGTGTTATATCACAAAATTGAGTGCATTTGGTAATAGCTTACTTACATATTAGTTTCCAAAACATATTTAGTGTCCTTTTGCATATGTATTTAATATATTATCGTTATCACGTAGTAAATCTCTTAACTAATTTCCAAACTACCATGGATACTAAGTGTGTGAGCTGCAGTAGGAAAGTTAGTTCAGGGGTTTTGTGCAGCTGTTGTGACAGGTGGTTTCACTGGGGAAATTGTAGCGGCGTGGGAATTGGAGAAGCAAACGAGACTCTTCCATTCTCTTGCAAGGTTTGTTCAAGAGATAGGATTATAGCTGAACAGGAGGAGAAAATTAGAGCCCTTCAGGCAGATTTGGACAGAGCGAGGGAGGAACTGAAGAGGTTAAGGGGGGAGGAGGGCAAACAGCGGTGGGAAGTGGTAGCTGGGAACAGGGGCCACAGAAATATATTTGCCTTGATACCACAGTTAAGTAAGGAAGAGGCTCCAGTAGAAGTAGATGTAGTTAACATGCAACAGAATTTCACTAGGAAACCTACCGTTTAAAAAAAAGTAAAAAGTAAGAGGAAAGTTCTGTTGCCAGGTAGCAGCCATGGAAGAGGTGTGGGCCAGATTTTGCAGGAAAAATTAGGTGACAGGTACCAGGTCACAATCTTTTTCAAGCCAAGTGCAAGTCTTAGCCAGGTGGTAGAGGATATAGGTTCCTTGTGCAAGGGATTCACAAAGCAGGATCATGTGATGGTAGTGGGTAGAGTGGGAAACAGTATTGATTGGGATCAGGGCTACAGTATTGAGTGTGACCTGGTGAAAATAGCCTCAGCAACGACCCATACCAGTGTTGGGCTGGTTCCTGCTTTCGTGCGGCATGTTCAGTGTTGTGTCGATTCCCTAAGGTCTCGACACAATGAGTGGCTAGGTGCACGCGAAACTAACGCAGACGGGCGTAAATTCTGAAACAGGAGACTGGATGAAAACTATAAAGAAAAGAAGAGAGATTTTAATATACTTAACTTTAATGTAGTCTTGTTCTTGTTGAAATACATCTCTTGCATAGTAGTAAGCAATTAGCAATGATACACATGGCGCCTTGCTAGGTAGTAGCGATGGACTAGCTGAAGGCTATTTAATCTGTCTCTCGGCAAATGAGAGGAATACTTGATAGGTCTAGTCGCAAGCTATGTCGTCCGTACAACTGGGGCGAGGTCAAGTCCGTGTCTTGTGACCTGCCATGTGGTGGCGCTAGGTTTGCGATTACATAGTGGCGACACGCGGGTCCGACATGTACTACAGGACCGCGGCCGATTTAAGTTACCACCTAGCAAGTGTGGTGTCTAGCGGTGACACCACATTCCTCCCCCGCAAATCGGCGAACGGTCGTGAGATAAGGCTTCCGCCCGCCGTGGGGAGGACCCCATGTTGACGTATGCGATGAGGTGGGGAGCCTAACAACAGGCGAGGCTGTGCCACCCGCACCCGGCCATTCGGTCCGAGGGGAGCTAGGAAACGCCTGCAAACCTAGTCCAGGGTGCACGTCAACATGAGGTGTATGCGCACGTAATGATATAAGAGGAGCCGCGGGGTCGACCTCCATGTGGTCGGAGCACCCGACGGGCGAAGACGACATCTGGTCCGGAGCGGGCAAGAGGTCCATGGCGGAGGACGGCTGGTCACGGGAAGCAAGCGGCGGCGCGTGACCCAGGGAGGCGCGAGGCGGCTGCAGCGAAGCGTCCGCTGCTGGCGGCGCCGGCGGCGGCTGCGGCGGCGCGACGCCATGAGGCAAAATGGAAGGCATCGTCGGTAACACCTGGGGATGAGGCGAGCCAGTAGATGGGTCCCCAGGGCGCTGACCTGACGGCTCCGTCGCTGAAAGCAGACGGGGAGCGGCAGAACCCAGGCGACGACAGAGGCGCAGCTGATTGAGATGCCGACGCACCTCACCAGAGGCCCCCAAAACCAAATACATCGCGCGGCCGAGGCAGCGAAGAATGCGCCCTGCGAGCCAACGCTGTGAACCGCGATAGTTGCGATAATAGACAACGTCGCCAGGAGCAAAAGCAGGAGTCTGCCGCTGCACAGGAACCTGATGTGGCGGATGCAGCAAAGACATCAGAGTTCGATGAGGACGACCATGGAGCAACTCAGCCGGCGAGCGACCATCGCGGGGCTGAGAGCGATATGAGGACAAAAAGAGCAACAAAGCGTCCTCCCGAGAATGCGACTCTTTCAACTTCAACATCTGTGACTTGAAAGTCCGGACCAATCGTTCCGCGGCACCGTTTGACTGAGGCGAAAACGGCGCGGATGTCAGATGTTGAATACCATTGGCCTTGCAGAACGACTGAAATTCTGCGGACATGAATTGTGGGCCATTGTCGGAAACAATAGTCTGCGGAAGACCTTCAAGGCAAAAGATAGCAGACAAGGCTTGGATGGTGGCAGAAGACGTCGTGGAAGACATCCGGACAACAAAAGGAAAATTACTGAAAGCATCGACCACAACCAACCATCGAGCATTCCAGAACGGACCAGCAAAATCGATGTGCAAGCGTTGCCAAGGGGAAGTGGCTTTCGGCCATGCAAAGAATTTCCGCGGCGGTGCGGATTGTTGTTCGGCACACGCCACGCAAGAGGAGCACATATTCGCAATCGCAGCATCGATTCCGAACCAAGTACAGTGCTGTCGAGCAAGTTGTTTCGTTCGCACTATACCCCAATGTCCTTGGTGAAGAAGCCGTAAGACAGAGGACTGTAACGAACGTGGGACTACGACTCGGGATTGATCATTATCGGAACGCAACAACAAAACACCACGTCGGACAAAAAGTCTCTCCTTGTGAGCAAAAAATCTGCGAACCAAAGGATCCTCGATCCGTGACTTTGACAAGGGCCATTGCGTAGCAACAAAACGCAAAACAGAAGCAAGGACAGGGTCAGCAGCTGTGGCTGTAGCTACACGACGAAAATCAATCGGAAACGATGTGACCACGTCATCGGCTTCCGAATCAATGAACATGCAAGCAAGTTCGGAAGAATCGAATGCTTTATCCTCAGCAACAGGCAAACGGGACAACGCATCAGCGTTTCCGTGCTTAGCAGTGGACCGATACAAGATATCGTAGCGGTACTGCGAGAGAAAAAGAGACCAGCGAATGAATTTCTGCGCTGTACGTGGAGGTACAGGCTTGTTTGGATGAAAAAGTGATGTCAAAGGTTTGTGGTCCGTGATGATTGTAAAGTGACGACCATACAAGAAATCGTGAAACTTTGTTACACCAAACACAAGAGCCAAAGCTTCCTTCTCTATTTGGGAATAATTTCTTTGCGCAGATGAGAGCAATTTGGACGCAAAGGCAATAGGGCGATCATGCGAGCCATCCTTGTGCGCAAGCACAGCACCGATCCCGAAATCCGAGGCATCTACCATCAACAAAAGGGGTTTTCGGGGATCGAAGGGCGTAAGGCAAGTATTTGAAAGTAACGCCGATTTCAACTGGCGAAAGGCGCGTTCGCATTCCGTTGTCCAGACGAACGGAACACCTTTACGGCGTAAGCGATGAAGCGGAGCTGAAATAGAAGAAGCATTGCGCACAAACCGATGATAATAATTTACCTTACCCAGCACACTCTGTAGCTGTTTTAAGTTCTGCGGTGACGGCAAGTCCTGAATGGCACGAAGGTGCTCTGGACTCGGATGTATACCTTGGGCGTTAAGGACATGGCCCAGGTACGGTAAGTCCCGAGCAAAGAACACACATTTGTCCTTCCTCAAGCGAAGACCATTTTGTCGCAATACCTGAAATAATGTTCGGAGATTTTGCAAATGTTCTGCTTCTGTCTTTCCTGAGATTACAATATCGTCCAGATAGTTCGCAGCCGTAGGGACCGACGCACAAATAGTTTGTAAATATTGCTGAAATAAAGCAGGGGCGGATGCACACCCGAATGGCAGTCTTTTGAAGCGATACAAGCCAAGATGCGTGTTAACCACTAAGACGCGCTGGGATTCTTCGTCCACAGGTATTTGCAAGTACGCATCTGCTAGGTCCAATTTTGAAAAATATTTTCCCGGGCACAGTTTGTCAAAAAGATCTTCCGGGCGGGGCAAAGGAAAAGTAGCAGTCACAAGTTGTGGATTCACAGTTGCCTTGAAGTCCACGCAAAGTCTCAATTTTCCGGAAGGTTTTGGCAAAATGACTAAGGGTGAGGCCCAGAGAGAAGCCTGCACACGTTCAATTACACCTTGAGATTCTAATTCGTGCAATGTTCGTGCGACCTCATCACGCAATGCGTGGGGAACATTGCGCGCTCTGAAAAATTTCGGGTGCGCGTTGTCTTTCAGTTCCAAATGCGCTTCATAGTTCTTAGCGCAACCAAGGCCCGGTGCAAAAATGTCTGCAAATTCTTCACAAAGACTAGAAACACTGGCGGAAGGCACAGTCTGATTCACTGATAGGACCTGATTCACTATAGACAAATTAAACAATTGAAACAAATCTAAACCAAACAAGTTCACTGCACTAGAGGAACGAAGAACATAAAATGACACAAGTTTTGTCTGTCCCTTGTATGTTGCAAGAAGGCTGCACTGTCCTAACACAGGGATCGGCTGTCCTGAATAACTATGTAACTTAACATTTGCGGCACGCAATGGCGGTTGGCCCAGTTGTTTGTACGTGTCGTGATTGAGCAATGAAACAGCAGCTCCGGTATCGAGCTGGAATGGGATCACTGTTCCTGCAAAGTCTAAGTCCACAAAAAGTTTATTGTCTTGTTGACGACAAGAGCGACTGTCTCGTGCACTTTGAACTGATACAGGTCCAGAAGCACTTGCAACTTTACGGGATTTCCGGCGACGTCGACGCACACTTTGGGTGGGACGAACACAGTCACTGTTAGCTAAAGTGTCACTGGACGGGTGGGAATGAACCACATGAATGTCCAAGGGTGAAGGTCCACGAGCCTGATTGTCCTGGGTTCGATGCCGGCGCGAAGCAAAAGGCCTGGAAGTATTGCGAGTGTCTGATCTTAACTTTTTCTGGCAAACACTTTGTACATGTCCTTTCTTGTGACAGTAAAAGCAAAAAGCTTGGCGTGACGGGCAATTTTCACGCGAATGTCTAGTTGCACACCGCGGGCAAGATTTCACTGCATGTGCTTGCTGACGCGGCGCACGTGGTTGCAAGCTAGGCGGCCGCAGCGAAGTCGGGCGCGAGGGCCGCTTAGCGTCCCGTGCAGCGGGCCGGGCGGGCCGATTAATGTGACACACTGCTGGCGAAGTTTCAAATGATTCCTGAGCAAAGTCAAGTGTGTCTTGCCTGTCCAATATGTCTATCACTTGTTGCAGGGAGGGATTAACTAGCTTCAAAATCTGTTCCCTTATGCGAACATCAGAAACGTTCTGTGCAATTGCATCACGCACCATAGTATCTGAATATGGGAGGCCACATTCACAGGCAAACGCGCAGTCTCTAGTAAGGCCTTGCAAAGTTGCAACCCACTCCCTATTAGTCTGACCGGCCGTACGTTTTGTACGAAAAAACGTATACCGTTTGGCAACTACATTTACTGTTTCTTTGAAATAGGCATCTAAAGCCGACAAAATTTCCTCGTAGGACAGAGTTGCGACGTCGCGTCGGGGAAACAATTTCACTATCACCCGGTAGGTAGACACACCGACACAAGAAAGCAAAAACGGCTGCCGCTCTTTACCTTGAATTCCATAAGCAGTGAGGTGGAAGTTGAACTGATCGGCCCACTCAGTCCAGCTTTCGGTTGTGGCCTCAAAGGGCCTAAATGGCGGTGCGACAGCGTTGTGTGGCTGCGGTAGCGAAGAAGCGGCTGCCGCCGCATCGGTTTGCAGCGCACGTTGACCCTGGACGAGCTGTCCAAGGGCTTCCAATAACGCCTGCGTCTGCTGATTCTGCAAGCGAAAAAATTCGGACAGTACATCTGGAGAATGCGGCGAAGCCATGACACAAGCAAATTAGAGCAAGTATAACACAAAGACTGCAACGTGGGCGCGGCATCCCATCCTCGTCGCCAAAATATTGTTGTGTCGATTCCCTAAGGTCTCGACACAATGAGTGGCTAGGTGCACGCGAAACTAACGCAGACGGGCGTAAATTCTGAAACAGGAGACTGGATGAAAACTATAAAGAAAAGAAGAGAGATTTTAATATACTTAACTTTAATGTAGTCTTGTTCTTGTTGAAATACATCTCTTGCATAGTAGTAAGCAATTAGCAATGATACACATGGCGCCTTGCTAGGTAGTAGCGATGGACTAGCTGAAGGCTATTTAATCTGTCTCTCGGCAAATGAGAGGAATACTTGATAGGTCTAGTCGCAAGCTATGTCGTCCGTACAACTGGGGCGAGGTCAAGTCCGTGTCTTGTGACCTGCCATGTGGTGGCGCTAGGTTTGCGATTACATAGTGGCGACACGCGGGTCCGACATGTACTACAGGACCGCGGCCGATTTAAGTTACCACCTAGCAAGTGTGGTGTCTAGCGGTGACACCACATTCAGCCCCAGTTGAACCGCTCTGTCAGGAGGGTAAATATGGGGTTGGATCAGTTGCGTAGGGCGGCCACTCCGTCAGACGTTGGATTGGTTCCTGTCGAGGCTATTGATTGGAGGGAGTCCAAAAGGCATGGCCTACATCTCAATAGGAAAGGGAAGGATAAACTGGCAGGGTTGTTAGCGAAATCCATAAGGGGGGACACTAGTACTCATGGATGTACCACTTTTTTAGGCTAATATCAGTGTCTAATGAGAAGTTCAGGCAGGCAGGTGCTAAAGAGGTCCAAAACTCACACAATTCTCACAACAGGAAAGTAAATAATAATGTTGCCATATTTAACCAAAATATTGGTGGATTAAAGAAAAAAGTCGATTCGCAGAAAAGTAAAGCAGAAAATAATGTTACCATTTTTCACCAAAATATTCTGGGATTAAGGAATAAAGTAGATGAGCTCCTGGTCTGTTTAGATGACATTGAATCTGATAATGTAATAGATATACTACGCCTGTCTGAGCATCACATTGTGTCTAATATGCAAAAGGTAAAAATATCAGTGGTTATAAACTAGCTGCACATATGAGTAGAGGTGGGAGGAGGAGTTGCCACATATGTCAAAAGTTATCACTGTGTAGAAAGCTTAGATACAAAAACGTTTTGTCTAGAGCAACATATAGAAGCATGTGCCTGTCAACTTCAACTGAAGGAGGGCTCTTTTATAATTGTAACAGTATATAGGTCCCCTTCAGGAAACTTTCATTTATTCCTGGAAAACTTGGATGCCTTGTTGTGCTATCTGTCAGATAGGAGAAAGCAAATTATCATTTGTGGGGAGTTCAATGTTGATTCACTGAAAGACATTTCAATTTGACATCTGTCATTAATTTTCCTACTTGGGTAGTAAAGGACAGCAGCACATTGATAGATAACACTTTTATAGACCAAGATAGGTTTAAAAACATAAATTCTTGTCCTGTTGAGAATGGGCTTTCTGATCATGATGATCAGCTAGTTACAGTGTATGACATAGCTCCATTCAGTAATTCAAAACTACCCTCCTAAGTTGTGCATTCAATTAATGACTCAACAATTAGAAATTTCAGAGAAAATCTTCAGCAGTTAGACTGGGATGAGGTGTACAAGGAACCCAATGCTAATTTAAAATATAACTTATTTCATGATACACTTGTAAGAGAATTTGAAAACTGTTTCCCCAAGAAAGTAGTTAAATCTAATTATAAGAAACTATGCAAAAAACCTTGGCTTACTAAAGGAATAAAAGTATCTTGTAACCACAAAAGGGAACTATATCTAACAACAAGAAAGAGTAATGACCCAGAAACAGCCAAATATTATAAAAACTACTGTGCTACATTAAGAAAGGTTATTAAAAATTCCAGAAGCATGTGCATCATGTCTGAGATTAATACCTCTGATAACAAAATCAAAACAATTTGGAATATTATTACAAGGGAGACAGGGCAACCAAGAGTACAGGATGATGGCATCACCATCAAAGTGAATGGAAACTTGATAAACAACAAGCTGGAAGTTGAAAAAATTTGAATAATCATTTTTTAAATGTTGTAGATAAAATAGGATCTAAATGTTCATTAGAAGAAGCAAGGCAGTTAATGGAAGAGGCCTTACCCACACCATTTGATACAACTGAACTTCCACCCCCCTCTCCATCTGAAATTAGGAAGATAATAAACTCTCTCAAGAATAAAAGCTCACATGGGATTGATGGCATTTCCAGCAGGATAATGAAAGCTTGTTCCCAAGAAATAAGTGGGATTCTTAGCCACATATGTAATAGCTCTCTGAAGCAGCGTATTTTCCCAGATAGACTGAAGTATGACATTGTTATACCACTGCATAAAAAAGGGGATACGTTTGATGTCAACAACTACCGCCCAATCTCTCTGCTGACTGCCTTATCCAAAATTCTTGAAAAAGTAATGTATTGTAGAGTAGCTTCACACCTTTGTAAAGATAAAGTTTTAACAAAATGTCAGTTTGGTTTCCAGAAGCGTTTTTCAACGGAAAATGCTATGTATACTTTCACTAATGAAATATTAAATTCTCTGAGTAACTGAAAGTCACCCATTGGGATTTTTTGTGATCTATCTACGGCTTTTGATTGTGTAAATCATGGAATACTTCTAGATAAGCTGAAGTACTGTGGTATGAATGGGACAGTGCTCAAATGGTTTAAATCATACCTAACAGGAAGAGTGCAGAAAGTTGAAATAAACAGTTCACATAATATGCAAAAAGATGGTGATTTCTCAAACTGGGGTACAATCAAGAATGGGGTGCCGCAAGGCTCGGTCTTGGGTCCTCCACTGTTCTTAATATATATTAATGACTTTCCATTCTATATTCATGAAGATGCAAAGCTGGTACTTTTTGCTGATGATACAACTATCACACCCGACAGACAAGAATTAACTGGTGAAATTGTAAATGATGTTTTTCAGAAAATCATTAAGTGGTTCTCTGCAAATGGGCTCTCATTAAACTTTGACAAAACACAGTATATACAGTTCCACACAGTAAATGGAATGACCCCATTAATAAATATAGACTTCAATCAGAAATCGGTAGCTAAGGTAGAATATTCAAAATTTGTAGGTGTAAGCATTGATGAGGGGTTGAACTGGAAAAACACACTGAGGATCTGCTGAAATGTTTGAGTTCAGCTACTTATGCTATTAGGGTCATTGCAAATTTTGGTGATATAGATCTGAGTAAATTAGCTTTCCACGCCTATTTTCATTCTCTGCTTTCGTATGGAATCATATTCTGGGGTAACTCATCATTGAGTAAAAGAGTGTTCATTGCACAAAAGCGCGTAATCAGAATAATTGCTGGAGCTCATCCAAGATCATCCTGCAGACACTTATTTAAAGAGCTAGAAATCTTCACTGTAACCTCACAATTCACTTATGAAATTTGTTATTAACAATCCGAACGAATTCAAAAGTAATAGTAGTGTACATGGCTACAACACTAGGAGAAAGGATGATCTTCACTACTCAAGGTTAAATCTAACTTTGGCCCAGAAGGGAGTAAATTATGCTGCCACAAAAGTCTTTGGTCACTTACCTAATAGCATCAAAAGTCTGACAGATTGCCATATAGCATTTAAAAGGAAATTAAAAGAATTTCTTAATGGCAACTCCTTCTACTCATTAGATGAATTTTTGGATATAGTAAGTGGGTAATTCCCCAACCTCCAAATAATAATAATAATAATAATATTAATATTGAGTGTCATGTAATGTTTTATCTAATGTAATATCTTGTATAGACACCTTTTATTAACCTGACACGTTCCACATCATTACGAAGTGTCGTATTCATGATCTATGGAACAAGTACTAATCTAATCTAATGTAATCTGAAAGTCACCAGTAATTTACAACTCAGGCGCTTGTGTTGCGGTGTTAACGGCAGCATTCCGATGAGAACGTAACTTCCTAGTGCGGCTGCTGCTAGTCCCCGAAGTGTGGAATGAGAAAGAACGTTGTAGTGAGCACGTGGCATTGTAACGGATGGCAGGTGTACACGTAAGGAGTTACGATATGCTTGCTTGGTGCGCACTACACCGATCCTAGCTTGTGGTGGCAAGACGTGGTCGACCCGAACTTTGAGAACGATTGTACGTGGCCTCATGTTCCCATGGAATCCAACACTAGAAGAGTTCCACATCCGAATTCTTCCACAAGTCTGGGTGATGCACTATTCGACCACCTAACAAAATGGAGGCGGAGGTGCTGATAACTCTATCTCATACGAGTACGCGGCATCTCCGTATCCGTCACAGCAATCACTCAAAATCTGACGCTCTTCAGCCCCTTATTACACCCCACCAGTACTCGCAACAACACTAATTAACTCTAGTGGTGGTTCGCCGGCCGAAGTGGCCGTGCGGTTAAAGGCGCTGCAGTCTGGAACCGCGAGACCGCTACGGTCGCAGGTTCGAATCCTGCCTCGGGCATGGCTGTTTATGATGTCCTTAGGTTAGTTAGGTTTAACTAGTTCTAAGTTCTAGGGGACTAATGACCTCAGTAGTTGAGTCCCATAGTACTCAGAGCCATTTGAACCATCTAGTGGCGGTTCAAAATGTCACAGAGAATTTCAGCTATAATTATGTACATACCCATCGGTGGAGTGTAAGTGCGCAAAACTACATCGACGTCCGACCATGTTATCTGGGTGCTTCACTTTTTTGTTTTTTCTCAGGCGGTGTGTTATCGTATATCCCTTCATCCGTATCAGTTTTCGATATTGATTATGGTGCAGCCTCTAAAGGCACTTGTACTTCCCACCTATACCAAACCTGTAGCACTCTGTCATCAAACAGTCATATCTGCAATCAGCATTTTTATAGGTAGTCTTTCCATACAGATTATAAAAATATAACTCCTCTTCTAAAGTTTAGTTAAGGGTCAAGATGGAGATCCATCATAAGTGTATTAAATTGCTCAACTTTCTTTATCGGGTATGGGACGGTAGAATGAGTGAAAAAAGAATCAGAACTTCGTTTTAATGCCAAATTAAGCTTTTAAGGAGCCCCTGAAAAACGGTATACGAGCTGGAGAGAAAGATATTGGAGACTTCTTCTACTAGGCTACCTCCCCTACAAGCGGCACACACAATGTCATATTCTTTTAGGAAGGTAACTTCAAAATCCTAGGTCTAGGTTACTGTGTATCAGAGGCTCGTGGCTGCTTTTCACTAGAAAACATACATTAAGGATAATTGCCATGGTGATTAGCAGTGAAGTTCAATTATTCTGTTAGAAACAAATAATGAGTTAAAACTCCAAAATCTACTAGAACCAAAAGAACTGCTTAATAATGAGGTCATTGGCAGTTCAGATTTGGCTAATCGTAAATGACTTAGCCCTATGGTACCATCCGTTGTATGAAACAGCATACTTCCATTAAAACATTTCCAGGAGAAAGTAGTTTACAAATCTCCTATCTCTTAGTGTTGTCTACCGTAAACTCCAACGTTGAGTACAACGGAACGTAAAAAAGCAACATGAACCTGGATTTCACCGTCGCCTGATCGTCTACTCAACTTTGAACTTTATAAGGGATCCAGGTGGAACTGTTCTAAATACGGTTTTGAGCTTAGAATAACAAGAAAACTATTCGGAGTTAATTTCGAGGCCAATATCTAGCCTGTTTAATCGTGATAATGTTTACATGTGTTTTCCCGTAGCGTTTGAATATTACTGCCACTCACACAGATTCTAATGGTCAGCTCCTATAATCGCAGTTCATGAACATTGATTTTTACTGTCCGATTAGCTGAAAACAAGTTTTACTCACGATATACATTGTATAGGTTCCTCTGTTATCGTAAGCGGCAGGAAAAGGCAGTTTACTCGGCCTATGGAATCGTCAGATAACGTCAAATGGCAGGCAACCACGCAAAGAGTGTAACATGGGCGGCCAAGTATGACAGAGTTTCAGATTTACGCTTCTAGCCAGCCCTGTAGTAAAAGTTTAACGTATTTTCTTACTACATTTTGTAACGGGAGTATTTACTTAATGTGCGCTGCAGTCTTTTTGACAGTTAGATAAATTACTCTGAAAAACTAAGGTTTTTCAAAACGTGAAAACTGTTCCAAGATACAGCATGGTCATGTACTTAGGAACAAATAATCTATTCAGATTTAAAAGTTTTGTTGTTGATACGATTTTCTGAATTCTTCATTTAAACGTCTACGTGCTACATTATTACTGAACTGCAATGAATCAGTAAGTGAAATAAAATTCACATAAAATAGTATTGACATTTACAACAAATACAAACGTACTTATGTATATTTTGAAATAGAAATTGTTTGCAAATAACACAGCTCTTCAGTTTCAAGACAAAGAAATAGTGTTAACACATTAAAGAGACGTTACTAAAGAACGTTTATTTGCCTATATCACGTGTTCCCTGGCAGCAGACCTTCAATTTGAGGCCACAAGATGATGGACGACCGACAAAGTGTGGCTTAACAATCCACATATTGTGTAACTAGTTTTAAAAATATACAGAATTTCACTCACTACAAAACTCTGTAACTGAAGAATCGACAATATAATACACATACCATATTGAGCACATAAATATGTACAACACATAATATTATGGTTCAAATGGCTCTGAGCGGTATGGGACTTAACAGCTGATGTCATCAGTTCCCTAGAACGAACTACTTAAACCTAACTAACCGAAGGACATCACACACATCCATGTCCGAGGCAGGATTCGAACCTGCGACCGTAGCGGTCGCGCGGTTCCAGACTGAAGCGCCTAGAACCGCTCGGCCACCACGGCCGGCCACATAATGTTATCAAACGCCTCACGGAATGCAACCTCAAGTCTCACAACAACAAAAACAGTTGAAAACCCAGGAAGCTGCTCATTGCAGCCTCTGTGAGTTTTCCTCCATGTGAGTCTAAAATTGATCGTTAGAGCAAAACACTGTTCAGAATGCATCGTGTGTTCCTGAGTACTCTATGTACTCCAAGTACAACGCTCTCCACTTCTCAGTTAACAAAAGTCTCTCAGACATGATTTACGTGAAAATACTGATCGGTTGAACGCCAACGGTCAGTATTTTTACATGGACGTAAAGGGCAGATACATGTGCATCGATTGATGTGGTTGACATACTTTTGTTGTTATGTGAATTGAGAATCACAGCCACATTCTATGAATAAACATGGAGAAGGGCCGACGCCACGTTAGCTGCGGAGTCACCACGAGAGGGCACCTGCGCCTTCCTTTCTGTATATACCTACCGTTTCTCTAAATAAAATCAAGTGTGTCGTATTGTCCACACTGGCGATTTACATCACTGAGTATGTGTTTGCATCTAAAGAGTCCCTGCGGTTACATTCCGTGCTACGTAGGCGAATTGTTTTCCTGTGCTTTGTTCAAGTTGATATACACATGATCGTCTGCTCAATTATCGAGCACTGCATATAGAGCAAATATTCTCAGAGAAATCTAATTTTTCAGTATATAAATCATGAGAGATGCAGAACAGTTTATCTAAAGTGTAATATGAGAGGAAATAAGAGCTCTAGACATTCAGTTCTCTATGTTTGTGTGCTGAGATCAGGCATTCGTTACATTCTACACAGTACATGTTTCTCATCGTATCTACTGAATGTTGAATTTCCACAGAAATGTATTGACATGTATTACCACTCCATTGCAATGTCATCGGCGTCAGTAGTTGCATGCCGCATTTGCGACATGAGACGTTAGGCGAAAGATTCCACAAGGAAAATGTGTTTCAGAAACTTTACTTCCGGATGTTCGGCACACCTCTGAATGGAAAAACCTGATGTAACTGTGTCCTAGAGAGAAGAGTTATCCACCACTTTTGTTATCAAACTGATATGCAGATTAATTAAATTTATCACGTAATTTCATAATCTATTGTTAAGACATTACAGAACGTATACACAGCCACTACGGTTGCACAAAATTTTCTCACCTGACCGCGGTTTCGATTGCACAAGGCCAAACTTCATCAGAATAAAAAATGACATGGAATACCTAAAAAGATGACATAAAAAACACTCCGTCTACAGGCCACAAGTAGCCCGTCGGGATCACCCGACCGCCGTGTCATCCTCAGTGGAGGATGCGGATAGGAGGGACGTGTGGTTAGCACACCGTTCTCCCGGTCGTTAAGATGGTATTCTTGACCGGAGCCGCTACTATTCGGTCGAGTAGCTCCTCAATTGACATCACGAGGCTGAGTGCACCCCCAAAAATGGCAACAGTTAATGGAGGCCTGGACGGTCACCCATCCAAGTGTAGACCACGCCCGACGCCACTTAACTTCGGTGATCTCACGGGAACCGGTGTATCCACTGCGGCAAGGCCGTTGCCCAAAAATATAATGACATGCATTGAAATAATATATACTTAATAGCATTACTTCCATAAATTACGTACAAACAGAAGGTACTTAACATGTAATCACACCATAGTTTAAAACGTCTGAACAAAAGTGCTCTCGTCAAACAGAAATGTCACAGGAATAAAAACTAAAATGTGAAAGTATAACATAACTGTCAACCAGATAAAATACTCTGTGGAATATAATGACAACCGCAAGGTCGCTTACGGCCAAGAAGAGCATAATACAGCAGCTACTGTTGGACTAAACAGCTAACATGCCGAGGAAACCACGAGATCGACACGAAAACAAATTCGCTCCATCTTGCAGGAGGTAATGGACATACAGATAACTTAAGAGCAAACGAGACATTTCAAGCGCAATTTTAAACATTACCGGTACCAAATAGGAACCAGTGTAACAGTCTGTTTACAAAAGAAAATACAGTTCAGATAATGTACAAAGAAAACATAAGATTGGAAGGATAAAAGATGTTTAGGAGACTACACTGAAGAAAGTATCGCCATTCAGACAATTTTAATTAGCGGCTGTGTACTTTGAAAAACAATTTTAATGCGTAATTGCAACTGTTCGTTAAGAATGAGACCATCCGTCAGAGATAGGTGTTTAAAAACTTCTAGCTCTTCTAAGATGATAAGCCTAAAGGCTTTTTTCTCTGAATGCAAGACCTGAACGTCTTTTAGATCTTTAGGATTATGCCCTGTGATTAATAAATGATAGGTGAAAGTTAAATAATGAACATTGGTGCCTTTTCTCCCTAGAAGGCGTTCCATGAATCTTATCGAAATAGCTCGGCCTGTTTGACCTACGTAATAGGCGGGACAGTTGTCTCAAATAATTTTATAAACGCCCGAATTTTGCAAATGGGAAAGCATAGGTTTCAAATTATGTATGATAATATTTTTAAAAGAATTATTAGTCAAAAAGGCTACTCTATAGTTATACTTATTTTGAAGCAGAGGCTGTAAATTGTAAGAAACTGGACCATGAAATGGTATAGAGAATTTTTTTTTTTTCTTTTCGTTAGGTTCATTATCTGATATGCCCAGGGGTGGTGATTGTCTTATTAATGTATGAAATTCATATTATCTACTATGGAAGCGTCATAGCCATTATTGACAGCCGGCCGGGGTGGCCGAGCGGTTCTAGGCGCTACAGTCTGGAACCGCGCGACCGCTACGGTCGCAGGTTCGAATCCTGCCACGGGCATGGACGTGTGTGATGTCCTTAGGTTACTTAGGTTTAAGTAGTTCTAAGTCTATGGGACTGATAACCTCAGAAGTTAAGTCCCATAGTGCTCAGAGCCATTTGAACCATTGTTGACAGCAATAGTTTTAATCAGACCGATTTCAGATTCGAGATTTTCACTAGAAAGGGGGGTGGACGTGGCTTTATGGATAGCTGAATGAAAAAAACATTTCTTATGAGAATGAGGTGTACTGAGGTGAAAGGTATAATTTGATCACAACTGGTTTCTTTACGGAAGATATTGAAGTTAATTTTGTCGTCTACTATGGTATGAATGATCTAGATAGTTTAACTGCCGTAACTCATTTTCAAGTACACAAGTGAAAGAAATATTTTCATCAAAGTCGTTAAAAATTTGAAAGGACGATCAATACTGTCGTTAGGTCCTTTGTAAATGATCAAGATATCGTCGTCGTATCTAGCGTATGAACGAATGCCTACAGCTGATGCTGAGAAATTACTGAATAATTTTACTTCTAAGGAATTAATTAATACATCTGCAAGGATTTCTGCTAAGGGGATCCACATTGCTAGGCCATCTGGTTGTTGATGTAGCTTTCCATTGAACTCAAAATAATTGTATTTCACTATGATAGGAAATAAATTCATAAAATCGATGATTTTCCCACCGGAGAAGTTTTTCTCAATGAACATAAATTTTTTTCTACAATCTCTAAGGCAAATACTGACACGTTTGTGTAGAGATTTTGAACGTGAAATGAAAGTAATTTCGTATCTCTGTCACAGTGAACGAGTTGTATTTTGTTAACTAAATCCTGACTACTGGAACCAGTTTAATTATTGTGGAAAACGAACGTATTTTCAATATGTCTTGCAGAAATTTGACTAAGTCGTGATAGGCACTGTTCATACTGTTGAAAATTGGGCGGATGGGATGTTTTTTTTTTTTTTATAGGCTTTAAACTGAGCTCGTAATTTAGGCGGTTGAGGAGTCATGTTAATTAGCTGCTTTTTTTGGGAAAGGCTTAAGCCTTTCGGTTCTCATATAAGGACATACTAAATAAATGCTTAGTAAATTAAAATTCATTAAATTTTACCATTTGTGATTATTGTACTCATATTGACACAAGCAGAGAGTTTATTTGAGAACAGTGTCGACATCTCTTGTGAATCTGTGGTACCACAAAACAAAACTGAATGTGCACAGTCACATGGGCGCTTCCCAGTACTCTTTGTACCTCCAATCACCCGGTTAATATCCTTTGAGTTTAGTTAAAAAAAATTATTTGTGCGTAGAAAAGTGCATTCTTGAAGGTGAAAACTAAAGGTGTCTTTCAGAACGAAAGATAACAGGCATATTTATAACTTTACACATCTCTCCAAATGAGGACATTGTGATTGAAAGGTTGTAATAGCATAGAAAGTTAGGACATTATTTCGCTGCCTTTTTAGTCATCGTCCGGTGATTTCGCAATGCCCCGAGTTCAAGATAGACGAAGTCCACTTAAAGGAGACGAAGTTATAGAGCTCCTTAATTCATCTGAAACTGACGACCTATCCGATGATCCTGGCGATAATTTTGAAAACGAGGACAATGATGGAGGTAATGTTAGACGTTTTATATCATACTGTATACTGTAAGCTGAGAAGCACAGACAAAAAGCCCGCTAACTGCATGATAAGTGACACTGAGATAATCACGAAACACTCGTCCCATGAAAACGACAATGCATTGGCAGGGAGAATGTTACTGTTGCATGCGAATTTGTTACAGCGCAGCCAACATAAAGCTGAATAAGAAAAATATCCATTCTAATCGTAACAGACTGAAAGGTAGCTTTGTATGTCCTGACTGGTAAGTCTGATTGTTCACATGCTTTGCATCCGGACGTATCAGGGCGACAGCCTCGCCTATAGGGCACTTAGTGGGCTTTGCACCCGAAGACAATATGCCGTTAGCTACTTTTGAAACCGAACACGATTTCCGACAGCCATTTCGACGGTTTTTAGCCGGTTTTGCAGCCTGAAATGTATCAGTTAGGCGCTGAAAAAATGTATACTGCTGTGGCCCCCCTCAAAATCGAAATAAAATGAATTTAGCGCCTTTTTTCATCTGGGTTACTCGGATGCACGTTTTTTACAGTTTTTCTTTTCGTAATAGCATTTTTTGCTATAGTGCCTGGGGAAATATGTTGTAATCGACCGGCCAGAAGTTACTCAAGTTTACAATCAATACATGGGATGGGTCGACAAGATGGATTTCCTGATCACAATTTATCATAAACTTTCATCAGATCGCGAAAGTGGACGCTTGCTCATGCAATTGATACTGTATGTGTAAATGCATGGATTGAGTACAAAAAAATGCATCAGAATTAGGTGTTCCAAATTCTTTCACTTTAGGGCATGTGTGGTCAAAGTACTGACAAAATTAGGTAAGCCAACTTACAGGAAAAGGGAACGTTCCACTTGCGAGAGTCCAATACAATTTCCAAGAACTTCAAAACGAGCCCATACAGAACTTTGTCCAGAAGCTGATGTTCGTTTGGACAACGTTAGGCATCTTCCAGTGGTCAGAGACAAAAAAATCATTTGACATGTGCAAGAAACCGGATTGCAAAGGTAAAACCACATTTTACTGTGTAAAATGTAACATTCACTTACGCCTGAATAGAAAAAAAATTGTTTCTTTGATTATCATTCTTCACAAGTGTAAAATCAAAGTTTATGTATCTAATCATTAAGTAAGCTTTGTCATTTATGTATTTTGGTGAAATAGTCACAATAATTTGACTTTTCGACTTATACTGCACCCACCTGAACACAATGTCCTCATTTGGCGACGCGTTGTATCCCCCCTTGCGGGGCACCAAAATGGTTCAAATAGTTCTAAGCACTATGGGACTTAATATCTGAGGTCACCAGTCTCCTAGACTTAGAACTACTTAAACCTAACTAACCTAAGGACATCACACACATCCATGCCCAAGGCAGGATTCGAACCTGCGACCGTAGCAGCAGAGCGGTTCCGGACTGAAGCGCCTAGAACCGTTCGGCCATAGCGGCCGGCTGCGGGGCTCCTCGGAATATTTTATACATCTGAAAAATCATAATTTAATTCGAAGAACTAGATAGCAAAGCCATGATTTTTTTAGAAAAAAAATAAATCGTGACCGAAAGGGTTAAGAAGAGGTTTGGCATCGTTAATTGCGGCTCTGACTTCTTTCTGCAAAGTTGGCGTGTGGTCCTCATGTAGCGCGGAAATATCGTTTTCCTCGAAGAACTGCAGAGTTTTTGTAACATATTCTTGATTAGTAGCAATGACAGTGGTATTACCCTTACCAGATCACATTACCAAAGCATCTTTTTCTACAAGCTTGGTATTCATCGTATTAATTAGTTTTCTGTCGGAGTTAACAATATTATGACAATTAGTTAGATTTTTCCTGACGATATTACGAACGCCATGTGTTAAGCTAGTCTGACGGAAACTGTCCATTGTCACACTCTCTAGGCCTTCCTCCCTTCTCTCTGTGTCCATCTCTTTCTCTCCCCGTATCTATGTGCAGGAGATGTGGAGCTTTTACATATTCCAATCTGTAACTGGTACACAAATAGTGTGACCTATGTTTGCAGCGTCGTACCGAGAAAATGTCAAGTACATTGTAGTCGAGACTGCAGGTAGAAATTGCGGACTAATCACGGAGATAAACATGCAATTGGCAGAGCGCCTCTGTAGGTATAAAATGGTTCAAATGGCTCTGAGCACTATGGGACTTAACAGCTGTGGTCGTCAGTCCCCTAGAACTTAGAACTACTTAAACCTAACAAAACTAAGGAAATCACACACATCCATGCCCGAGGCAGGATTCGAACCTGCGACCGTAGCAGTCGCGCGGTTCCGGACTGCGCGCCTAGAACCGCGAGACCACCGCGGCCGGCCTCTGTAGGTATATCATCTATAGTAAGGAAATAAGTAATCCGTTTTAATGTGTGTGTGTGTATGTGTGTGTGTTTGTGGACTGCAGTGAAATGTTTGTGTTGTATGATGATGATGATGAGAGAATGGGGCGGATGATACCCGATGCCGACACACAGCCTGCTCCGAGCAAATAGTATCAAGGTAGCCCGCCAGGCGTAAAGTCCCGACCCGACAGAAGGATCACCATCGACAGTGTCACATACGTTTTTATGTAACATACGCATAATTCTATTTTTGCGGCGCCGCGAGATGAATAGGGCCAACGCAGTCCGCAGCGCGCCGAAACCTTGCGAGCGTGACTAACGACATCAGTTGTGTCAAAGTTGTGTACGTCTCTGTGGAAGCTCCCAAGTGTTGCTCGTGATTTGTTTACGAACGGATGCAGTCTTCAGGGCGTTAAAACCTCGCGAATGTGACTCACGACATCAGGTGTTCCGGCCAGTGTGGCCGACCGGTTCTAGGCGCTCCAGTCTGGCACCGCGCGACCGCTACGGTCGCAGGTTCGAATCCTGCCTCGGGCATGGATGTGTGTGATGCCCTTAGGTTAGTTAGGTTTAAGTAGTTCTAAGTTCTAGTGGACTGATGACCTCAGATGTTAAGTCCCATAGTCCTCAGAGCCATTTTTGACATCAGGTGTGGCGAAGTTGTAAACTGTACGTCTCTGTGGAAACTGCTAAGTGTTGCTCGTGGTTTGTTTACATTTGCATGGAAACGCCTCAGTGTTGGAGGTTCTATGTTGACGAGTATCGGTGTGATTGTGTGGTCGATATTGATTCGCAGTTCGAAGCTGTCTGAAGCGTTCCCTACTATGAGGACGTTCCTTACGCTGTTTCTGCTATTGGGATATGTGGTCGCCATGATACATGCGTCAATAGCCGTTGTAATACGTGTAGAGTCTATCTACCCATCTCTCCCAACCTATTTCGCTGTCCATGTTTCTTATAATTGTCTATGTCCTCCTCTTCTCCTCCGTATGTCCACCTCCCGTTCCTCGGCCTATGTCATCCTTCACCGCAAAATGGCCATCTTATCCTAGCTCTTCTCTCGTGGATTCGCCCAAGTTTGTGTATGTCACATATAATGCAAATGTGTGTTCGCCTTTCTGCCTATCGCCTCCTCGCCCCCCTACCTCGGCAAACCCCTCCTCGCCACACATTCTGCCCATCACTCTCCCCCTTCTGCCAATTTTCTCTTCGCCCCCCTCCTCCGCCTTCCCCATCAGCTCGTAGGTAACCCGAGGAAAATACAACAAAACGTTGCCCTTGAGGAATCTGCTGAGAAGCGTGTGTCGAATGAGACAGGATGCAATCGATATCGTAAGTATCCATTAAGAACACCTGTGTATGCCACTCACACTCTAGCAGCCACCTGCCCTTTCCCTCCCTCCCCCCCCCCCCCACCTTCTCCTTTCAGCATCCCTTACCATGGTGTGCGAAGGAGGGTGTTGCAGAGATATGTGTTGCAGAGGAGTTTACAATTTGTATGACTCCTAATGGTCGTCGTAGAAGGAAGATTGTGGAGGTGGTGAAGTATCAATGCACGCGACGTGCATGTAGTGCCCTGGGTGTAGCGGGGATGTCGGTCAGTCGTGTAACTGATTGGTAATAGGTACCGGTGTCAGAAGCTTCTCATCGCTATCGAGGATAGTTTCAAATCTGTGTAGGCCTGGAACAGTATCCTCCAACCTATTCTCCCTACAGTCAGCATTCCCGCAATGACGTCGTGTTAAAAAAAAAAAAAAAAAAAAAAAAAACACCTGTCTCCAAGCTTAAGGAATGGCCCAGGAAATGTACAGGTAAGCACCCGACTGAGCGTCCTGGAACCAGACGTGACTTGCACTGCGTCATTGCAGGAACCCTCGTAACACAATGGGTTTTCTAATGGCGGCCGCTGACGGGAGAGGGCAGACCTGTGCAGCAAAGTCTCGGCTACCTTTTGAAAGTAGACCAAGGTGAATCCAATGCGCGGGGATGGACCAGTACCGTATAGATTTCTATCCAGGAAAAAATTGTAATTTCCAAATAGATGCAAAGGTGAGTACCTCGGGACAGAAAGCTTCTACTTGATTATTGTTCCGATTTTATTTGAAAGTTATACCACGAAGAGCGCGTCACAGCCTTCGTCTCCAGAGATCCGGTGAAGTGGCGGTATGGTCCTGTAGGTTCCGACATCTAGCATCCCATGTGGACGTTGTGACACGCACAGCCTGGATGGGACAGGAGTCGTATACGAACGGCGGACCTGTGTGCATCGAAGCGACAACCCACGAAGCCATACTGTTACCGTAGTATTGTTACGTCTGTGGTGCGAGCCATAACACAGTGCTCTACTACGTCTGCATAGGGGAATCAGAAGTACAGCTGGTATTCGATTAGCTGAGGCTGCTTGTTGTGGGAAGCCGGCCCTGGAACCGCGCGACCGCTACGGTTGCAGGTTCGAATCCTGCCTCGGGCATGGATGTGTGTGATGTCCTTAGGTTAGTTAGGTTTAAGTAGTTCTAAGTTCTAGGGGACTGATGACCTCAGAAGTTAAGTCCCATAGTGCTCAGAGCCATTTCGTTGTGGGAATGTACCGCGTTCTTTAATCGGTCTCAAAACGAATGCGCAGGCATGTGTTGGTCGATCAGTATATACGTCATCTCCTGATCGAGCTGATTGTTAGTTACGCGTCTTCTAGGACTGGTGACAAGTGAGGACACCAATCGAACTCATTATTGGTACATTACTGTGTTCAATGTAGAGGCTTTCGTAGCAAAGATTTATATTGTGTCTTATTAAGGTTGGTTGGTTGGTTTGGGGAAGGAGACCAGACAGCGTGGTCATCGGTCTCATCGGATTAGGGAAGAAAGTCGGCCGTGCCCTTTCAGAGGATCCATCCCGGCATTTGCCTGGACTGATTTAGGGAAATCACGGAAAACCTAAATCAGGATGGCCGGACGCGGGATTGAACCGTCGTCGTCCCGAATGCGAGTCCAGTGTCTAACCACTGCGCCACCTCGCTCGGTGTGTCTTATTAAATTTTGTAGTATTTGTTTGATATATTTCTTACGCTGCAAGCAAATGGGCAGCTGTTGGCTTTTGGGAAGAGTAAAAGGAACTGGATTTCGTTAAGTTGTACTGACAGATTTCTTCAATTCAAAGGCAATTTAGTTTGTCTTAGAGTGAAAGCTGTAGTTCCTGGTTTGGCTTCTCATAATGTTTGCACTATTAGTTAATGTACCTGCAGTACTGGGTCCTGCATATTTAATCTCGCAAAGACTCTACATAGCACTCGATCTCTGTCTTATGGCAGACTCTCAGTGCTTCGTCCTGCAACCAAGTGTGATAAGCTTCCCCCTTCCAGTAGCACCGGACTATTTGTGAGCAATATATACGATATGACCAGGGACAGACATGTGCAGACTTCGCCCCTATGTAAGGTACTCGTAAGTGTGTGTGAGGAGCGCCACAGAATATGACAAATTCGAAAATGTTAGAGCTGCATGAACGCACACATCGACAAACCAGAAAACTGCCGAGTGTCGTCCTGAGACGATAAATAAAAGCCAAAGGAAGCGCTCCGTGGAATACAGAGACGAGGGATTACTCAGGTCTTCACCAGAAATGTTACTCCCAATTCAGCAGAACGTTGCCGCAACTACATTTGAGAGATTTGGCACAATTTACTCTGCAAACGAAGTATGTACACAGTAAATTAGAAAACAAAATACAAATGGAATGTAAAACGTATTATAATAATTTAATACGTAAAACAAACTTAACTGAAGCAAATAATTAGAATAGTGTTGAATGTCTTTAATTAGTCATGCTGAAAATACTTCGACACCACACTGTGTACATCTTATTTTCTAAAAATGGTATTTCAGGAACTAGCTCTATCAGACAGGGATGTATGTGGCTTCGAAGTTTCTTTAATTTACATTGTAACGAAAGTTTTAATTTTCCGCAATAATTGATGGTGGTGGGGTATTTTGCAACATTACAAATTATTACTAAAGTGTATTTTACATTTTTCCTCAACATTAATTATATATGCACTTTTATATTCAAAACATTTTTATACATCACCGTTTCGAAGATATTCCCTCTAAATTATTATTCGGTGTGTTTTTCCCCCTTAAAAGTGTAATTGGCGGGAAACAAAAAACAAATTTTCCATTATTTTGTCCTCTCTGTCCAACATTTACATCGAGATCGTTCACTGACACAGAAATGTTTCTAGCAGAAATGTATGTAAGTTCAAATTTTTCGCGTAGGTGCCCATATACTCATAATTAGGCTTAAATTTCACGAAGATTCTGCAGGAAATACAATATTGCTTGACAAGTAACATGGTACAGGTTCGTGCATGTTATTCTGCACCTCTCTTTGGAATGAGTACGATTTCTTTGAAACAATCACACATCACCTCTTAAATGCTGACAAGGTTGTCCAATTGACTGGTGCAGCTCTTCAATCGTATCAGTGGGACTACTGCACGCTTAACTTTTGAGATGACCCCAAGTCAAAACGCTGAGAGGATTGAGATGACCCCAGATAAAAAATTCGGAGGATTGAAGTCAGGTGACCTCGGAGGCAAAGGTAGGGGCGCTTGCCGATTTATCCATCTTGGACGTTATAGGTGTGTTACATGTTGTCTTATATCAGCAAGAAAATATAACATTGCCTGACCATACATCTACGACATTTCCCAACCACTGGCCACGAGCACAATTTGAGTCTTATTAAATGTGTGCTTAATCGAAAAGGTTACGGGTGAAATACATTTGTAATGTGTATGAGAAGTCAATGGCAGCTCGAAAACACCATTCGTAATTATCCTGTAAACAGCTCATTTACTGAAACGTTTTTGATTCTCTTATCGTCTCCTTTCAACAGTATCAGGTTTCCCTACTAATTTTTGACATCCTGGAATTTGTCGAATCCTTATAAACAAGAAAGGGCGTACTTTAATAAGAGAGACCCATCAAACTTTTACAACGGTACCATTAAGTGCCTACAGCCGAAAGACTTGTTCGTAATGCTTAGTAATACAAACAAAACGTTTCTTGTGAGTCTGTCTACACATTAATGAAAACCGTATATAAATCCCTGAAGTAATTTCTGGGATTAGCGACAGCATACAGACTGAAGAGAGGACTTTAAATTTTAATGTATGCCGTTGTACAGGGTGACAATTATTGAACTAAATGAAAAAAAAAAACGTGAATTAGTTGCAAACTACGGCGCGCACAGACTTTATTCAACATGTAAACGTCACTACATATATTCGGATTTTGTTATGACATGACCGATATGCCTGCCACCAGTGGCGACGATGTGGCGCAGACGAATACCGAAATTCTGCATGACCCACTGAATGTCGGAATATCGATGCTGTCGATGACCGCCTGAATGGCTGTTTTCAGCTCAGCTGAAGGCAGGCAGAAATTGCGGACTAATCACCGAGATAAGCGGGCCGCTGTGGCCAAGAGGTTCTAGGTGCTTCAGTCCGGAACCGCGCGACTGCTACGGTCGCAGGTTCGAATCCTGCCTCGGGCATGGATGTGTGTGATGTCCTTAGGTTAGTTAGGGACTGATGATGACCTCAGATGTTAAGTCCCATTGCTTAGAGCCATTTTCGAGACCTATAAACATAAAAAGACAATTGCTTTTCAGATAATGCGAGCACTACTTTTCGGAAACATAGATTATTTTAAAAAGTATAAAAATATAAATAGTTTATAGTAAAAAGCGTACCATGCATACTAAAGAACCAGTACCTAAGTAAAATGCTGGCCGTAACACCACCGTTACTGTGTGTAACACTGATCTGTTGAAATAAACGGAAAATTGCCTTTCGGTTAATATGAAAACTGAACACTCTTCATAAATATAAATGACGTGTGAAAGTAGAGAAACATAAGAAATACATTCATATTCAGAAAAACATACTGCAATGGTCGATTAGAGATAGGATGTTCATATTCACAGACATGTACTTTAGTATGTTCTGCAGAAATGAATAGCATGTCAGCCACCTCGGTCAGCGTGTTTCCTGTTGCTTAGCAGGCATAGGGACCATCATCGGCCCTGACAACTTGTTTCACGCGTGATGGCATCGAGGCGCCCTGTAGTATAGCTATCCATGGTGCATTGACCTGGTTCCAGAGTTCATCTGTGGTGGTTGGCAGTGCTGCAGCCGTCGTTTCACCACATTCCACACATTTTCGATTGGCCACAAGACTAATGATCCGTTGGACAAGGGCAAGGGGTTGATATCCTGTCACACCAAGAAGGCTCGCGTTCGTGCAGCAACATGTGGCCGTGTATTGGCTTGATGAAAAATGGCGTATGGGTCGTTGTGCAGAGACGATGTGGCTACAGGTGGCAGCACGTAGGACACTGGTCACAGTGACCTGGAGATGCGCCAGCTGTGATTTGTGGATCTACCCAGTAGCACCCCACAGCATAAAGCTTTGAGTCGACGCCGTGTGTCTTGTGCGAATACTGTCACCGTGAAGCCGCTCCCTCTGTCGGTGGCGAACCGAAATGCGGTCGTCATCTTCAAACAAAAAGAACCTGGATTCGTCCGAAAACACTAATTGATGCCATTCCCGTCCCCAGTGGCGTAGTTCCATACACCATTGCCTCCTAGTATGCTTCTGCATGTTTCTGTTACACTGTTTCGCCAGAGTCGAGAAGGACACAGATCTGTCCTCCGAAACCATTCGGATGAGGTATCGTTCTTCTCAGGGAGTAAGTGGTCTGTGTGGTGCGACCTGACCAATCTCATCATGTTCCACTGCCTTCCGTGAACCAGTCTGCTCACACGCGTTGCACAGCCGAAACACTTCGTCCCACGCTAGCAGCGGTTTCTTGGATGGATGCATCACATTCCCTTATGCCAATAATGAGCCCTCTTACAAACCCACTGATTTGACACTACGGTTCGCGCGTATGTCTGTGAGGCATCCTGCATGTCTGCTCAAGTCACAATGATCCATTGGTTTATAGCGATAATGAGAGCAAAGGCAGATTTTACCGGCAGGTGGTGCTGCGCCGCGATATCGTTGATGACCTCGAACCCACAGGCCGATGTTGTTCAAAAGCTAATCATTTCTGAGCCAGGTTGCTGCTCGCGTTGGTGCCGTTGGTAGGTTGGGATCGTGTAATAGGGGTAGTCGCGTCTCGTTTTCTTCTCGTGTTTACCGGTGCCACTACGTTTGTTCGCGTTGTCTGTTTGTGAGTGGCAGCAGCAGCAGTTATCAATATCTAGTACCCTAGTACTATCTTTGGAAGGGCGTCAAGTGTTTTCCGGGTCGGAGTGTGTCGGGTAGTTCAGTTGGGACAACCTCGTTCTCCACCGGACCCAGGA
Organism: Schistocerca nitens; assembly: GCF_023898315.1. NCBI lineage: Eukaryota > Metazoa > Arthropoda > Insecta > Orthoptera > Acrididae > Schistocerca > Schistocerca nitens. The sequence continues at coordinate 105,322,061 of NC_064621.1, read as the reverse complement.
CGTTTTAATTGAGTGAGCATTAACCAGTAGTCAAACCTCCACTATTCTGAGATCAAGCTGTTTATCAGGTGTTGCTGCTCGCAGGGTCGCTGAGACGAAGAGCAACGAGTGGAGTGTTTGGAGTTGGCGAAATTAATTAGCCATCCTCCACCTTTTAATATTAATCATTGATTTCCTTGTGTTTGTTGATGAAGTTCAACCAGCGGTATTTTTCTGCCTAGTGGCCGCTAACGCGCCAGTTACCTGCCCTGGAGGTTAGCGTATTTTCGCGGCAGTGTACCTTTCCTCACCTTGCCGCTGCTGGCTAGTATGGCGTGTAGTTCGACACCATCCTTGATTGTGGTTCGGATATTTTGTTCTTTTTGACTAACTTGGTCGTAGTGGTTCCTTCTGATTCTGGATGTTCTAAACAATGGATTATGAAGACGCAGTGCTGTCCGCCAGTTCCGCCTGGCCTGTGTTATTGCACTGTTGTGTTGGTTACCAGACGCTAGGGGGATTTTGCAAGGGTGTTGGTCTGCGTTTAAGCTGTCGCTAGTTTGAGTAGCCATCCGGTTAAGTGAATACAACTCTTGGCTGCATGTCTCATTGTTTACGAGGTTGATTGTCTTTCCCAGGACGATCCTTGGAGCATTGTCTGAGGTCCACTTCTCTCTTGGTTTGATCAGATTGTGATGATTGTTTTTTTTTAACAAAAAAAATTAATTTTGAGTTATTACTATTGGGACCTTCAGCCAACAAATAATTGGACAGTAAGGCCTTAAGCCGTGAATGCAATTTGTCTTAAGAATATTTAATTGGATATTCTCTCTTAATAGTGAAATTTTGATGATTGCGTTTTTTTAAATATTATAGTATCTGTTGGAGAAGTTTAACGGTTCTTAAGAATCGGCTATCCGGGCCTTCTGCCGTTAAATTATTTTTTGTTTTATTACAATTGGGACCTTCAGCCGACAAATAAGGCCTTCAGCCATAAATGCGATCTGTCTTAAGAATTTGTAGTTAGACATTGTCTCTTAATAGTGAAAATTTTTTTTCTTTAAATTTTGGTATTCCTTGGAGAAGTTTAACTGTTTTTAATAATTTGTTATGCAGGCCTTCAGCTGTCAAATTGTTTTTCAGTTATCACTATTGGGTCCTTCAGCCGACAAATAATTTGAGTTTCTGGTCAATAAGGCCTTCAGCCGTGAGTGCAATTTGCTGAAGAACTTTTATTAGATATTGTGTCTTAGCAGTCAAATTTGATATTGTTCCTTATTGTCAATCTCACTTGCAATTGGTTCCAAACAAAGTGTACGTGATTTTAAAAAATACTGAGCAACCAACGGTAACTGAGTAAGGCCCCGTCCAAACCAAATCCTGCCTTTCCTTAAATCCCATGTGCATACTGATGTATATGTCCTGTGAATACGAACGTCCTGTCTCTACTCGTTCAAGGTGTCCTGCTTTCTCTGAAGATGAGTGTAGTAAGAGACGTACCATGCTTACTAAGGAATCGGTACCTAAGGAGACTTTTAGGGCACATCGTCGTTACAAAGTGAATCTCGTCAAAAGAAAAAAGCACACCAGAACAAGGCTGTTAACGTATAAAGCCATCAGAAGACTACTCTTTGTGCGTTCCTGCCTGCAGCCACCGTGGTTTTCCAGTACTGATGTCGTAGTTTGACTTTTTACAGACTACGTCTACCGCACAACCGTCATCTTTTGCGCCATGCAGCGCCCCGATCACCTGTAGGCTGCTTGCTGATGTTGCATTTTATATCAGTTTGTTGAGTTTTCGTAACTTGCTTGCTGCTATTCCGCCTCCGCTGATATTGCGGGTGGTTATTGCTCGCTGAAGGGCTGCCTTCACCGCTGATATCGGACCAGCTCTGCAAACGGTCGGTCGCTTTTATGTTGACAGACCCGGGTTCCGGTCGTAACTCGCAGCATTACGGTCGGCGGCCGCGACAGTTACGTCGCGTAGGAGGGCGCTGTGACTTATCAGCGCCATTCACTTCCACTGGGAGGGCGACGCCCACCACGTGGAGGGAAACACGCCTGCTATCGAATCGATCCACTATGTTCTTTTCCTTTCACGAGGTTAAGAGAGAAACAGACGCTATTCAAGACAGCGATGAGGGCTCTTTCCTCAAGTATGCAAACATAATCATCTGACAAGCTTCCCTGATACACGATTATCGTCCAAATGTGGCCATTTCTGGTTGAAGTCCCAACTTGCGCATATGCGCGGATTTTAACCGTTTGTGCGACACATTTCGAAAAAAATTGGGGAAATTTTTTTTGTGGTGAATATTTAATGTATATATTGCACATATGCCATATCCATTGCAAAAGTTCTTTTGAAGCTATTGCTTAATAAATAAAATAATGATTCCAAATGGCATCATTAGAAATTACGTAATAATTACTCAAAAAATGCATTCATAACTGTATTGTAAACTTACCGCATTTCTTTCCCTTGCCCTAGAGAAACTACGTAAAGTTGGTTCCATAACTAAGAAATTCAGTATACACAGAATAAAACTAAACACAGCAGTTATTGCAAATACGCTTCTCGGGTTTGCCGCCGCGCGATTATCATCAGTCGCGCCTTGCAGCAGTGACAGCAGCAGCTACCACCACCTGATGATGTCGAGGAGTTGCATCGAAGAAATACTGTGCGATTTACACAATACGATCCGGCGGCAAACCCGAGAAGCGTATTTGCAACAGATCCGTCGGGAAAGCATGAAAAGTCACAACAGTTATTGTTCACTCACAAATGCAGTAGCACAACTCAGGACATTTCTCTGTTCTGCACTTCAAACAAACGGTGTGTCATGAAAGCAAACGCCACTGTGATCTGTTGACCAAACCTGGAAGTACGTGAAGTGATGCCAAACGGTATCAGTGAAGCATTGGGAAGCTCAAAAAAGCCAGGAATACTTAATGATGCCATCTGGTATCGCAGACGCAGAAAGGGCTAAGCGCGTCCTACTACTGACATCCCCTGTGCATCTCTAGATACACCGAAACTTTTAACTGGTTTCTGTACAGTTTATCCCCCGAGTGCATTGCATCCTTGCAAAATATAGTTTTCACTTTCATCAGCTAAACTAATGGCCAACTAAGAAATTCCTATTTAAAAATTTATTTAAGAAAAGCAGTTGCTGCGGCTGTACGGGATGAGATTAGAGCAAATACATTCATCAAGGTAACTACGCCGATGGAAAAAGAAATCGGAATCCCAAGAAGGATTGTGTGACATTAACGAATATTGGGAGGCGTATTTCTACATCTGAAAGATTACGTCAACGCATATTTTGTTCCAGTCACACAAGAGTGGCGTTGGTAGCGCTACAATGAGGATGCGCTGCAGGTTTCCTTTGAATATATCTCTGAGATTGCACGTGATGAGTTGATGAGTCAAGAACGCCTTTAAGGCGACGAAGACGCCATTCTCAACACCTCACAGTTTCAACGAGGTCGTGTGATAGAAACTAGATGTTCGGTCTGCGAATCAGCAGAAAGACTTGTGTGCCGTACAGCTCAGCTTCCTTCGAACTCCCGTGCTCTGTCTGTCCTTTGGTTCTTCGCTTCTGGGATGTTCTTGGTCTGGTGGAGGCGCTCGCTCCGCAGCAACAGCCCGATGTTAGCGACGGTGGCCGCGGAGGACGCGATAGGCAGTACAGCGGACAGAGCGATCGACGCAGTGTCCCCCGGTGGATCACCTCTGGCCTGATGGAGGTGGCAAGAGGAGTTATGACTCGAACATCAGCACAGACAGGAGACGGCCGAATCCTTTTCCAGAACGAGGGCTGCAGGTATTGGCGTCCGGTAGAAGGGGATCAGCGCCCGCCCTGGTCCTGTTTCCATTACTTAGAGACCTCCTATAATTTCTGTTATTCGGTGGAGTGGCCATATGCTGTGATCCAGGTCACGATTTTTGATCATAGTTACCAACTTGACTTGTGGCTTACACTCCTGGAAATGGAAAAAAGAACACATTAACACCGGTGTGTCAGACCCACCATACTTGCTCCGGACACTGCGAGAGGGCTGTACAAGCAATGATCACACGCACGGCACAGCGGACACACCAGGAACCGCGGTGTTGGCCGTCGAATGGCGCTAGCTGCGCAGCATTTGTGCACCGCCGCCGTCAGTGTCAGCCAGTTTGCCGTGGCATACGGAGCTCCATCGCAGTCTTTAACACTGGTAGCATGCCGCGACAGCGTGGACGTGAACCGTATGTGCAGTTGACGGACTTTGAGCGAGGGCGTATAGTGGGCATGCGGGAGGCCGGGTGGACGTACCGCCGAATTGCTCAACACGTGGGGCGTGAGGTCTCCACAGTACATCGATGTTGTCGCCAGTGGTCGGCGGAAGGTGCACGTGCCCGTCGACCTGGGACCGGACCGCAGCGACGCACGGATGCACGCCAAGACCGTAGGATCCTACGCAGCGCCGTAGGGGACCGCACCGCCACTTCCCAGCAAATTAGGGACACTGTTGCTCCTGGGGTATCGGCGAGGACCATTCGCAACCGTCTCCATGAAGCTGGGCTACGGTCCCACACACCGTTAGGCCGTCTTCCGCTCACGCCCCAACATCGTGCAGCCCGCCTCCAGTGGTGTCGCGACAGGCGTGAATGGAGGGACGAATGGAGACGTGTCGTCTTCAGCGCTGACAGTCGCTTCTGCCTTGGTGCCAATGATGGTCGTATGCGTGTTTGGCGCCGTGCAGGTGAGCGCCACAATCAGGACTGCATACGACCGAGGCACACAGGGCCAACACCCGGCATCATGGTGTGGGGAGCGATCTCCTACACTGGCCGCACACCACTGGTGATCGTCGAGGGGACACTGAATAGTGCACGGTACATCCAAACCGTCATCGAACCCATCGTTCTACCATTCCTAGACCGGCAAGGGAACTTGCTGTTCCAACAGGACAATGCACGTCCGCATGTATCCCGTGCCACCCAACGTGCTCTAGAAGGTGTAAGTCAACTACCCTGGCCAGCAAGATCTCCGGATCTGTCCCCCATTGAGCATGTTTGGGACTGGATGAAGCGTCGTCTCACGCGGTCTGCACGTCCAGCACGAACGCTGGTCCAACTGAGGCGCCAGGTGGAAATGGCATGGCAAGCCGTTCCACAGGACTACATCCAGCATCTCTACGATCGTCTCCATGGGAGAATAGCAGCCTGCATTGCTGCGAAAGGTGGATATACACTGTACTAGTGCCGACATTGTGCATGCTCTGTTGCCTGTGTCTATGTGCCTGTGGTTCTGTCAGTGTGATCATGTGATGTATCTGACCCCAGGAATGTGTCAATAAAGTTTCCCCTTCTTGGGACAATGAATTCATGGTGTTCTTATTTCAATTTCCAGGAGTGTAGCTTTTGTGTATTCCTGGAACAATACGCCTGGATAGTGTCGCCTTGCCTATGCTTGTTATACACTGAAGCGCCAAAGAAAGCGGTACAGGCATGCGTATTCAAATACAGGGACACCTGTAGAGGTAGAATACAGCGCTGCCATCGGCTACGCCTTTATAACATAACGAAAGTCTGACGCAGTTGTTAGATCGGTTACTGTGCTACGATGGCATGTTATCAAGATTTAAGAGATAACGTGGTGTTATAATCGGCGCACGAGCGATGGGACGCAGCACCCCTGAGGTAGCGTTGAAGTGGGGATTTCCCGTGACGACTCTTTCACTAATCTACCGTGAATATCAGGAATCCGGTAAAACATCAAACCTCCGACATCGCTGAGGTCTGAAAAAGATCCTGCAAGTACGGGACCAACGACAACGGAAGATAATCGTTTAACGTGACAGAAGTGCAGCCCTTCCGCAAATGGCTGCAGATTTCGATGATGGGCCATTAAGAAGTCTCATTGTGCGGACCATTCAACGGAACATAATCGAAATAGGCTTTCGCGGCCGAGAGCCCACTCGTGTACCTTTGATGACTGCACGACAAAAAGCTTTGCACCTCGCCTGGCCCTGTCAAAACCGACATTGGACTGTTGATGCCTGATAGGACTAGTCTCGTTTCAAATTCTATCTAGCGGATGTACGGGTATGGAGACAATGTCATGAATGCATGGATCGTGCATTGTAAGGTGTCAGGAAAATTCAACACCTTCCATGAAAACCCTGACTTGATAAGCAAATCCAGTAGTATGTCACATAGCTCCGAATAAATCGTGACATTAAATTAACCAAAGTAATACGAGTAACGAGTGAGCAAATGGAATACCACAGACTAACACAAGAATGCCTAAATGCATGTCATACCTTCCCACCGTGAGACAGACGCAGTTCCGAGGGGAGAAACGAGAACAGAAGCTGAGAGCAGAACCGTGTTAAGCTGGAAGGCCCTACGATAAGGGACGGACGGACACCCACGTCGCCAGCTAACCGCTAGGACACCACCCGCAAGTTTTAGTGTGAGACTTTTTCGCGTCTTTGTCACGTTAGGACCACCCCCCCAGCCGATGTTAAAAGCTAGAGCCGTCCAGAAGAACAGTACAGATCTTACGATAACACAAAAAGGGCTACACCACCCGCAAGTTTTACCGTGAGACATTTTGCGTCTCTGTTACGTCAAGACCACCCCCCAGCCAATATTAAAAGCTAGAGCCCTCCAGAAGAACAGTATAGATCTTACGATAACACAAAAAGAGCCAAACCACCCGCAAGTTTTAGCGTGAGACTTTTTCGCGTCTCTGTTACGTTAGGACCATCCCCAGCCCATGTTAAAAGATAGAGCCCTCCAGAAGAACAGTATAGATCTTACGATAACGCTAAGAGGACCACACCAGCTGCAAATTTTAGCGTGAGACTTTTTCGCGTCTCTGTTACGTTGCAAACTTGAAAAACATTGCCCCACCACGAAAAGTATAACGTTTCTCATTGGATAGACAGATTTTTGTAGGCGGAGCTTAAGGTTAACATAGAGACCCTGATTGGTCAGATGAAAACACAGCCAGATAGTTTTTTTTAAACCAACTTCGGTAAATTGTAGTAAGGAGAAGTTAGGGGGGGTTACTTCCGAGACGGCGGGGTGAGCGGAGCTGTGCTGCTCGCCGCCCCCTGACGAACACCAACGAGGTAATGAACGCACGCGATGCCGCATAACAGGGCATAAAGCTTCTCTCAGAACAGCAGAAGTCTCATCTGTTACATCCAATTTTTGCGTAATGCTAGTGTCGATCGTCAATTAAAGCTCATGGTGTTCACATTTGCCACTTGAAGTAAATATCTGAAAAGCGATGATTTTTCTGTTATATGCTTATTGAGAAGCCACATCAGCCACTATAATCTACAACAAGTTAGATAAGTAATTAGAGATAATAGAGGGTCACTGTAGACCATTTTGATAGTTTTCTCTCTTGTGAAACTTAATTTAAACCTAGATTATAGATGTGATATGGTATAGGTCATCCTTCGATACATTGTAGAACTTGGAAACCCCCTCAGGGAATATTCGTTCACATTTTTGTTGAACGCAGTTGGTTTTTACCATCCTGTATTAAAACATTTCCTTTTATCAATAGTGCAATTTATAAACGATGTTTTGTGAGTAGAATAAAATTTCCAATGGTAAACTTAACTGCTTTTTCGACGTTATTTTACCAGCTAACTAAAAATAGGAAAACCTTGAACCCCTTCCACTAAATTTAGTTAGTATTAAGATTCCTTTACAGGGAGTGCAGTGGAGCTGATGCTGAAATTATTAAGTATTTGGTTATATCATCGCTAGTCTCACTGAACTCTTCTGAATTCTACATGTCATGTGTGGTCTGACGTCTTCTTACCAGCAACAGGTCCCAGGTTCAAACTAGTCAATTCCCCAAAAAACACGCTCAGAGCGTCGTTGCGCGAAAGTGGTAGGGAGACACGATATGGAACAAGCAGACACCATGCAGAATGTTTAGAAAATGGCGACCCTGCCAGGATTGTAAAATACCATGAGTGAAGGTCGACCACATCCCTAACTAGGTCAGAAAAATAACCTGTTGAAAAATTTTCGTAGTAAGAAAATTTTTTTCCTAAAGTTTTAAATAGTCGAAAACAGTAGCTGCAGCGATAGATACTAAGAAAGTGTCAGAGACAATAATATAATTAAGTTATGAATTTTAAAAAAATGTTAGAATTAAGTTTTCTCTCCAAGGCAAGCTCACAGGTGGTGGATACATCGTTAACAAGTTGGTTCTGACCCAACAAGTAAGTGAATTGATTGTTAAGTCGTGTGAATAAAAAGTTTATGAAACGCGTGAGATCGTATGAGCGCATGTTGACTCGAAGTAGGGCGCGTGAATTGTTTTTAAAATAGAAAATAAGGGATTGGGAAAGATTAGCAATGGCAAATCGAGACCTTGACCGAATTGAGGTACAGAACCAGCATGAAAATGGACAGAGAATAGAGGACAGTACAACAGACGATGCAGTATCGCGAGAAATAGGACATATAACGCACCATAACGAGGATAATGTACGTCAAGGCATAGAAAACGTAAGTCAGCATACGACAGAGGAGCAGGAAAGTAGAGAGACAGTCGATGAGGATTCTAACTTGCGTCTTGAATACGTAGAACCCATAGTACAAGTAATCAGAGCTCCCTCACCACAGTGTACAAGGAATGCGAGCAGAGACGTGTCACCGCACAGTTCAATGCAATCGGTTGCAAACCAACAATTGGGCGAAAACACAGAGCGTAGGACGTCGGAAGAAAACGCAATAGGACCCACCAATCTTCAGAATTATTACAACAAATCACGGAAACCACGACAAGGCAAAATAAAGACATAGCGAACCAAATTCAAATTCAGAATGCAAAAACCACGAAACAAATGCGTGAGATTAAAGAACAAAACAAAAAAATTCAGTTACACCTAAGTCATATTGAAGACGAGGCAAAAGAATCTCGAGAAGTGATAGGAAACTTAATAACAGGTCACAATCAATTGAGAACAGACATTGACAAAGTACAAGCGGACGTACAAACATTGCGTAATGATACTCAGGACGAGATCAAAACATTACGTAAGAACACCCAGGGAGAAGTCAAGAGACTAGAGAAACAGATAAACGTAATTACAACACAAGGAGCAGGTACAGCGCGTGAAATTGTTGAAAACAGTGCGTTACACAAACGTATCACAAAAGCAGCGCTGAAAAGATATGATAACCGCATAGTCAAAATAGAAGCGCAAACGAAGCGAAAATTTCAGAAATTGCGAACAGAGTTGTTGCAAACCATTGAAGAGCGTAGTGAACAGGATTGAACAAGCACAGAGTCTGCAACCACATCCGTATCTGTAACAGCACCGGAAAAACAAGCAATTAACGAAGATATTACGCATTTGCGATTCCAATCACAGGCGGAAAGTAACATACGTGGCAATGGAAAGCCAGGTCGCGAAGAGTACAGTGCAATGCATTCAGCTACACGTTCACAACCGATGGAAGAAAATTATTGCGTACCACTCCAACGATACTACGCAAGGGTAGGCGAAAGTTACAGTGGACAATATCCAATGGATCTACCACAACCGGAAAGAACGACGGGAGAAATGATCAGAAACAAAAGTGGCGAAGAATCGCGAATTTCATATGGAACTATGACGAAGTACGATAACGATTATTTCCTCACAGTCAGAAAATTTCAACACTTTCGAGAAGGAAACTCATTACATCCACGAACTTTTATTGATCAATTCCGAGTAGGATTACCAGAACAATGGACGCTAGCACACAAATTAGACTTTATATGTGCACAAATGTCAGGAACAGTCGCAGAAATCATGCAGAATGTTGCAGCGACATGCCGATCGTACGAAGATTTCAGAGAGAAGTTTCTCTCACGATATTGGTCCAGCGAAGCACAGAACAGAGTGAAGTACGAATTATTACAGAACCCATATTTTGAAAATTCAGGAGAGAAGAGTCCCGTGAAATTTTTCGAATTAATGGCAAAGAAAAATCAATGCTTAGATGTACCTTACAGTGACGGAGAGTTGATTAAATTATGCGCGATGAAGCTACCATTGAAATACCAGCAATCATTAGTAGGTCGCGGAGGCAATGACGTCGAAGCATTTAAAGGTATTCTAAGGGAACTAGAGTTCATATTTTCGGAAGATGACGCAAGAAAATGACGAAGCGCACGTGAAAACGAAAGCAAAAAGCAGTGGAATCAACAAGACACAGTACGAAGAAACAATAATTACGAACCACGTGATAACTTCGCACCAAGAAACGACAATAGATTTCAACAAAGAACCGGTTATGGATTTTGAAGAGAATATGGCAATAACTACGAGGGCGGTTCAGAAAGTAACCTCCGATTGGTCACAGTGCGGGTTGTGGGGGGAGTAGCGACGCCATCTGTGCGTTCACGCACTCAACAGGTCAGTCGGCATCAAGCTGTGGTCGAGTGAACGTCGTACCTGCGCTAGTTTAGTTTTTGTGGCAGTTTGAAATGTGTGCTGCAATAGAAAACCCCGCCAAATGTGAAGTGCATGCTGTCATAAGGTTTTTTACAGCCAAAGGATATTCTGCAGCAGCTATTCATCGTGAGCTTTGTGCCGTGTACGGACCAAGAGTTATGAGTGAAGGAGTTGTCCGTGAATGGGTACGTTTATTTAAAAGTGGACGAGAAAACGTTCATGATGAAGAGAGGAGTGGTAGACCATCATTGCTGACTGACGAACTCGTTCAGACAGTTGATGCAAAAGTTCGTGAAAATCGACGTTTCTCAATGTCGGAGTTGTCTACTGGTTTTCCACAGATTTCTAAGACTCTCTTGTACGAGATAGTGACAGCAAGATTGGGTTACCGTAAGTTCTGTGCACGATGGGTGCCCAAAATTCTTACCGACCACCACAAAACTCAAAGAATGGCCTCTGCATTAGACTTTCTGTCACGTTATGAGGACGAAGGAGAACCATTGTTAAACAGAATCGTGACCAGTGACAAAACCTGGATTAAGTATGTGAACCCTGAGACAAAAGAACAATCAAAGATGTGGGCACATTCAAATTCGCCTACCAAACCAAGAAAAGCCTCGCAAGATTTTTCTGCCAGAAAACTGATGGCAACGGTGTTTTGGGATGCCAAAGGGGTGTTGTTGGTTGAATTCATGGAACGTGGTACGACCATTAAACAAGACGTGTACTGTGAAACAATAAAAAAGTTACGACGGGCTATACAGAACAAACGCCATGGTATGCTGACTTCCGGTATCGTTTTTTTGCACGATAACGCCCGTCCTCACTCTGCTCGCAGAACAACGGCCCTTCTTGAGTCCTTCAAGTGGGACGTTATCAACCATCCACCTTACAGCCCAGACCTGGCGCCAAGTGATTATCACCTCTTCATGCATTTGAAGAAATGGCTCGGGTCACAGCGGTTTGATGACGACGAAGAGCTCAAAGATGTGGTCACAGGCTGGCTCCAGGCACAAGCGGGTGATTTTTATGCAGAACAACGGCCCTTCTTGAGTCCTTCAAGTGGGACGTTATCAACCATCCACCTTACAGCCCAGACCTGGCGCCAAGTGATTATCACCTCTTCATGCATTTGAAGAAATGGCTCGGGTCACAGCGGTTTGATGACGACGAAGAGCTCAAAGATGCGGTCACAGGCTGGCTCCAGGCACAAGCGGGTGATTTTTATGCAGAAGGAATTTCAAAGCTTGTGAAGAGATACGATAAGTGCCTCAATCGCTATGGAGACTATGTAGAAAAATAGTGCAAAGATGTAGTTGTAAGATGTATATATTAAAATATTTTTATTTAACTTGGTGTATTTTTTTAAATCAACCGGAGGTTACTTTCTGAACGGCCCTCATATAATTCACCCAGGAACGGCAACAACTATTACAGAGGGAATAACGACAACCGAAACGGGTACTGGAGAACCAATAGACCGACAAATTATCAACAAAGAAACCACTATCAAGAAGCTGAACAAGAAAAGAGAATACACATAGAAGAGGTGGAGGTAAGACCACCAAACCCCGATAAACGTTCGAATTGACAGCTAAGCGCCCATGCCAAAGAGAATGACGCAACGACACAGGACAATTGCAGCACCTTGAACAGAGAAGTAAAAATCTTATCATGAGAAGATAGGAAGAAACAAATCCGCAGGGACAGGATGAAAACGAAGACAAGAAAATAACAATATCTTGTTGGGACGAAATTAATTGGGAGAATACTGACGAGGAAGATGAATTACCAGAGGCATGCACAACGAATGTAGGAGGAAAGGACGAAGTAATGAGTATTGCAGAGCTATTTGAGATGGAAATCAGGGAAAGCGAATTCAATGAGGATAATGCGCAATTGACAGAAGTTGAAAATAAGTTACGAGTGGGCACACAACCCAATGTATATAATGAAGGAAGTTATGAAGCGATAATTAGAGCATTTAGATGCGATTATGTGGAAGTAGCGACGAAGAAGGAGAAGTTAGACGAGGATGAGGAAAAAGTAGAGGATGTTGAAGAAAGCGTAAATGAAGGAAGAAATAGAGAAGAGGAAATAAAAGGGAGAGAAGTAGCAGTCGAAGCTTATCCTATAGAAAGTTCTAATTCACAAGGGAAATTCCTAAAAAGACTCATGTATGATTCAGTGGTGGATTCGTTGATGCAAGAAGAAGAAGAACAGAACCAACCCTTTCAAATTCAACCAATTGTGAAGGCCATGGTAAAGAATATCCCAGTCAATATTGTAATTTATAGCGGAAGTGAACTGACTGCGATCTCAGAAAATTTATTCATGCAGTGTAATGCCAATGAGGAATTGCCAGTTCTGAAAACACGTAAGATTAAAGTAAGAGGTCCTATTAGAAACAATACTGCGGAAGTTATGAGCCAAACAAGGTTAACTCTTTCGTGCCAAGGTCAAACGATCGAAGCCAACTTCATGATTATACCTAAACTAACTGTAGGTTTGATTCTAGGTGCAGATTTTTTAAATGAGAGATGAGCGATGAAGGATATGGGGAAAGGTAGCGTAACATTCGGGAATGTCACACTTCTCTTTGATCAAAAGCTAAAATTAGAAGAAATACCAGTTATAAACAAACAATTAAGAAGGAAGCGAGATAAAGAGGATGAAGAATTAGAATGGTATGCACAAAAGGGGGAATCGTCTCAACTCATATTAGAAGTCCATAAAGAAATCGACGAAAAATTGCAAGAAGTTCAAGGTATTTCGGAACACGGTAAAGAGAATTAGAGGGTATTTTACGAGATAAAGCAGAGATATTTTTACTTTCAGTACAAGTTTGAAGATTAATTTTATTACTGGTAAATAATCAGCACAATATTTCAAGATTATGTTGCAGAAAAGATCGTCAGGAGAAAGAAGAATAAAGAGAGAGGAAGGTGGGAAAAAGAAAGTAGTTTCAATAAAAACAAAAACAAAAATAACACCAATAGTACCATAGATTAAGGTGAAGGGATAAAGCATAGATAGTCTAACAGTATGAAATACTAAAATGCTATACACCACGACACTACACAAAAAATAAAAATAAAATGAATTTGAGGATTTTTGTAGAAGTCAACATTCAAAATATCTTAAAATTGTAACATGAAAAGGGCGCCGAAATTTGTAAAGCTTTTAAGAAGGCGTAAAACAATATAGGTACTAGACATATGTTACATGATTATAAGTAAAACTTTTTGTAAGAACAATTGTAAAAACTCCAGCAGAGACCAGATGCAACGACCCACAAGTTGCAATGCGAGAAGTATCAAGAAAGAAAAGGACGTAATTAGCAAGACACGATTCCTACAAGGCAGAAGCGTCGAGAGGAGGGAAAGGACAGCAAGACCAACAGAAGGCCCTTGTTACTGAAGTGGGCTGTATATCTGCTGGGATAGAACACGGAACCCTGCAGAGATGCGACGGGACGGCGAAGGGTCTCAGAGTGCTCCCATTCAGCGGAGCGAGCAAAAAACGGCCCGACGAGAAGACCGCTTGGGCAAGCCACCACTGGCAAAAATATGTGTAAAAGTCACACTACTGCTATTAAACAGCACGCTGATGCACGAAACTGAAGAAAACGTACACAAAGTAAAAATGACATGTCCAAACCATTTATCAAACTGTTACTAGGAGGAGAACTTCGAAGTGACTAGTTATCAATAAATAATTCCGTATCCTGCCCAGAGAAGAACCAAGAATCAAGTAAGAAGCAGAGAAAAAGCAGGAAGAACAGAAGTGGAAGATTCGCAAGATTGAGACCAAGAAAGAAGATGGGTGAAGAATAGATGACATACTTTCCCAAATCCCTATCCTATTGTAAACTAGTCGTCTGCGAAGTATTACAACGAAAAACGACCGCTTTCAGCGACACATAACGATGACTTTTATGCATAAAAAGCCAGTAAACCACGAGATTCTGCACTCACAGCTCCATTCCATTATGGGACCTCCACAACAGCAACACGCACTTGCAAAGCCAACAAGGAACAACGAACGAAGCTGTACATCAAATACTAGCCCACATCCATCTCGCTCAAGTCCATCCCCTTCGTGCAAAAACATTCGCCAACCTGATGCTTTAACATTCATAGGATTGTGTGAATGTGTGAAATCAAATTATGTGATGTAGGAATTGTGCAAAAGAAACGTGTGAAAAACTAAATAAGCACACCAGACACCTAATAAACTACAAAATAACAGTCATTGATTATGGACTTAAGTAAAAAAATATACTATCGATAAAAAGAAGTCATTAGTTCTGAAATGGACAGTATATAAAGAACAAAAGTAAGGCATAATTAACACTCAAACTATATGTCACATATTTTCTCATCATAAAAATAAAAGATTAACTATATTTTACTTATTTTCTCCTTATAAAAACAAAGAATAAAAAATTATCTTGTTGGGTGTTTTCCATTTTTTTAACAATTGTACCATTTGTTAGGATGATATCTCAAAACTTGTGTATGTATATTTCTTTGTCAAAGCAATTCTTGGAAATTATTCTTATTTGTTAGTCCAACAATGTTGAAATGAGTGTCTAGAAACAAAAACATTTTACTTGTACACGATATTTAGAAAATGTGTTAGGAATAGATTTTACTTAATTACTACATTTATAAATACAATATTTCTAAGAAAATCGATGTGAAAGACTCCTCACTTTCGACAACAAACTTTTTAAAAAACAAACTTCACACTTAAATAAACAAAGAAAATAATTAAAAATAAATAATAGCAAAAAATATTCTTCTCTTGTCATTTTTAAGAATAATGTGGAAGAATATAAAAATATAAATTAGTAATACAAACTAGCATAGGACCAGAATAACGAGGCTGAACAGTAGGCAAAAAAATTTAGATAAAGCAATAATATTTTACCGACTTAGACAACGATTCAATCATAGCCTAACTTCAATGCAAAAATTAAGTTCGAAGGGTGGTGATATGTAAGGTGTCAGGCAAATCCAACACCTTCCATGAAAACCCTGACTTGATAAGCAAATCCAGTAGTATGTCACATAGCTCCGAATAAATCGTGACATTAAATTAACAAAGTAATACCAGTAACGAGTGAGCAAATGGAATACCACAGACTAACACAAGAATGCCTAAATGCATGTCATACCTTCCCACCGTGAGGCAGACGCAGTTCCGAGGGGAGAAACGAGAACAGAAGCTGAGAGCAGAACCGTGTTAAGCTGGAAGGCCCTACGATAAGGGACGGATGGACACCCACGTCGCCAGCTAACCGCTAGGACACCACCCGCAAGTTTTAGTGTGAGACTTTTTCGCGTCTTTGTCACGTTAGGACCACCCTCCAGCCCATGTTAAAAGCTAGAGCCCTCCAGAAGAACAGTACAGATCTTACGATAACACAAAAAGGGCTACACCACCCGCAAGTTTTACTGTGAGACATTTTGCGTCTCTGTTACGTCAAGACCATCCCCCAGCCAATATTAAAAGCTACAGCCCTCCAGAAGAACAATATAGATCTTACGATAACACAAAAAGGGCCACACCACCCGCAAGTTTTAGCGTGAGACTTTTTCGCGTCTCTGTTACGTTAGGACCATCCCCAGCCCATGTTAAAAGATAGAGCCCTCCAGAAGAACAGTATAGATCTAACGATAACGCTAAAAGGACCTCACCAGCTTCAAGTTTTAGCGTGAGACTTTTTCGCGTCTCTGTTACGTTGCAAACTTTAAAAACATTGCCCCACCACGAAAAGTATAACGTTTCTCATTGGATAGACAGATTTTTGTAGGCGGAGCTTAAGGTTAACATTGAGACCCTGATTGGTCAGATGAAAACACAGCCCGATAGTTTTTTTTAAACCAACTTCGGTAAATTGTAGTAAGGAGAAGTTAGGGGAGAGTTACCTCCGAGACGGCGAGGTGAGTGGAGCTGTGCTGACCGCTTCCCCCTGACGAACACCGACAAGGTAAAGAACGCATGCGATGCCGCACAACAGGGCATAAAGCTTCTCTCAGAACTGCAGAAGTCCCATCTGTTACATTCCCTTTTTGCGTAATACTAGTGTCGATCGTCAATTAAAGCTCATGGTGTTCACATTTGCCACTTGAAGTAAAAATCTGAAAAGCGATGATTTTTCTGTTATATACGTATTGAGAAGCCACATCAGCCACTATAATCTACAACAAGTTAGATAAGTAATTAAAGATAATTGAGGGTTACTGTAGACCATTTTGATAGTTTTCTCTCTTGTGAAACTTAATTTAAACCTAGATTATAGATGTGATATGGCATAGGTCATCCTTCGATACATTGTAGAACTTGGAAACCCACTCAGGTAATATTCGTTCACATTTTTGTTGAACACAGTTGGTTTTTACCATCCTGTATTAAAACATTTCCTTTTATCAATAGTGCAATTTATAAACGATGTTTTGTGAGTAGAATAAAATTTCCAATGGTAAACTTAACTGCTTTTTCGACGTTATTTTACCAGCTAACTAAAAATAGGAAAGCCTTGAACCCCTTCCACTAAATTTAGTTAGTATTAAGATCCCTTTACAGGGAGTGCAGTGGAGCTGATGCTGAAATCATTAAGTATTTGGTTATATCATCGCTAGTCTCACTGAACTCTTCTGAATTCTACATGTCATGTGTGGTCTGACGTCTCCTTACCAGCAACATGTCCCAGGTTCAAACTAGTCAATTCCCTAAAAAACACGCTCAGAGCGTCGTTGCGCGAAAGTGGTAGGGAGACACGATATAGAACAGACACCATGCAGAATGTTTAGAGCATATCAGTAGGGAACTATTCAAGCTGGTGCAGGCTCTGTAATGGTATCGGGTGTGTGCAGTTGGAGTGATATGGGACCCCTGTTACGTCTAGATACGACTCTGACAGGTCACACGTAGGTAAGCATCCTGTCTGATCACCTGCATCCATTCGGGTCCATAGTGTATTCTGATGGACTTATGCAGTCCCAGCAGGATAATGCGACACTCCACACGTCCAGAACTGCTACAGAATGGCTCTAGCAACGCTCTTCTGATTTTAAACACTTCTGCTGGCCACCAGTCACCCGAGGCATTAATACTGTTGAGCGTATTTTGGATGCCTCGCAACGTGCAGTTCACAAGAGATCTCCACCGCCTAGCACTCTTACGGATTTATGAACAGCTCTGCAGGATTCATGGTGTCAGTTGCCTCCAACACTTCAGACATTTGTCGAATCCATGCCACGTCGTGTTGTGGCACTTCTGCATGCTCGCGGGGGCCAGACACAATGGTAGGCGAGGATAGTACTTTCTGTGGCTCTTCCGTGTATTGATCCGAATAATCTGGAAGCCCACCTGTTGTTCTGCTGTGGATACTTCCCGACATCTTCAGGGTAATGGGTGTGTATCTTTAACTCCACCCATGGACTGTATAACTTGCTGCCGCCTCCGATTTGACATAAGTTGGAGGACTGTTTGGCTTACGTTTTGCATATATCGGTCACCTCTTCAGTCGTTCTGGGTTTCGGTAATATTGTGTGGTGTTTTCGTTCGATTTGGCCACATCAGGTTGAGGGGCCTTAGTTTCTGACCGTTGCCTTTGAGCTGCTGGTACCTGGCATTTCCATATTGACTGTGGAGTTGCAGACGTACAGTACTGTTTCGCACCGTGTGTGTTTATTGGTATGGAACTGGCTTAGTGTGTTCTAGTTTTGCCGGCGTGAGGCCCACACTTGTCTCACAGGCTGGAAAAACGCCCACCCTGCGACAACCGAAGGATGGCGGCTCGGCAGGCAGCTCACCGAATCAAGAGTTACGGAAAGCATTATACATGGTTAAAGGCTTACTTGGTGTACCTTAGCTGGGATCCTCAAACATTTTTTTCATGTTTTTCTCAAATAATTAAGATTTTAACCGTTTCCTTGTTGTTTAACTGAAAGAGGTTGTAAGATTTTAAAATGTGTGATGGCAGTAATACACAATTCAAGCATCTCTTGTATGTATATGTGGCTGGTCCCTAAAATGATTGTTTTCTCTTAAATGCTTGGAACCTTATTTTAAATTTTAACTTTAAATTGGAGAGAAGGTTAATTTGATCGTTAACATTTCTTTTAAGAACTGTGTAACTGAGAACCTTCCTCAGAATATTGACTTAAGTTGTGGGTTAGGTTACTTGCTTTTATACACATCGGATAAAGTTTTCCATCATCTCAGTTCCTAGAGTTCCGGAGACTGTTCAGTTAACTGGATTATTTCCAGCCAATTACTAGAGTTCCGCAGACTGTACAGTTAACTGGAATAAAGATGAACATAAACATTATTTCCGCCCATTTTATTGCTCACGAAAACCACACATTGCATGTTGTACCACCATGGCAATTCTTGCCCTAACAGAATTTGTTCACGTAAATAGCTCAGAATAACCTTAAATGCATTCTTCCTCACAGTTCTAACATGGCAACCCGACCATCACATGTTACCCTTCCTGCTCTCAACATACGCAAACGTTCTCACCACTATGTAGAGACTCCTATATCCAAGCTCAACGAATGTCGTGTGAATAAATCGAGCACTATGATTGGCTCTTATCGAATTTGCCCTCTGAATTACTGATGTAGCTGGTGTGGAAGCACCGTCCACCTTTTCTTTCTTTCTGCAGATGAGGCTTTCAGTGGCAAGAAAGGTATTTTACACAGATCGCCACATTGCGCCGACAATTAAACCCTGCAAATTGCCCATAATACCGTCAAATATGGAAAGACTCTCACTCAATTACACTGGTCTCCCACTAAGGACAGGAGATTGTATATTAGAGAATGAAACCGATCTCCAACCCAGCAATACATCACCGTGTACCATGTTGATGTAGTAAACATACATTTCTTATCCTCTTCCATACAAAATCATCCCTTTTACATAATTCGTACATATACTGTGAAGACAGACAGCACTGTATATACTCCTTGCAGCACTAGATATTTCCATGCAAGGTCGGCATTCATCCACCCCCAACAGGTGAGCAGAGAGCCCTTAGCAGACCGGAGTCACTCGCAGAACTGTTTTAAAAATTGGAGCTCGTTTACCCTCAGCACAAATGCGTTACAGTTTCTGGTCCAGATCTCCATGCTTGCTCGCTTTTCTACACTCATCTCTAGACTCAGGGATTACAAGAACACGTATTTTTCATGGTTTGCCGTAATATTATACCGTTTTTGCGATACTTCTCGATATCAAGTATATGGCAGCATCCTACCGATCGCTCGTGCAACACAATTCTCAAGATACCGACTGGAAATTGTTTCTCTACAAACCCCAAACTTCAGCGAGGTGGAGCGTGCTCTGGGCCACTTAGTAACTAGAAACTTGTCCCGTCTGTGAAGACACATAGAGGGAAATGATATTTCCACTCATGAATACCGATGTCGGTGATGTAACAGATTCCAAATCATCCATATAACATACATAGTCAAGTAAAGTGTTTCTCATGTCTAGAGAACCGACAAACGTGTGTTTCACCTGCTAGATGCACATGCCACAATCGATGTTCCCTCAACTGAATAAAGCCGCGAAATTTTCACCAGCTAGATGCACACACCACAATCTATGTTCCCTCAACTAAATAAAGGTTCGAAATGTTCAGAAGCAAAAAAATGGTTCAAATGGCTCTGAGCACTATGGGACTTCACTTCTAAGGTCATCAGTCTCCTAGTACTTAGAACTACTTAAACCTAACTAACCGAATGACATCACACACATCCATGCCCGAGGCAGGATTCGAACCTGCGACCTTAGCGGGTCCGCGGTTCCAGACTGTAGCGCCTAGAACCGGACGGCCACTCCGGCCGGCGTGCAGAAGCAGTCAACCAAACAACCTACATGGGTGGGAATACTGGTCCCTATTCAATCTTCTCAAAGTTTGGCGCGTCCACGAAACCTGCCCAACACATACTAACTATTACTTCGGTATTCTGCCGTCTAGAGGACGACACAGTTAACTCAGCTACATTCCTGCATTCCAGCAGACCTTTGCATATGGACGGCTCCTTCCGTTAATGTGAAACGTGAATCAGGCCCACCACAGACCACGCATAGACAGAATCATCCTACGAAATCGCTATACTTAGAATTAAATGTTAGGATATCCGTTTCAGTTGAATGACATTTGACAATGACTGAAGTATCGGAAATACACCCTGCTGACGCTGTGTCTCTAGAAATCAAAAGATGAGTACCATTCTTATGACTTGACATACTCTTCCCTTTCCTATCACAGTTCTCGATGTCAAATCCTTACCTTATTTACGATTGGTCATAGTCATTTCCTTCGCACATGCCAGACATACTTTATAAGCCTGATGCTAAAGGTGAACCTATCACACATCCCCTTCTACTACTAAGTATAATACTTGGCCAATAAACGATTGCAGGCCATACAAAATAATACTCAGAGAAAATCAAAGATGGGTGGACATGACTCATAAGTTTTTCTTGTGAGTGTTACCACTGTGTTTCAGAAAGAGAGGCGTAATCGTCTTACAAACCATCAGATGTTAAAGACCCGATCGCAACAACTACTGTATGTTACTGTCACAAGCTGTCTTGGTTCTACAAATGCACACAAGAATCCATGTTAAAAACTATCGTGGCTTTATAAATCGAGGTATGGCATTACCTGTGAATGAACTTTTTTTTCAGACAAATACCGAGACGCTGGTCGAAGAAGTGTATATTATCAGAGCAACAGTCTGGTTACACGTAGCCCACGATGCAACCTCGTGATAAAATCGCTGAATTTTGAAAGTTATTCAGCTAACGAACGTGTTATGAAACCACTATCTGCAATTCCCACACGCCGCCCCAGCTAGATATTACTGTAGTATTTTTTAAGTATCCTGTCTCAATACCATGTCATAGGTTCTGTGATGTATCCACTGAGTTATAGGCAATGACTGACTGAGAAGGATCACAAACCGTAGTAGATGGTGTGCTGATTGAGGTCGTAAGAAATTGTACACCAGCTTCTCAGATCTCTAGTGTTTCGCTATCTGCTGGAAATGATGTCTATGATTTGGAATCGAGTCCTTCCAATCAACCACATACCTGTGTTGGATCACAGCCACAAGTGAATCATATTTCTGGCACTCTCATATCTCGAAACCAGTCACCATTCTCGAACCAATCTGCTAGAATAAAACTGCAATGTGACTTTAGTCAGCCCTTACACATCTTGCAACTGCTCCCATTTCTACAGCTTTGTGCATGTGATCGTTCCAATTTAAGTCGGAACTGAGGAGGTCGGAGAAAGCCATATCCAGCACCTTCTGCAACTCGTGTAGAAAACAGAACGACCTGAGTTAGTGCAACAGGACTGTGTTTTTAGCATTTGATGGAAATGTGCGCATTATGGTGCGTCTCCGAACCAGATACAGATACTACAGTCCGAAGCAGATCCTCATCCATTCACATGTGATCATCGTTATTGTGTACCATCCAACAGAGAAAAATTACAAACTATGAAAGTTCTACTAACTTTATCCAATATAGAACTCATGTAGGCACTGATGCTAGTGCGATGATGCATAGCTGCGGCGGGGGTCCAGCGTGGAGAGAGAGATGTCGCAATGCTTCCAGAATAGCACAGGGTGCATTGCTCCTAGCAATTCTAATGGGACAGGCTGTCCATCACTGAATTCACCCATCAAACTGCTGCTGTTGCTGTCGGCGTGGGACGATGCTATTAAATATACAGGTATTGATCCACTGCAGAGGCCAGTGTAAAGTGTCATCACCCGTACTGTAGGGAGATGATCGTATCCCACGGACTATGCTGTAAATCACAAGAGACGCTCCTTGTGCCTCTGTCTCGTTGTTTGAAACTGACAATGAGACATTCTGATCCATGGCCTCTCACAGAAAACTAGACGTCCTACAGTATAAATCATATTGCTACTGTGGCTACCATAACACACCACACACCCTGGATGATTTTAAATAAAATACAGTTACAACATAAGGAAACTGGAAGAGTTTGGTCACGTTGTGGAGAGTGTTCAATCTACAGTCCGAATGTGATACATGAGTTCTATACTTAAACTCATCTGTCATAGTGACGGAATAGCTGATCACTCTACATTCCATTTCGACTGACTCATCATATTGCAGTCGTGTATGCGATCACTGTTTTGGTGCTATCCACCCAAAAAGGTGTTATCCCTCCACAAAAACTCTTTCTCCAACTCAAATAAGCGATGTCAGTCCATTATTATCTGCTAACCAATAGTGTGCCAGCGGATGCATGGGAAGGAAAACTCACCATCGGTGTACTCTAATAACAAGTGTCACAGTTGATAGTGCGAACAATTTCACCAATTTTACAGTAATTTCAACACTAACCAATGATGTGACAGCGTTCCTCCCAATTTCAGTATCATAGCTAAACCAGTCCTTCTCCACTTTGCGAGTATCATTGCGAATGTGGACAGAAGAAAGTATGTCCGTTCATTGTTAATTCTCGAACACATACACCATCAAAATATATCAGGCAGTGCTCTACAAATTTCTAACGCCTGTATCATAGTGCTTAATTTATGACATATCTCTCTGTGTATGGGAGTCACAGAGCATTCTCACTGTCCTAGGCTAAACTTAGAGAGTGAAAGACCCTCCTCACACTCTCATAGACCAACTCGCCCTGCAGCACAGTTACCGATGTAATCTGCAACCGAACAGAAGTAGATTGCTACTTTCCACGTCTCATGAATGAATGGAGCTTGCCTAGTCTTCACCCATCCAAATGCATACGATTCCTCTAGATGTGCCCATGTCGAGGAGGTTAGCACTCCTTATCGATGTATAGTAACAGGTTTCAAAGAGTCGTGATGTAATAGCAGATGGTTAAGAAGAACAAGAAACAAATGACTTTCATGTGCGATGGATCTCCAGATGGATGGAGTTCGAAGCATTTTTACACAAATCAAACAAGCTATCAATTTTAAAGTATTATTCCAGAGTCTAGGATCAGTACCTGCAAGGTATTGGTAAGAGAGAACAAATACACGTGCACTCCTAAGGCTACTACGTTCTGCACTTAAAACGGGATATAATGTTAGATCCCTTGCATTTCCGACCTATCAGTCATGTGGAATGTATCGCTGTTAATATTTCAGTGTAAGAAATATATTTCAAGAACAGGACATACATTCTTCTACCCGCTTTCTCCGTGATAAAATATGATACCGAAATGTAAAACGAAGAAGTACTGCCTTAAAACATCAGCTCTGTGTGATATGAGCACAATATAGGTTTCTGTAGGTGTATAGCATCCACTGTTCACATCCGATCATGTTTCAGAAATTATACTTGTAGTGGACTGACAAGGTAGCCAGTCCACAGTGAAGTAGCCGAAAGGGCACGCGTCACACACACGCCGACTGGCGCGAAGTCTGGAACAGGATACGTGATGAATGTGATAAAGAAAAGAACGTAGCTACTAGAACACTTAACTTTTATATCGTCCTTTGGTATACAGCATTCTTGATGATACAAGTGAGACTATCTTGAGATACATGCAATGGTACAAATGGCGCCTTGCTAGGTCGTAGCCATTAACTTAGCTGAAGGCTATTCTAACTGTCTCTCGGCAATTGAGAGAAAGGCTTCGTCAGTGTAGTCGCTAGCAACGTCGTCGTACAACTGGGGCGAGTGCTAGTCCGTCTCTCTAGACCTGCCTTTTGGTGGCGCTCGGTCTGCGATCCTGACAGTGGCGACACGCGGGTCCGACATGTACTAATGGACCGCGGCCGATTTAAGCTACCACCTAGCAAGTGTGGTGTCTGGCGGTGACACCACTATACTATGCCTGCCTCAACCCTATATAAAATGCTCATCAGTAACGGGGAATACCACTTACAAGGAAACAGATAAAAGCATAGCAGCAGCGTCAGACATGTGAAAATTACAAGTAATTCCGCCACTAACTCTGTGAACAGCACATCTGTCAAGTAAATGTATACACGGGGATTGCAATGCCTCACAAGCACCTATCGCTAGCTTAGTTATGAAGCTGAAGTCTTGATTTGGCACCCAAGATGCGACAGGGGGATGGAGTACATCGCACAGATCATAGTTCGTTTAGAGGAATGTGTCACGTAGGGTGACCAGATGCAATTGTTTAAAAAAGACGACAAACAGCTTCAAAAAGGAGGACAAAGGAAGAAAGAAGAGGACACATCAAACGGGTCAACTGCAGATGAGGATACCGCCCGTCAGCTTTGGACAAGCCACGTGACTGCCTGGAATAACCGGTAAAACTAATAGTTAATTGTTACTGGTAGTCAGGTGGTGATTCCCAGAGCAATATTTTTTTTTAATTTTAAATTAAAAACATTGATTGTGGTGACAGTGTGGCATCAATTCTTTTTTTTATTTACGCGTAGTTTTAAGATTTAACAAAGACAGCTGCCTAAATGCCACTCCTGATTGGCTACTTACATGTGACTTGTCCAAAGCTGACGGGTAGTATTCTCGTCTGCAGTATTCCCTGTCAAACACATGTTCAACTTTAATAAATGAGTTTATTATCTATAGACATAGCATACATACATTGCTTAACAATTATTGATACTTCTCGGAGGAACCAATTTTTTGCAGAAGTTTAGGCTTACTTAAGAGATAATTTTAAAATGACACACATTAAAATTCTTTTAAATTATGTTGGACCATCAACACACCTTTCACTGATTCAAGGTTTAATCTATTCCTCTCATCAGTCTACTCTGTGGTAATGAGAGAGAATATTCTATCGGCATTAGCATTATGCCCTGAAATACTGAAGAAGTATTCAGCAAGTTTCAGCAACTCTGAGTGACAGTCAACTGACTTACTGTCATAAAAAGACTTGGCCCATTTTTTACTACAAGATAAAGTCCTAAATTCTGGATCATCATTATTCCTTTTTTGAAATTCCCTGAAATTGCAGAACTGATCAAAACATTTTGCATCTTCAATTTCAATTTCCAGAATACTTATACTGAACAAATACATCAATGAATGCAAACACCATAAGTAAACTTCACTCAGCCTGTTCTCAGAAGTTGAAACAAAACCTTTGGTGGTTTGCTATCAGAGAGAATGTAAGCTTTAAGAGCAGCATACATTTCCAGTACCCTTTCAATGGCTGGAAAAATAGGCAGCCAACAAGTCTTCACATGAGACAGGACTTGTTTGTAATTAACTTCAACAAATTCACAGAAAGATCGCAACTGTCCTGTTCTAACTGTGTAAATAATTATGTATTTTTACAATAATACACTCTAAATCAATATAAAGACAATTAGCTCCATGCTGAATTGTATTGTGTAACATGTGAGCTGGACATCCCACTCGAATTAAATGTTCATTTTTTAGTGATGTCTTTAATCTGCTGTATGTATTATTGCCTTCCTTGCGGTTAATACCACCAAAGTTCGAGTTTGCATTATCACCAGTAAATGCCACACACTTATTAACAATACCCAAATGATGTAAAGTTTCTGTAATGTACTCTTCAACTGTCTCAGATGTTTCATTTGGCGTAGATTTTAGCTCGATTACTTTTGTTTTTAAACCACCCTGTTTGTAGTCAAAATATTGTATAACAATCGGAAACATTTTTATATTGCCTTGGTTACTTTCATCAGTAGAGACACCAAAACAAGATATGACACTCAAATCTTCCATTGTTGCAGTCAAGGCATGCGGAGCAATCACATTATTTACAATACTTTGAGTTTTTGTTCTGACTGAGAAAATCTTTTTAGCAACATCCGAGTCAAAACAAATTGCTTCATTTAATTTTGGTCTACAATCCGTTGATCTGTAGCCATTATGGAATGCTAATGCTCCTTCGCCAGCAAGAACTCTGTGGATTATAGCAGAAGTAGATCGTTGTTTCTGAAACAATGTCTCTATCCTAGATAGTGAACTGGAAGCCTGAAGGTTTTTTTATGCTTCTGAGTGGCAATGTGATTTTCAAGATCTTGGCCACCTGTGCAAGAAGTTTAACATTTCAGTGACAAAGCAACATCCATTTCGTTTTATAGCGTTCAGGCAGCCAATAAAATTGCGTGTTTCTGCCGGGAATTAAAACTAGTTGTCAGTTGTTACTAATGGTCAGGTGGTGGTTAACTAAGCAATATAAAAAACTGAAAACATTGAATGTGGTTACTGTGTGGCGTCAATTGTTTTGTTATGTCAACAACACGGAATTGTTTACAAAGCGAAAAACGTAAGACCATTCACCTCCCTTCATTCGACGCACCACTACCAACATCTACAGTTCAAGCAGCAGCTGACGACACATAAACAGCACTTTAACCTTCCTAATACAAATAAATTGAATGATTATGAAACAATGAAATAAAACCATGACAGTTAATCTATCGAGTTATTTCTTATATTTATTGGCCACTGAGACATACGTTCCAGCTCCACATATTTTACATTCCGCTTCAAATTCATTTATCCCATTCTTGAAAGCCGGATATTTGCAGGAAAGGACATCAGAAAATGTACACTTACGTATAGGCATAGCCAAATATTTTACGTAACTCACTCGGTTAAAAATTACACTCACAAATCACACGTGCACTACAGGAAGCCAAGCCAGTACAAAGCGAAGATACGAGACGAAAATTTTAAATAATCCATATTTGCATAGGCTTATAGGTTGATCAACGATAACATCCACGATCCTGGTACCACCTACTAACACCGACTTCGTGCGCGTTTATCACGAAGGGTGTGCCAATAAAGTATTTAAGAAAAGAGCAACAGAACGGGGCGAATTGTAAATTTAACTGTATTACGCTCAACTTTACGAAAAAGCCGGACAGTGTAAAAATCGGCCCGGACCGCGGGCGCGGACAAAGAGCTAAAATGGAGGACATGTCCGGATTAATCCGGACGTCTGGTCACCCTAGTGTCACGTGTCATCCATCACACATGAGATGGAAGTCCTCTGATGACCGACAGGTTTACCATTAACGATCGCAAGTAGACAGTGCTTTACACCACATACAGAACACGTGGCTATATACGAGTAGAACGCAGGCTATGTCATGCGAGTGAAGCATCCTGACATAACAACAACTCCTCCATCTCTAGAATGCATCATCAGTCCACCATTAAATCGTACTTCATTACAGCTCCTACTCAATCGATCACCCCATCCACTCTTCGTTATCCTTTAACGCAAATGGATGTAAGTTTAGAGGCAGATGGTTATCTGTCTTCCTGAAAAGCGTCAAATACTAGTCAACTTGGGTGTATCACTGGTACCTCAATACACATACAGTATAACGCTGCCTCAACAGAGAAAAATTGACTGGTTGTCTGATTCCCTTCGCTTCCATGTCGCCGTTCTCTCGGATTTGTCTTGCTGCCGCATACTTGTACAAATTTTCCTGCGTGAACCAGAAGATATGCAAGTAATTCCTCAATTTCACCACATTTCACTGTATATTCGGTCAATTTATACCTATTCCCCTTCATTTTTCGGTATTCTATCGATTTTATGCGAGATCTATCCATGCGATCATGACATAACCTCGTGTTCTGTGTTCTAAAATTGCCTGTAAATAATGTAGCACACCTGCCAAGACCTGTCACAAATGCACTGATCGAAAGGTGTAGTATAGCACTGTACTCGATTGTGTCCAGTCACCTCCATATTGGAGAGGGTTTTCTATGTTTTCCGTATCTCTATGTGTATATGCATGAGTTGAAGAAGGCTCCCAGTCTGGTGAACCACGTTTTCGTATGTAGCAAGTGCTTTGTCCACCTGCGAGCCCTATCCCAGTTGCGACTTGTGGTGGATCCACCTCCGAACATCGACACATACATATAGTGCACGGCTGATACACACTCGAACGCTAACTCGGATGTGGTATATCCCAACACTGCTTCATACACTGTGTGTGTCAGATTCACCTCCAAACCCTAACGTGTGACGCATATTGTGGATCCACATCCCAACATCACTCCAGATATAATGTGTGCTGGATCCACACTCTAACACTAACTCGGGTCTAGTATGGGGTACCATGTTAGAACCGTGAGGAAGGAAGCATTCGAGGTTAATTTGAGCTATTTTTGTAACCAGGTTCAGTTAGGGCAAGAATTTCCATGCATACAAGTTGAAACATCAAGAAAGCGAGTGTTAACTATTTCTGGGACACTGTACTATTTCCGATAGTTCGACTCGGTTCTTATTTTACGTAACCATGTGACATCAGTATAAGACTGAAAACCCTGTTAGACGTGTATTGTGATGGTTTGTAGCTAGAGGCAACGACGCATCAGTATGCACATGACACACACGTCTCGAGCAGTGGAAATGTTTTTCTATTATATGATCTGTGACGTCAGTATGCCCATCACACACATGTCACGAACTGTGGAACAGTTTTCTATAGCATTGGCGAGAGAGAGTCGCTCTGCAATAGGTCTTCACTGGACCGCAGGTAGAGAGTGGGATGACGTCGGCAGTGGTGAACACACATGTGCGAGGTCCATAGGAGGACTTGGCATTTATTTAGATAGACATGTGACGTCAGTATAACAGTTGAACTTTCACATGCCATCAGCAGCAGCATGAGGATGATCGCTCGCACTGGCTTGCGTCTCGGGGTAGCTCGTGCTCTTGGAGCATCTGTGCTCTGCAAATAGATCTTCACTGCTGTCCGGTCACGTCAGCAATGGTGCCTAGGTGATCCTGCATTTCGAGAGGAATTTCTCAGGTGTCAAGAATTAGAGGGATGTTGCCGCCTCATGCTTGCGGGCACTTGTGCGTGGTTTGTCAGCTGCTGGTGCATCTCGACTTCTGAGAGCATGTGCGGTAGTGTCCTGTGCAGTCAGGGGTCATTGGGGTTGTGGGTGGTGTCTGTGCATCTTGTTTGCATGTCTGTTGCATTATTTTGCAAGTGGGTTTGTAGGCTGTCCTGTGCGTTATTTGGACAGTTTACAAATTGATTTCATGTCTGCACATCAGGATACTGCATTATTTAGGAGGAGTTTGAATGTCTGTACTGAAATTATTTAGGTAATTTAGGAGTTGTTTGCATGTCTGCAGAGCGTTATTTAGATTAAGTTTACAGTTCTTTGCGCTGTGTGGCGTGACCCTAAGCATGTCAGAGTGTGTGTTTTGTATCAGTGTCATAATTATACTATCTGAAATCCATCCCTAAATAAATTGTTCCAAAATAAATAAAGTAAACTCCTTCCTCTCTCCAGTAGCCTAGTGCGGCTGAGTCATTTTCCCCTCCAGACAGCCATCTTTGGTTATGTCACGGAGTGAACGACAGTGCCCTCTGGTGACAGTATTGTGTACTAGGTCCATACCTCGTGGCGAGCACACTGTTTCCCGCCGTTTCCACCCCACCACCATCTTCGGTTACGTCACGGAATGGACATCACTCTCTGGTGGTGATACTGTGTTGTAGGCCCTTACCTCACGGCAAACACACTGTTTTCCTTCATCCTGGATATTGGTACTTCCATCATCTGCTAATGTGTTGAACGCCATCTTGAATGAGGGCGCCCTCTGCAGGCAGTACTGTGTACTAGGCCAGTTGGACTCCAGACCCATGGTGACTACACTGGATGGTGGTAGTGCCTCTAATTATTTAACTAAATAGTGAATGCAAAACAAAGACTTATGTCCAGCACAGGTTGAATCCTCTTCTGACCATTTCTAGGCCGAGGTGGCAGTCGGATGACTTTGGGTAGTGGAGGTAGCCCAATTGACCTATGTTCCCATATTTTCTTAGGTTAGTAGAGGTGTGTTGCATTGTCCTGATGGAATTTGAACTTTCTGTCATTTTCTGGGGAGGGGGTTAGGTTAGTGGAGGTAGCCCAGTTGACTTCCCATCAAAATTCAAACTTGGCGCCATTTCCTAGGATGAGGTGGTGGTCGGATTACTTAGGTTAGTGGAGGTAGCCCAATTGACCTATCTTCCCGCCAAAATTCAAACTTCCTGCCAAAATCAACCATCTTGACTGACGTCATGGCCGTCATGTTGAGGGACATCATGCACTATGGCCAAGTTTACACGCCACCATCTTGGATGACGCCATCTTGGATACATCTGGCAAACAGTGCATAGTGGGGTGGTGTCCCCCTTGCCCCAATAGTGCAGTTGCTAGCACAGTGACGCAGTACTATTTATGAGGAAACCTCTGTGCCAGATGGCCTATAGTGTGCTTTCTACTGACCCGAAACCACCACATTTGTGACTTCAGTGGTGTCAAGCGAGAGCTCATTGGAGAGCAGGGTGGTTGTTCATAATGATACTGGGCTGCCAGATGGAGACTCGATCTTGTCATTTGAAGAAGTGATTGGGCAGCTGACATGAACTTGTAATGTAAATCTATCATTGTACCCTATTCTATGTTAACGTTATGTTAAGTGTATGTTCATGAATTACTTACTCTATTTAATTAAAAAACGCATCTCAATGTTACTGTAAGTTTTCCTTCCACACCAACACAGTCACGTAAGTTGGTATCATTCTTTTGAAAGTTAATTTCTATATTGCAGAGCAGTAAGACGGAAGATGCTATGGACATGCTGTAGTGTGGCATTAGCCTTACGTGTCACTGGGGCCCGTCAACACTGACATTGGGCTGTTGATGGAAACATCTTGACTGGTCTGACAAGTCTCTTTTCAAATTGTGTCGAACGGATGGACGTGTATCGGTATGGAGACAATGTCATGAATGCAAGGACCCCGCACGTCAGCAGGGGACTTTTCACGCTGGTGGAGGCTCTGTAATGGTGCGGGTCGTGTGCACTTGGAGTGATATGGGACCCCTGATACGTCTAGATACGCCTTTGAGAGGTGACACGTATTTAAGCATCTCATCTGACCGGCCTGCATCCATTCATGTCCACTGTGCATTCCGATGGACTTGGGCAATTCCAGCAGAACAATGTGACACCCCACACGTCCAGAGTTTCTCCAGGAACACTCTTCTGAGTTTAAACACTTCCGTATTCCACCATACTTCCTAGACATGTACATTATTGAGCATATCTGGGATGGATTGCAACGTTCTATTCAGAAGAGATCTCCACCCCCTCGTACTTACGGACAGCCCTGCAGAATTCATGGTGTCAGTTCCCTCCAGAACTACTTCAGACATAAGTCGAGTCCATGCCGCGTTGTGTTGCGGCACTTCTGCGTGTTCGCGGGGCCCCACACAATATTGGGCAGTTGAACCAATTTCTTTGGAACTTCACTGTATGAGGCGGAACTATCATCGTTGCGAAGGCTGGTCTGAACACCACAGGGCTTTACTGTACACGCTATCAAGACAGGTCATACGCCCTTGTCAGCCTCTGACCTTCGAAGAACCTGGCCCAACCGTATGGACCTACAGATCATTGCGGTCTTCAGACTACGGAGCAGCTATATATTTCTCACTGATATAAAACACCACCAGAGCTTAAAAAATCTATAAGTGAGAATAAAATGGCTAGGCGTTGTCGAGATTCGAACTCTTAACATTTGAATTTTTAGTTTGCTCCCAATCTACTTAGACGTGCATTATGTCTGTCTGCCATGGAGACTAACTTAGAATTTCTACACTCAAGGAAAAGAAACTAAGAACATAAACTAAGTTTGATGGAGAAATTTAGAAGGAAGCGAGATTTTAAGCGATAGGGACTGGTAATACTTACAGATTGGAAAAAGGAGGAGCGCAGCAAGACATAATTACATGTGTCGTTAGTCACATTCGTTAGAGGTGCAACTGGACGTTAATACTCGAAAAAGTTACGTTGTGTTTGTAAGCTACTTCGCAAGGTGGGGCCTGGAACTAACCATACATTGAAAGTTTTATTGTGTCTTGTCAAGAAACCCTGTTGGACCTGCAAGGTATCTCAAATTCTAAATCAGACTGGTTGCTCTAGCTCACCTAACTAGCCGGAATGGAGAATCGCCCACACTTTTGCTACGGCTTCATTATAAAGGTGTGGCCAGTGTTAAATTAGCAACGAAGCATGAAGAGTCTATACAGTGTTCAAACGAAGTGCAATTGCAAATAATGAGGATGACAGTATTTAAATGAGTTCACTCGACGGTGATTGCTTAGAAGAAAAAGAATTGTAGCTGTTTATTCGCTCAGTTTGTTCCATTTCGAGTAATGATTGACAATATAAAACAAAATAGGTCGTTTGCATATTATACGGACGGTGTACATTCAATTCCTTAAAATGTTTCTGTCAGTACTGACAATCACACTGGTGCATCACCCAGGTTACTCGAGAAATTGAAACATTCTATAAGCGAGGCAATCCCTACGTTGTCCAAGACGCGACGCACACTAGCGACTGCGACGGGTCGCTACGTGACGTCAGAAGTTGCCCTCTGGCGCATGCGCAGTTCGAGTTTGGGATGCGACGCGCGACTGTTGCGGCAGCTGCCGCAGCACTGCACCAGTGAGCAGTGTTGCGACGGAAGTCGGACGACACAAAGACGTACGGCAGCCAGAAAGATGTCGAGCCAGTCAAGGAAAACTGAAATGAGCCACTCACAGGACGTGATGCTCTGTGAGCTGGTCTCGCAACATTCTTGACTTTACGATTTGAAGAACCCTAAATATAGAGACACTATGTTCAGAGACAGAATTTGGGAAGAAATTGGTGCACAGTTGAAACTGGCAGGTGAGTGAAATATATAATATTTTCCCATTAATGCAAATTTTTCAGGCCTGTTATGAAAATCAGTATAATCCACGCAGATGTAGAATTAGAATGATGAAAATGAACTTGCAGGTCAATTTTCGCATTACTCTTTTTTGTGACGATAAAAATTGAAAACGGCAAGTACATTATAAAATAACAATCTAAAGTACAACGAGAAAGTTACATTTTACAATACCTTCACTTTGAATGTAAACGGTCGATTGGTGTCTTGATGATACCTTCTAGTTGTGAAAAACCACCACCAGATTGTTGTACAGC
Source organism: Schistocerca nitens (assembly GCF_023898315.1). Classification (NCBI taxonomy): domain Eukaryota; kingdom Metazoa; phylum Arthropoda; class Insecta; order Orthoptera; family Acrididae; genus Schistocerca; species Schistocerca nitens. The sequence continues at coordinate 105,288,586 of NC_064621.1, read as the reverse complement.
TTTCTGTAATCAATAGATGTTCGTTTTTGAGAAAGGCGTTTCTCAACAGATTGCGTAAACAGTGTGCTGCAATACGTAATTTGTCACATTCACTTCAATTCATTGGTATAAGATGGTGCTCAAAAAACTTGTGCCAAAAGTGCACAACTGTTTTACAAGGCCCTTCTGGTCTGACACAGTTCACAATTGAAATTCGTCTTTTGTAAATCCTGGAGTCATCTTTTGAGTGCAGCTTGGCAAGATTAAATGTTCATGTCATCCATAACGATGTATGCTGTCAGAATATAAGAATATGGAAGTTCATTTGGATGGGAATAAAGAGTCTGTCGGCTATGAAAGTTGCCTTAGCTTGTTCCAAAAGTTTATGCATGGGAGAAACTGACAAGTATAATTTGGGGAAATTTTGTGAACAAGCACGGACATTATTTCTTTCACATTTCTGCCAGTGTATACTGTAGACGTTCAGAATGAAAATTCTAGAGATGTTTAAGGTGTAACCCTATCTTGTTGTCAAAGAACTTGAAACAATGCAATGACGCTAGCGTGCGCTTATTGTTAATAAATTTATCTTTCAGTGGAATTGTAGGTGAAATGTGCAAAAACAGATGGAGGAATGTTTCGGACTCGTATCAGAGAAATAAACGAGAAAGAAAGCTTGGAACAGGTTCAGATGCCTCAGCAAAACCAAGAAAATGGGTTCTGCTTGATCACTTGGCTTTAAGGAAAATACATTTCGTGGCATTTTAAATGAAATTGTCAAGAGCATATGGAGTAATATTAGTAACTCATACCGGAGAAATATATGACATAGAAAGGTTTCATTAGGTCCAAATGTGTCAGCGAAACAAAACAAATGCATTCTCTATCGTATGATGACCACACGATTCTCGTTGCGCGTCCACAGAACTGGCGGCTAGTCACGACGCTCCCGCAGATATATGAGCTCAAATCTCGGATACGGAGATCTATATCATTCTGATCTCAACTTTAAAAATAATTTTCATATGTTAGCTTCTTTTCATTGCCAACGATGTAGTATAACCTAACGTGAAGCATACGCAAAGTAGCCAGCGACCACATTTTTCACTGCACACAATTTAAATTTTTTGCAGTAGGTTACTTGTAAATTAAGTATCGGAATAACTGTGACGAATATCGGAAAAATAAACACCTCATTATCAAGCTGTGATGTGAAACTGTAAGATACGCAAACATCAATATTTGTGCCTTTTACTTTCCTCACAATCGATGGAGAAGTAATATACAGCGAAAAAAACACGCAAAACTGGAAGAGACACTTTTAAATTTTTTAAAGTAAAAGGAGAATCTGTATCGAAAAACTAACACTGGGAGACGATGTAACTTTGTTGCTTTAACATACAGTATTTTTTACAGCAAGAAAATGGGAATTCTTATTTTTCTTATGTATTTGAATCCGCCGCCGCCGACCGGAGCTTGGCAAACAGCGACGACTCCAGTCGTGTTGCGGCCTTGTCGCCGTCTGCGAGGGGGTGGGGGGGGGGGGGGGGAAAGGAGGGGGCAGCGTCGCAGTCGCAGTCGCAGCCAACTGTCGCGTCTTGCACAACGTAACTTTAGCAAAAGAACGCGAGCGTGAAATTACTGAACCGTCAATACCGTATCTTTTCAAGTCTGAAATGTTTCTACTATTCATTAAAAAACACATCAATCAAATTATTGAAGAACAAACTGAGTACCCGGCGTCACCAGAGTATGTATTCATTCAATCTTCTATCAGTCCATCTCCTCCTTCCCCCTCTCTCTGTCAATTTTCTCCACCACCTCCTTTCTCTCCCTCTCCTGCGCCTCTCCACATCCATCTTGTACTCCCCCTCTCGCCATTCATCCCCTCCTACTTTCTCCATCTCCTTCTCTTTCTTTTCACTGTCAATTTGATCCCCCTCCTCCCTCTTATGTGCTAATCTACCCTCTCTCTGTCCATCTCCTCCGCTTTCTGTTATTTCCTCCTCTCTCTTTCTCTCTTCATTTTATACCCCACCCCCAACGAATGTCTTTCCATCTCCTGCTTCCCTTCTCTGTGTGTCCATCTCCTCCTCCTCTCTTCTCTCTCCACATTTCACCCCTAATTCAATAGGAGGTTGCTGGTTCCTACCATCACAGTATTTCTTTCCAGGTAGTAAGTGATGTGTGTACCCAATTTAGCTGAAATAGATCCAGGGGCGTAGAAGGAGCGTTTTAATGGCTACTTTGCCTACCACCTACATTTGGTGTGTTTCACACATATTTGTACTCTTAGTTCACAAGTAACTCTAGAGAATTTTGTCCTGTAGTATCACACTGCACAAGGTTTATGACGACACAACTCCTGAACTAATAATGTTGTAGGTACACTCAGCAGCATAATTTTGTGAATGCTATCCGCAAGTTGGATTGCGAACAGCCATGGTAACAAAGAAGAAATAAATTTAAACTTCTTACATCACGCAGCAGTTAATCATGGATCTCAGTCTTTATGACGTCTTTTCTTGTGAACTATGTGTCATACAAAGGTGTAATTTTGCAGGTTCATAGAATGGTGTGTGCGAATACTGTCTGCCAAACGTGTCGCGAATTCAGTTAATACTAAAGAAGTAATAAATTAAAATTTCATGCTTTACGTGACAGTTCCACAGCACAAACAGCCAAAATGAACAACAATATAAAGTCGCAAAAAGTTGAGACAGGACAAGTTACTCTCTCACCTATATTTCCCACACAGAAAATTATTAAAGATTTCATTACAACCTGACGCACCTTTAGCCAGACTCGAGGAAGTTAATGGCCTCAGCAGACGTTAATGGAGCCTGGTAGGGTGCTAAGACATGAGGTATTTTTATAATTCTTAGCTCATGGGAACGGCTTGTTGGGAGTTGCAGCAATTGACATGAGCCCATCCCTTAGGAAATCTTGCTGGACAGGCCCACAGCCATACAGGGCACACAGGGCAGCCCCTCGTCGAGACAGGTCTCCCACAAAACACTGCCACTCTACCTGACACAGCGCCAGCAGAGGCCTGGGCTGGGGCGACGGTCTAAAGGAACGCGTCTACACAGTGCAGTCACAAATTGGGCATTGTGTGCAGAGACATGCGTAATAAAAATTCACGTGTTTTTGTGTTCACCGATAGTGCAAGTAGGCCAGTGAACTACTTCCCTCAGCCACCTCAGTTGTACATGAAAACTCCGGCTTCTGAGAAACATTTAGAGATAGAATCTTTACTACACCCCATAGCTAGGACTAACAAGCTCCAAGGCACAGGCGATTTAGATAAAGATCTTTGAGATTGTATCTGTTCGCTTGTTGCCGTGGGAAGACACACGACTTCAGGATAAAATCTACATCTACATCTACATTTATACTCCGCAAGCCACCCAACGGTGTGTGGCGGAGGGCACTTTACGTGCCACTGTCATTACCTCCCTTTTATGTTCCAGTCGCGTATTGTTCGCGAGAAGAATGACTGTCGGAAAGCCCCCGTGCGCGCTCGAATCTCTCTAATTTTACATTCGTCATCTCCTCGGGAGGTATAAGTAGGGGGAAGCAATATATTCGATACCTCAACCAGAAACGCACCCTCTCCAAACCTGGCGAGCAAGCTACACCGCGATGCAGGGCGCCTCTCTTGCAGAGTCTGCCACTTGAGTTTGCTAAACATCTCCGTAACGCTATCACGGTTACCAAATAACCCTGTGACGAAACGCGCCGCTCTTCTTTGGATCTTCTCTATCTCCTCCGTCAACCCGATCTGGTACGGATCCCACACTGATGAGCAATACGCAAGTATAGGACGAACGAGTGTTTCGTAAGCCACCTCCTTTGTTGATGGACTACATTTTCTAAGGACTCTCCCAATGAATCTCAACCTGGTACCCGCCTTACCAACAATTAATTTTATATGATCATTCCACTTCAAATCGTTCCGTACGCATACTCCCAGATATTTTACAGAAGTAACTGCTACCAGTGTTTGTTCCGCTATCATATAATCATACAATAAAGGGTCCTTCTTTCTATGTATTCGCAATACATTACATTTGTCTATGAGAAAACTTAAAAAAGCCACTAATTGGCGGTTTCTTTTTTTTTTCAGAGACGCAGGTTTCTTAACTCTTGCCCTGGTTCGACATGATTTTGTGCTGTTGTGTGAGAGGGGAGATTCAGCATCTCTAGAGCCTTTGTGATTGGTCAAGATGGGGTGAATGCCCTTTACGAGAAAACTTTATCTGGAGAGGTGCGAAGCACTCGGGTGCGGGTCTTTGGTCTGGTAAGGACTTCTAATCGAAGCTCTGGCATGTATGGTAAGTACTTGGGACCTGTCCTTAGACTGACTTCAATTGCGAGTAGTTCAGACTGGGGAGCCTCTGGTGAAGTTCTTGCTGTAACGACAGTGTGACTTCAAACGTCTCGGACTACTGGTTTGCCAAGGGCACACTTATTCGTTTTTGGTTTAGCAGTCTTGACGACCAGCGAACGGGTGTGTCACACACGGAAATCTACCGTGATGTCAGGGCTCTGGGAGAGGGTAAATTGCGATCGATTTACAGGTTCCGTATGCACGTCTCACCTCCTCCGTCGCACACATATCGCCAGCTGCAAGTCACGTCGCCGCACGAAGTAAACAGGGTAACGTACTGCCGCCCCGGCATTATCAGGGTGTACAGATCTCAATCGCCACTTGCTCTCAGCTGCACCTCTGTAGAGAAGCTTCAGTAGATTTGGTCAGTCAAAGTCTGCTCGGCATCAGATCAGTTCGTATTATCCACATTTTTACGGCGAGAGTACTTGACTCGCTGATCATCTAGTTAAACTCTCTTTGCCAACCAGGATCCACCCAGTGGAGTAGTAAATAACCTGTTAGTTGTCTAGGGTATTCAATCTATAACTTGTTTAGTATAATTTATGTCTTAGTGTGAAAAATAAATGTTGTCAGTACATTAAATTTTGCCAACATTCTCAATCACTCAAATAGTCCCACCAGAGTTACCATTCACTGTGGCGTCCCATGCCAGGATCTCAGATTGATGTCACCTTCTGTGACCTCAGATCGCATTGCCTAGTGTAGTCACTCAATTTGACGTCCTTTGCTCAGAATTTTGAATTGATGGCACCTTCTCTGACCGTCAGATATTAGATAGTATTGCCCAGTGAAGTTTCTGTTTCCCATGTTTAATGTGGTGCACTGGGTACAGTAGAGTCGCGTTGCTGGCGCGTAGACATAGTACTAAAACGTAATTACTGTATGTATATATTTTCATGTTGTGGTTGTGATTTCTGTGTCACTTGATTGTTTCTGACAGCGAACGGCGTTGTGCTGATTTGTTAGGATAGATTGAGATTTTCGTGTGTGAGCACAGGGAAGTGTGCTGTTATTTGTTGCCAGGAACTATGAGTCAGTAGCTCACGGGAGCGTAATTTACAGCAGAATCTGTGTGGTATAGGAATGTGTAGTGTTTAAATTCGTTTGGGTCAGAATTAGAGTGCATGCTTACAAGAAGCAAGACACGTCTGCTACAGAGCAGCGTAAGTAATTGTGTTTTGGTAACCATGAATCCACGTCAGATTATTAGCGGTGACCCGGCAGATATTACACGGGATTCTCAGTGAGATGCGGTTGCTGACCGTGCACGAATGTCGAACGAAGAACCTGCAGAGTATGACGACACGTCTCAGTCAGGTGACGAAAGTGAACGGGAGACCGCAGCAGAACGAAATGTAGGCGCTGCTGGTACATGAAACACCATCAGGGAGACTGGCAGACCAGAATCACGAACGAAACGTCACAGAATGATGGAATATCGTTCATCGAGTCCTGGAGGTGTTAGCGGTGGATCTCAGTTTGAGGCTTTCATGAAATTCATGCAAGGGGCAGAAAGGAAGAAACAAGAGGCAGAGAAAAAGAGACTGGAGGAAGAGGAGGAAAGACACAAATTAGTCATAAGAACGGACACAGACGGTATGGATGGAGTCAAGAAAGAGATCGTAGGAATCCAAGAAGAGCTAGAGAATGTCCAGAAACGACAGCAGCAACGTATGAGGTCGCGGAGCAGGCGAAGCGCGAAGCCAAAACAGCGCGAGTGGTAGCGCAAGTAGCACGAAAGGTCGCATAAGTGGCCAAAGAACAAGTTAAACTGGCAATAACTGAGGTGTGTAACACAGAAAAAGGCACTTGCAACTTTCCAAAATGGTTCAAATAGCTCTGAGCACTGTGGGACTTAAGTTCTGAGATCATCAGTCCCCTAGAACTTAGAACAACGTAAACCTAACTAACCTAAGAACATCACACACATCCATGCCCAAGGCAGGATTCGAACCTGCGACCGTAGCGGTCACGCGGTTCCAGTCTGTAGCGCCTAGAACCGCTCGGCCACATCGGTTGGCATACTCTCCAAAAGCAAGGCAAAAAATATAGTTCAAGAAACGCAGGAAAAAATTAGAGAAGCAACATGATATTCAAGATGCTTAAAGATGCATCCTGAAAATGAAGTGGAATGATAAGATTACGAATGCCTATGTCCGTAAAAGAAAAGAAGTAAAGAGGACGTTATGAAATGCTGTTGTAAAAAGAAGAGGTCATAATATAGGTCATGTATTCAGAGACGGGAGGCTCCTAAAAATTGAACGGTATATCAGTGGAGAAAGAACTTAAAGTATACCACGACTGAAGTGCGTTCTATGTAAGCGGCAGAAAAATGAAGACGAGATAGATAGAATACAGGTAAGCGAACTGTTTATTATTTCAAAAGTATTCGCCGCAAGCTTTAATGTATTTATCCCAACATGAGAAAGATGGTCAGTGCCCTAATAAAAAACGTCTACGGAAACATGATGGAACCCAGCCGCGTACCTCTTCGTCCGAAGAAAATGAACGGTCACGAATCTCTTTCTCCAGGGCTCCAAAAATATGGAAACCGCATGAGGAGAGATCGACACTGTATGGAGGACTGTATAAGAGCTTCCCAGTGAAACTCCTGAATCAAAGTCGAACTACCTTGGAAACATGTTGGTTGGCCCTGTTCTGCAGTGAAGTGATGCCGTCCGTCGACATTTCTGGGCGTCTGAATATCAGGCGCGCTCCAGTACTTGCCAAGTGTCCACTGCAGTGCTGTGCGCTAATTATGGCGCCGCGTTCCAGGTAGTCCATGAGGAGCGGGCTCTTGCATTCAGAGAAACAGACCATCGTTACTTTCCCGGAGCTAGAGTGGCTGTTGTTTCCACGGATCCAGTGTTTCACAGAAAACGCACTCCGCGAGCAGACACTAAGGCCTGGCCTGCGGGCAGTGAGTACTGGTGTTTTGTATTCCCTATCGCACTGCAGATCAGTTACTTCTAGCTCCAGACGTGAGCGAGTTTCGTACTGGAACTTTTTTCTCTTTCCAATTTAGTTACAGTACGGTTCCTGATTTATTTTAACATGACTGGTTCCAGCTGTGGACCCACAAACTAATACATTCCATGGCAAACCTACATTTCCCGCACCTTCTTCAACACTAATAAGAATATCACATCCACCTTTGTGGCTGTCACGTCTACACGTCCATAGAGCGCTAAAAAATATTCAGCTAACTTATTATAAATGAAAAGCGCTACTTTTCTTTTTGTTCTCCGGTATTACCTTTACTGTATTAACCGGTTTTCGGCTTACAAGACGATCATCAGCCTTTTACTACTGTCACCAAAGAATTTACAATATTTTTGAACGACATTGGGAAAGAAGATACACTTGTAGAATGAACCAGAAACGTAAAGTAAACAACCCTCTTTGAGTGTATGGTGATAATGCAATATGAAAAGTAAAAAGTTGAACAGTAAATAAATATAAACGGAGTAAACAGGAGAAAGATGGAACGGAAAGCCTACATATCAGTTTATATTTATAAACAAAGCCAATACAATAAAATAAAATTAGTACTTATAAGGCTACTTCAGTAGGTATAAAACACAAGTTAAAAGTAGAAAGAATTATCAGTATCACTACAGGATATCTAAAGAAATTAAGAAATATCAGTAAGATAAACAAAATGAATCAATGCAGGAAAATGGAGGAGTGTGAGTGAACTTACGGTAAATGCCATGTTTGGGGGTGTGGTGGTACTGCATTTTAAAAATTAAAAGGTTGAACTGTATAAAAAGAGAAAACAGGAAAAACATTAACGCTGTACCCAAAACTGTGCCTATGTAACAGTTTGCATTAAGTAAATGAACCAAGTAAAATGAAAACAGCACTTGAAGAGGCAGCTGCAAGAAACATTAAACATGGAAAAATAATACCAATAAAAGTACCAATTAAAAAAAGACTTAACAACTCTAACTAAAGTCTATATGGATTACGTAAACAAGTTCAATGAAATAAAGTAACTCAATGAATACAGGAAAATGGAGGAATATGTAGGTTGGTTCAAAAGGCTCTGAGCACTATGAGACTTAACATCTGTGCTCATCAGTCCCCTAGAACTTAGAACTACTTAAACCTAACTAATCTAAGGACATCACACACATCCATGCCCGAGGCAGGATTCGAACCTGCGATCGTAGCGGTCACGCGGTTCCAGACTGAAGCGCCTAGAACCGCACGGCCACACCGGCCGGCGAATATGTAGGAGCAGAGAGTGTGGAATTAATGAAAAACAGAAGGGATCATGTGAAGTTTAGGAGAGGGGCAATGTTAAGCTTTTATGTGGTCATTTAAGATGCGATCTGGACTGCGAGCCAGATGTTATTTCCAGATCCTCCAGCAGGTTGAGTTTTTGGCCTTAGTTTGCTAAGTTGGAGTCTGGCTGATAGTTGTGACCCTCACTAAGTACATGCTCAGCAAATGTGGTGTCAGAAATCTGCAAGCCCCATGTTCACGCAGGTCAGTTGGTACGTCTCCGCCAGACTTTTGCCTTTGCTATTAAAAATACGCTGAGCTGTGGTGTTCTTAACATAGTAGGATATCTTATACTTGCAAGATTTCAGTGTTTTTCTACAATCTGTAACACCTCTTCTAGATATGGTAAATATGGTAATGTACACCGTTTGAAGGGGTAGCAGATGGGACGTAGAGGAGTATACTTTTAACTTTTCGATCCTATATAAGATATGGTTAATTATGACTGGACTGTAGCCAGTGCCTGTAGTTGTAGCTTCTCTATTCATTTTGAAATAATGTGTTTCGGTACTGATGTCAATGGTGAGATATAAGATGTTTGTGGATTTGTTGCCATTCTCCATTGTGAACTGAATATTTTTATGTTGATTGTTTAGGGTTTGCAAAAATGTGTTGAGCTGTCTCGCAGTGCCACTCCACATACACAGCGTATCACCTACCTGTCTAAACTAGTATTTAATATCTGCACTCAAGGGTTCCTTTGTCAGAAAATGTTGTCCAAAATGGTCCACGAATATTTCAGCCAACAATGGAGTAATAGAGGAACCCATAGCTAAGCCATCTAGATCTCACCAATGACGTAAGTACCCAAACACATTGTTTCAAAATTTGTAGAAGAGCTACGACTACAGAGACAATAATACCTTCTTGCTCAAAACACCCCTTACCTCACAAACATGCAGCTTTCCACTCACTGGTACACCGTCTCATATCCGTCCCCTTGTCCTCAGATGATTTTTAAAGCACAGTTAGATACAATAAAATTTATGTCTTCATCCAGTAGCAACTATCCAGCCCTGACTGGCTACGTCTTACATAGGAAACAAAAACTGAAAATTATACTTCTCCTCTATGCCCCATCTACTGTCCCTTCCACTGTGCAAAATGTGATGCACATTACCATTTCTAGACGAGGTATCACAAATTAAAGGCAAAACACTGTAATCTTGCAAGTATACGCTTTTCTCTTATATTAGGAACAACACAGCCCAGCGTATGTTCAATAGCAAAGATAAGATTCAGTTATTAGCCAACAGTATGATATACAAAATTACCTGCTCTGATAGTGACAAGTTTCACATCCATTACAGGAAGAGACATAGTAACTAGCCTGGCTGAACATGGAGTTGCAGACTTCTGACTCCAAATTTGCTGAGCATATGCTGAGTGAGGGTCACAACTACCAGCCAGAGTTCCATGTCCTTCACTTAGCAATCAAAGGCCAAAAACTCTACCTGCTGGAAGACCTGGAAATTAACAAACATTTGGCTCACAGTCCAGATATCATTTTAAATGACCACATAAAATCTTAAAACTGCCCCTCTGTTTTTCATTACTCCCACACTCTGTTCCTACATATTCTCCCATTTTCCTCTATTCATCGAGTTACATTATTTTATTGAAACTGTCTATGTGATCCATATACAGTTTAGTTACAGTTGTTAAGTCTTTCTTTCAGTTAGTACTTTTATTACTTACCGTGTTTAATACTTCTTGTAGCTGCCTCATCAAGTACAGTTTTTATTTCACTTGGTTCATTTATTTAATGCAAACTGTTACATAGGCACAGTTTTGAGTGTAATGTTAATGTTTTTTTTTCTGTTTGCTCCATTTATACCGTTCAACGTTTTACTTTTTGAAATGCAGTACCACCACAATCACTGATGGCATTTATCATAAGTTCACTCACACTCCCCCATTTTCCTGCGTTTATTCACTTCTGTTTATCCTGTTTATATCGATTATGTTCCTTATATATTCTATAGTTATACTGATAATTCTTTCTACTTTTAACTGGTGTTTTATATCTGCTGAAGTAGCCTTATCATGTTCTAATTATATTTAATTTTATTCGTTTCGTTTATTAATGTAAACTGTTATGTAGGCTTTCCGTTCCAGTTTTCTCCTGTTTACTCCGTTTATATGTATTTACTGTTTGTGGTGTGCGTACTGTAAGACTTTCGGTACACACGCCATCAGATTATTTGACTTGTCGCTCTAACGAAGTAGGCGAGTGTCAGCGATATGTCTCGTGGTCTTATCGTGGCGTGTTTACCTTCTGCCGTTAGGTCAGACGACAGAACTGCCACTTGCACACTTAGAGTAGCAGATTGACAGTGACCAACTTTAAACAGAACTTGATTAATTTTCACACACATTTATTAAAATAATAACGAGCATAAAAATTACTTGCATTGGTTCTGGATGCTATTTACAATTGACAGTCTGAAGTTCCTTTGGTATTCGTACGTTAATCTTACTCTCACATATATCTCTGATACATGAGAAAAGTGTCTATACATTTATTTTCATGGCTATGTACAGGAATATGGTAATCTTATTGGCCGCAGACTGAAACTTGACTATAGACTGGTACAGACAAATGTAGAACTTGTACAGACTGGTGCAGACTAATGCAGACTGGTACAGACTGATGCAGACTGACTAATTGGATGCTGTGCACTCGTTATAATACCTCGCGCGTTCAGGTATCACTGCGCGAGTGTGATCCGCGAGGAGAAAAGGTTCTACATTAGCAACAAGCTCATTGGCTGCGTTACATATTAATACGCAGATCGGCGGAAGCAGAATTTGGTCTGTCTCTATGGCAGCGCCATCTCGTAGTGCAGAGACGGACGAGTGCTGCACCTGCGCTGTTGTGCTTAGTGGGGCGCGCTCTAGTGGGAAAGTTGTGTACGCGCTGACTAAGCGGAACTATATACACAACACTGTTCATCTTTTTCTTTTTACATTGCATTATCACCACACTGTCATAGAGATGGTTATTTACTGTATGTTTTTGATTCAATCTAGCCTGGTAACTTCTCTTTGAATGTCGTTTACAAACATTGTAACTTCTTTGGCGACAACTGTCAGTAAATGTCTGGAGATGGCGCTGTAAACCGAAAATCGGTCAGCACAATAAAAGTAATACTGCAGAACAGAAGCAAAGTAGCACTTTTCATTGGTAAGAGTATTCTCTTATTAAAACACAAATGGTAAAACGGCGCGCCTACTTTGCTGAAAGTCGTTCAGTTTTATAGCTTATTTGAACGGCACATTCACTTTATTTTTGTTCCTCTTTCTCAGAGAGCTGCCTATTTCATTTTACAATATCTTGTAGACGCTAGGTCTTTCCCATTTTCCGTCTCTGAATACAATGACTTGACAAGCCATGCAGTGTCTTTGTCAATTGAACTACTCTAAAGTATCCAATGTCTTCTGTTGTACTAAACATTTTGCGATGCCACCGTTTTGTATAAAATGATAACATTTATTGCATTGCCGATTGAAGTGCAAAGACTCATTTACACAATGCGGTCCCATCTTTGCTGCTGTCAGATGGTACCGCCTCTCGTACATCACAGCTGGAGCTTCACCAGTGTTGTCGCGGCAACGTGTAGCGTGCGTATTTAGCCTCGCTCCCTAGCACGCCTCAACTGCTTCACTCGCGAGCAACAGCAGGAGGAAGCGACAGTGCTCACGCTCAAAATGAGCGAGGTGTCCAGCCGGGCACTACGCTAATATTGGCAAATTCTGTCTCCGGTAAATGTGGTGCGAAGGTAACACGAGAAGTACCGTTACTAAAAGGCACCTGGTAACAAAATATGAACTATTATACAGAACTGAAGAGGGCAGAAATATGTCGATCGACTGGTAAATGCTGCTGTCAACCAGGCTGGTGTCAGCTAATTCCCGGTCTGAGCGTTATAGAAGGGAAGGTAGGTAGAATAGGCGGCCGAATAACAGAAGTAAGTCGCTGGGTTTAAAATAAAACCTACCGCAAATGCAATAAAATACGCGAATCTCGTTTGACGACCCACACTATGTTGTCGCTTTCACATCCGCCGGAGAGGAGCAGGGAGACGGAAATTCCTCTCCGTACCAGCAGGGAATGTGGGAGTGTGGGAGTTTGTGTGTGTGTGTGTGTGTGTGAGAGAGAGAGAGAGAGAGAGAGAGAGAGAGAGAGCAGAGGAGCTAGGCGGCTTCCCGACCGTGTAGAGCCACTGCAAGAGGAACGGCCCAGAGCAGCTGAGCCTGACAGACGGGGCGCAGTTCGTTGAGCACGCGTGAGGGGGAGACCCACACCAGAGACGAACGGCTAAACGTCACCAGCGAGCGAGCTACGTGAACAACACATGTGAGACGCCCGCTAAACCCGCTGGGCAGAACAGGTAATAGGATTGTGGAAAGGGCCAAGGGTTGAGATCAGTTTCTACTTCTAATTGTCATTCATTGTAATTTAACAACTCTTACACGGCTAATGACCTCCAACAAGCAATCTTCACAAGATAAAAATCCAATTAAGACAACAATAAAATAATTTAAAGAAACGACATATGCAAGGTGCGATACCAATGGCTGAGGGCCACAATCAAACTTCAAAATTTCTAAATATATTACCATAATCTTTAAAGGCAGAAGGCCGCAGGGTTTAAGCTTGAAAGTTAGATTCAAAAAATTAATTTTTGCAAAATTTTAAGAAACAAACAATAACCAAAAGCCTAAAATTTAAAATAGCTGACACCAGAAAATTAAACACCGGTGGCACTCAGAAATCCTCCAGGAAGGTCGGTCTGCCCACGTTCACTTAGGTGAGACAGGTGGTGAGCCCAACTATACATGATCCGTCGGAACCCAACCGGGGGGCAGCCACGGACCGACCGACACAACAACTTGCTTCCCGTCAATCAGTACACGAGAACACCAACCGGAAATGTTGCAAACGTGTTAGTCCACAATGGAGTACGTATTAGCTGCCAAAAGTTCACACCATGTTGGACAGCGACAACAGGTGAGGAAAGGACGCTGCCTGAAATTGCGTTAGTGGCCAGGGCAGCTAACCGGAACACTAACGGCCACAAGAAAGAAAATTCCACTGGTGCACTCAAATCGTAGTCGACCAAATTAGCTAATTGCACCGCATGGCGGCTAAATCTCAGCAGTAGAACCATTCGGTGTTGCTCACCGGAAAACCTCCCCAACAACAAACCACCAAAGCGAACCACCACAATATGAATAAACGTGGCTTGGGTAGTTGCAACCACTACTCAACTTTGACGTCCTGAGTCGGCGAACCACGCAGCTCGTAGCTATCGGACAGCTCCACACACGCTCCGACACTGCGCAGGGGCTGCCAGCGGACCCAGCCGACTGCACCGCGTGTAGAACTTCCCTCGTCCGCAATAACCGACCGACTCCTCTCAGAATGCCGACAACATCTCAAATAGACATCAGTGAAAACACCAACTACACACACAACCTGGCAAACTCTTGCACGAAGAGATGAACGATACGCAACAGTAACTAATCACACACGAAGACAAATCGGGAGTCGATGCACACACACACACACACAGCCGACTCATGAACGATCGACGAGCCAAAACGCGTCGTCCGATAGGACGACCGACCGACGATCCACCAAGACCGTGGTCCGGCTCACGTGATGCGTGGCGGCAATGGTCGGGCGAGCCATTTCGACGCAGACCTCACTGCTGCTCCAACAGGACTGCACCAGTGCCGCATTGCCACTGCCGACTGGCAGGTCCGGACTACGCTCCAGACACGTTCCAACTGGCTGGCAACCCGCGCTCTCCATCCGATCTCATTACGACAGACAACGAGCGGGAAGTAATAGCAGTCGAGCAAAGATACTACCGCTGATGGTCAGGCAAAGCAGCAACTCAGTGACAGCAGTAACTTAACGTAGTGAGGTGTAAGTACGTTATAAACATGGTGTAAAATACATGATGGCGGGAACACGAGCCACGCACGGCTCAACATGTAACTTCTTGGAACAATCATGATCCTTTCGGCTAGTAATTGTGGGGCCCCTTCATAGCTTGTATTGTGGATGCACACAGTTTAATCTCTTTCATGGATTTCACAAACGTACACTTCAGTGTATTTCTAGCCCTTCTGGCAACCAGATCTGAAATCAAGATATTCCGCTTATCTTTATCCACAAACTGTGTTTCGTACTGAACGAAAGGGTAAGGCTAATGACAGAGTTACTTTAAGCAGAACAAGCAAAGAGTTTTTCGACAAGGTTCTGTTCTGTCTCCTTTACTGTACATGCCGCTTTGCACCCGTATTTTACGCTATAATTTAGTAATGTTGTTAACGAATTGGTTACTCTAAACCAGCTTTGACAGTTTACTCCACATATCGTGTATGTTCCCCGTCGGCACTTGGGGTGAACGAAAACATTGACAATGTAAGTGATATCGGACAGTCTTTGTCCCCAGGTTTTCCAGCACATGATATGATATTTGTGTCTAGTGGTCAGTCTCCAAAGCTGGTGTGACGTCAAATCACGTGCTGAAACATCAAACATTCAAAGAATATCTTTCTGCCAGGTGACTGTTCAGATATCCGATGCGATCAGTGGAGCAGGGCGTCCACAGTTCTACATCCACATGGCTACTCTGCAGTTCACACTTACGTGCCTGGCAGAGGATTCATAGAACCTTTTTTATACTACTTCTCTACCATTCCACTCTCGAATTGCGCGTGGGAAAAAGGAACACCTAAATCTTTCCCTTCGCGCTCTGATTTCTCTTATTTTATTATGATGATCATTTCTCCCTACGTAGGTGGGTGTCAACAAAATATTTTCGCATTCGGACGAGAAAGTTTGTAATTGAAATTTCGTAAATAGATCTCGCCGCAAAGAAAACCGCCTTTGTTTCAGTGACTGCCACCCCAACTTGCGTATCATATCAGTGACACTCTCACCGCTATTGCACCATAACAGGTGACAGGCTGCCCTTCTTTGCTCTTTTTCGATGTCCTCTGTCAATCATATCTGGTGAGGATCCCACACCGCGCAGCAATATTCCAGCAGAGGACGGACAAGTGTAATGTAGGCTGTCTCTTTAGTGGGTTTGTCTCATCTTCTAAGTGTTCTGCCAACAAAGCGTAGTCTTTGTTTCGCCTTCCCTATAATATTATCTATGTGGTCTCTCCAATTTAAGTTGCTCGTAATTGTAATTCCTAGGTATTTACTCGAATTGACAGCCCTTAGATTTGTGCGATTTATCGTATACCCAAAATTTATAGGATTTCTTTTGAATTTGAGTTGTTTCGCAATACCTAAGATATCTACTTTTATGTCACTCATGCTAACAGCTGTTCTGGTTTCGAATTCTAGAATATTTACTTCATCTTCTTTCGTGAAGTAATTACAGACAACTGTATTTAGTAACTCCGCTTTAGTGGCACCATCATTCATCCCTATCGCGCAGTGACGGTATTGACTGTTTTTTGCCACTGGTGTACTTTACATACGACCAGAATCTCTTTGGGTTTTCTACCATATTTTGAGACAATGTTTCATTGTGGAAACTATTAAAAGCATCTCGCTTTGACGTCCACACTAAATTTCGAGCTTCCGTGAAACTTGGCCAGTCGGGGATTTTGCTATCTTCTGAATTTGGCATGCTATTTTTTGAACTGGACGCTCACGGCTCTCTACGACGAAGAGACTGCTATGCAAGCAAACTAGGTAAGGAAACTTCCTATTCCAGGCATCATTTGCAGCAAATGTTCTACAACCGTGATGCTGTACACGGGAGTTTAGAATCAAATGCTGCGGTAAATACGGAAAACTGAGAAACAGGGTAAAAAGCGTTCGTAATGCTGAAAAATTGGGAGCGCGTGTTCCTCTGCGCACAGCGATTGAAGCCCCAAGATTATGTGTAAGAATCTCCGGTGCTTGGGTATCGGAAAGAAAATCAGAAAGTGGTTTTCAGGCCTCACTTGGCGAACTGATTGGATCTTTGTTGGGTGGCAGTCGCCCCCTTGCTGCAAAGAACGCCTCAAGAATCACCAGAACAAAAAACAAATTATCACAGCCCTTGAGACAGTGGATAGTGCCGCTCCCTGTAGATGCAGGTCCCGAGTTCGATTCGCGGTCAAGTCAGAAATTTTCTTGGCTCGGGCAATGTGTGGTCGGCTTGTTCTCATCATTTAATCTCATCATCATCCACAGGCAAGTCACCGAAGTGTGTCAAATAGAAAGAGTTGCACCAAGCAACCGAACTACTACAGATGGGGCCTGCCGGCCAATAGTAATTCCACACGATTATTTCACGGCGCTTTTCGTCTAATTTATGTTATTAAGGAGCTAAAAAGGTCATACATTTCTAATTTCGGGTTCCAATAGAACAGCTTCTATGGACATTACAAAATTTCATTTTCGGTATTTATGTAACTGTTGCCCAAATTCAGAAATTTAAAATGCTCTCATAATGTACCCATTAAAAAATATAAAGTTAAAGGCTTAACATGCTAAGTCAAGTACTGAAGTTAGAATCTGTGTACATCTCTTGAGTTAGTATAACTTACAGTGCGTAAATTTCAGGACTATATTCAACCAGTATTTATGAATGAGAGCACTTAGTGAATTTCATCAAACTTTGTTTATAATTTCAGACCATGTGGAAGCATTTTCTTTCTGTGAGGCCCCACAAAAAAATGAAAGAAAAAAGGTTTATGGTTTGCTACATTTCCTTTATTCATTCACTAAACTTCAGAATCAGACATGACATGTTAATTTATTACTTCTTTACTACTAACTCTATTCGTAACATTTAGTGCATTTTGCAGGCGGTATCCATTAATACCGCTGACTGTACTTGCAAAATTATATCACAGTGGACACATAGTTCAAGAAACACAACGTTACAGACATTGCGTGAAAAACTGTTCTTCAAAAGCAGAGCAAATTACCTAGACTGTATTCATCTTGTGTTTGGCAATGACATCATTTAGCGATTTCAGACAAACATTAAAAGTTCTGTTTCATGTATTAGACGTCGATTCTGCATAATACCGGTGTTGGGGGGTGAGGGGGTACTGATGTAGTAACTAGAATGTCTTCCCAAATGACCGGCAATGATGGTATCCGTATAATCATCATCATGAGTGCTGCTTAAAGCTTACTACCTGTCTTAAAATTGGTTCAAATGGCTCTTAGCACTATGGGACTTAGCTTCTAAGGTCATCAGTCCCCTAGAACTTAGAACTACTTAAACCTAACTAAGGACATCACACACATCCATGCCCGAGGCAGGATTCGAACCTGAGACCGTAGCTGTCACGCGGTTCCAGACTGTAGCACCTAGAACCGCTCGGCCACCCCGGCCCGCACCTGTCTTAAAGTAACATAACTTTTTTTCTTTCGTTAATGGCATATATCCGACTGAATGGGAAAGAATCATAATCCAACATGTCCTACAGAAGGCAGCCCACGGTTTAACATCCCATGGACAGTGAGGTCATTAGAGACGGAGCAGAAGCTTGGATTCATGGGAAGGAAATCGGCCGTGTCCTTTCAAAGGAACCATCCTGCCATTTGCTTGCACCGATTTAGAATAGTCATGTAATGCCTAAATCTGGACGGCCGGACGCGGATTCGAACCGTCGCCCTCCCGAATGCAGGTCCCCTGTGCTAACAACTGCATCACCCCACTCGGTGTGCCCTGAGGAGGAAATTTCACAACCACTTTATACCAGCCAGTCAACGTGTTATTCGCTGTATCGAAAGCCGTGGAATGAATTGTTCATCTTCAACTTAGTAAAGACTTGGGCAAATTCAACTTGATCATATTGATCAGAAAAATGTGACAACTTAAACTGATATTGTTTGATACCTACTTGAAAAGCAAAAACTTCGTGTTATCTGTTGGAATCAAAAGTCGTTCTAGCAGGACGTTCTCTCAACAATGTCACAGGCGTCAGACCCTGGTCAACTATTGTTCTCTTTAATAAATTGGTATGTCACCAGTTCTTCCTTCCTCTAAATATACCTTCAATGTCGTCGACAATCCAGACGTTCAGAATTGCTAGAGCGGCTCCAGGAACACTCTTCTGAGCTTAAATGCTTCCGCTGGCCACCGAACTCCCCAGACATGAACATTATTCGGCATACCTGGGATGCCTTGCAACATTCTGTTCAGAATAGATGTCCACTCCCTCGTACTCTTACGGATTCATGGTGTCCGTTCGCTCCAGCACTACTTCAGACATTAGTCGAGTCCATACCATGTCGCATACCGTGTTGCGCTGGAGGGGGGCTACACGAAATTAGACAGGTGTACCAATTTGTTTGCCCTTTCAGTGTATGTAAGATGATGTACAGATGTACAGCAATCACATTATTATTTACTTACAAAAATCTTTTTCCTTTGATTGTCTAATGTGACTTATGTTTCAACATGGTTTCAACTATAAAATTCTGGCTTTTTTAGGAAAAGTATTAGCTATTGCAATTGATAAATAAGCCGTGACTAGTAACCTCAATTTGCTCGTTTAACGCATTTTCATTTCAGCAAAATCAGTAAAAAGGTTATATACCGGTCATACTATGTCCTGATCCTGACATATGCATCAGAAACCTGGGTTATGAAAGGAAGAGAGAAAAGCAAAGTACAAACTAGTGAGATGAAATTCTTGAGAAACAGTATTGGAGTGACAAATGTAGGCAGGTTAAAAAGTGAGAGGATGAGAGAGTTAATGAAGGTGAACCATTATAGGAGGAGATAGAGAAATCAAGGCTCAGATAGTGTGGACACGTTAAGAGAATGGAGGAGAAGAGGGTATCCAGGAGGATACATGAGATGAAACTGTAAGGAAGGAGACTCAGAGGAAGACCGACAGACAGATTGCTGAAAGGAGTAGAGGAATGCGTCCAGTAGAAAGAAGAAGACTGGACCAAGGTGAAGACGGAGAGATGGTGGCAACCCAGAAGACGATAGAGAGGCCTGTGTTCCGTACAGACCCGGCCAGAGGCTGGAACTGTCCAAGATGATGTTGATGAACGCAGTTTCTAAACTTTTCACTCTGTGTAGCAATATGTGCAATCGTTCTAGCAGATCAAGTTTTGTACCCTTTTTATCTGCGTGGATGGAGCCCAGCTAAGATGTTGTGGATATCATTTACTGCGTTTTGTTCAGGTATACGTGGTAAGCTATTGAGGATTTGTCAAACTGTTTGGGGCTGAAAGCGTATAGCATTTTAAGTTGTTCCGCGTTACAGTGCTGGAATGGGCACACTTATTGTTTGCCAGTGGAGGTATTTTGCAAAGGTGAATAAATTAAAATTAAATTGTTTCCACTCCCTATTACGGATTCATGGTATCAGTGCGTGTGAATTTCTAAGGGACCAAAAGTGCTGAGGTCATCGGTCCTTACACTTACAAACTAACTCGTACTAAGAACAACACAAACAACCGTGCCCGAGGGACGACTCGAACTGCCGGCGGGAGGGGCCGCGCAGTTCGTCACACGGCGCCTCTAAACGCGCGACCACTCCGCCCGGCTAAATTGTCTTACTAATTAACATGTGAGCTATGTACCGGTGAAGTAAAAAGTAACAGCAGAACGATAGCAAATTACCTGGCTGAGAGCATTACGCAAAGTCAAGAAGCAACAACGTTAATATTGACTGACAATCAAACTAGCTCGCGAAAATTCGGCGGCTGGATTCCACCAGCAGTCTGAACGCGTATCCTGACGGTTAGGTTGTGTCGGCTGCTCTAAATGTGCTCCATAGTTCTCTTTGTGGCACTCTCCTCATTCCCGTCGTGAATTTTTCATTCTGAAAACAACTCGAGTTTCTTGAGAACTAAAACGATCATATACTTTCACGAAAAACCAATGTAAAAGTCGTTGTTTTCTTGGTACAGTGAGATGTACCAACACCACTGATTTTGATGTATGTGTGATAAAAGAATAATTCAGGAAATCTCCAGTTTAGGATCTCCATAAATATATAATTTACTGTGTTTTACCCTCTACATCAAATTCATAACTTTAAACGTCCCAAACAGTATTTTTGTGCTTTTTTTATTGTGATCTGGTGCGCCCTTAAAGCAAAACGGTGTTTCTCCTCTATCTGGAATCAACTGGAAATATATTGTGTACTCTAAAGGACGTATCGCATTTAAAAAATGGTTCAAATGGCTCTAGGCACTATGGGAGGTCATCAGTCATCAGTCCCATAGATTTAGAACTACTTAAACACACGCATCCATGCCCGAGGCAGGATTCGAACCTGCAACCGTAGCAGCAGTGCGGTTCCGGACTGAAGCGCCTAGAACCGCTCGGCCACAGCGGCCGGCGTATCGCATCTCTTGGGCAGAAGTTTCGTATTTTGGTACCAAAATATTATCAGATTACTACGCTGCTGCAGATTACACGATAATAATGCGTATTGAGTTACTAGATTCTTGAGCAGCTAAATGGCACCAGATTCGGCCCACGAAATCTGACAACGGCCACATGCCCCTCCATATCCACATCCAGTGACGCCTGTATACTGAGGCTGAAACATCCGTCGATAGGTACCGCAGAGGATTCCGGGGCCTCTTCGGACGGAGATTAAGATCGAGTTTTTGTTAAATGAGAGCAAATAATTACAAAAAATCGCACCACAATAAATCAGTCGTCACGTCATTTTTGTATTGGTGTTCATTCATCCATGCATGCGGAAGTCACAACAAAAGTGCATAAAATACCACTGATTAGGTAGTAAATTTTTCCGGTGTTTGACGAGAAGAACAGTTGATGCTACCAGTGGAGCAGACGGGAGGCAGTTAATGGAAACCACGTTTTCTCAGATTTCTTCTGAGCTTACATCTCATTTACTCTCCCTTACTTCAGAGATGCGAAAATTACCAGGGCGAGGTGAAAAGGATGTATACTCATCGTAGCATGGGGACTGAGTCCGTATGCACTGGCTATTGTCTGGGTACTCTTTCCACGCACATGTTCTTGTCGAGATGGATCGCACACATCAGGTGCGTGTGTAATGGTATTGCGTCACGCTGGTAAAGAGATAACATCGCTAACTTTGTAAACCAAGAGAAAACTGTTTCTGTTGCGTCGTTGTTAATACCCGAACAAAATTCAGCATCCTCCAAATTTCGGTGTCATTCATGAACGCCTGTTTCAGTTACACCACGAACGTTTCGATATATACATTGTTCCTGGCGGCGGAAAATGGGAGAAAGCGGAATATCGTCTGGCAGTTGCAAGTAAGCCGCAACAGCAGATATCCTTATATGCGCATATCAAACGACGGTGCAATAGAAGACGCCGGTTTGAGTATTCTCAGGATGTAGCATCCAGCAAGATCAGAAAAAGAGCATATCATGTGCAAACTACTGTCATGTTTAGTCACACGTTCGACACTACTGTTCTGTTGGGTCACACGTCCAACAACCTTACTCGGAATAAAATATCAGAATGAAAAGAGGGTAAAACCATGGGTAGAGGATCAGGAGAATACGATAGTGGATTTTAGGGACCTCACCGAAGATTGCAGACAGTGACTTTTCTTTCGTCTCATGCGCGAATATTTGTCTCCGAGTAACATGTTGGGGAATTTCTTGCCATGCCGGAAACACATGCTCTGCTGCATGAAGGCTTTTATGAAGGTATAGGTCTTTGTGCTGCATCCTAGACACGTTCTGTGGTTGACAAGTCACTCAAGGATCCTCAGGCCATCTGCAGTATGAAGTGCAGTGAGGGGCCTTATCTTGCTGGACTATGCCATCTGTATCCAAATCCTTCTTATATCTAATATCTCTCCACACGATGATTCCATAAGTTGTAGATGTAATTAGTTTCGAGCTTAGCTGCTTCCTGTGAGCTTCCACAGAGTCGACTACCCTGGTAGTCCATTTAAAACACGTACCAAACATATCTTAACCCTGAAAACGAGTAAAACACCATGGGCAACCAGTGCAAGTAGTTAACTCAAAATTTGCTTCAGTGGACATGGTCCACTTAAGTTCTGAGGCTTCACAAACCATATGGCTCAATTTATGCTTACCAATGCAACATCGATAAGTCTACGTTTTACCTTGCTTTGTTGTCGAGATCAGCAACCAATGTCCGTGCACCGGCGCTCGACCCCGTGGTATTCTGTTCGGAGCCAAGCGGTGGAAGTAAGTTTCAGTGGCCAGTGGTAGCGCAAAGATCGTCGTCTGTAAACGGGCCAGCGTCATGGAGTCAATTTACTCATATGCACGACGTGAACTAAAATAACATAGTAATACACGTAAGCTCTCAGTTTATACACTCCCAGTCTGGGATGAAAATGGAGAAGTCGACAGCAGAAGGGAGGAAGACTTAATCTTTTTCGTTTTCATGATGGAAGAAAATCTCTTTCAAAGTTCGGAAAAGCCGTAGGCAGGGTTGGCCATCGGCCATCGGCGCGAAGCGCCGTCCATTGGCAGCAGTGTCAAAGTTGCGCTGAAAGTGGAGGGAGGCGAGGTCTGGCTACAGCAGCTCCAGGAAACGGTAGTACGTACAGACTTGAAAGGAGCCCGCTTCGTCGTTTTAAACTTCTAGTGGGACTGAAAGAGCTCTTAAATTCCGAGTCATCGGCAAAGACAATCTGAAGGGCATCCAAAGACGCGAAATATAATCCGTGGTTTCTCGTAAAACACACACTAATAAGACCATCAAACTGACAGACTCTTGCTTACAAAGGAGTAAACAAACAAGAATACTGTCTTCCAGAACAATATTTGGTTTACTGACAAGAAGTTACAGTGATGTGCCCGTTTTTCCCGCGCACAGTTCGAGAGGGAAACGGTTGAATCATAGCTTGAAGATGGCGCATTGAATCCTCTGCCCGGCACTTTATTGTGAAAAACAGAGTAATCACGTAGATGTAGATGAAGTACAGACGTAGATGCATGTCTCAGGGTGTGCCGTAGAGCCTTATGTGGGGCAACTAGAGAAAACAAATATATTCTCTCTGTGAAGCAGCTGCAAAGTACCTTGCAAAAAGTATCGATCACTTATGAATTATGAAAGCTCTTTCCAGCAGCTACTTTTAGCTCAGGACGGATAACAGGTCTGTACCCTATGCAGAATACAAATACGTCAACCATTTCCAGAAGAGAAATGTGCCTAAAATAAGCAAGAAGAAAATACCACATGCTCACGGAAGTATTTCTTCAGGACTGGAGGTATGCCAACGTAGAATCAAACTGATATGTTTAAAGCATAGTATGGCACAAGCTTAAGACTTTTCAGATATAAAGAGTGATCGAATTACCGTACCGATGTATGGAAAGTAGTACCAGAATGTTGTCGCAAGTTGATCAATCCGCGTAGTAGAATTCATGTTTCTGAATACGTGTCTCTGAAGTTAGAGAATGTTGTTGTGGTCTTCAGTCCTCAGACTGGTTTGATGCAGCTCTCCATGCTACTCTATCCTGTGCAATCTTCTTCATCTCCCAGTACCTACTGCAACCTACATCCTTCTGAATCTGCTTAGTGTATTCATCTCTTGGTCTCCCTCTACGATTTTTACCCTCCACGCTGCCCTCCAATACTAAATTGGTGATCCCTTGATGCCTCAACACATGTCCTACCAACCGATCCCTTCTTCTAGTCAAGTTGTGCCACAAACTCCTCTTCTCCCCAATCCTGTTCAATATTTCCTCATTAGTTATGTGATCTACCCATCTAATCTTCAGCATTCTTCTGTAGCACCACATTTCAAAAGATTCTATTCTCTTCTTGTCCAAACTATTTATCGTCCATGTTTCACTTCCATACATGGCTTCACTCCATACAAATACTTTCAGAAATGACTTCCTGACACTTAAATCTGTACCCGATGTTAACAAATTTCTCTTCTTCAGAAACGCTTTCCTTGCCATTGCCAGTCTACATTTTATATCCTCTCTACTTCGACCATCATCAGTTATTTTGCTCCCCAAATAGCAAAACTCCTTTACTACTTTAAGTGTCTCATTTCCTAATCTAATTCGCTCAGCATCACCCGACTTAATTCGACTACATTCCATTATCCTCTTTTTGCTTTTGTTGATGTTCATCTTATACCCTCCTTTCAAGGCACTATCCATTCCATTCAACTGCTCTTCCAAGTCCTTTGCTGTCTCTGACAGAATTACTATGGCATCGGCGAACCTCAAAGTTTTTATTTCTTCTCCATGGATTTTAATACCTACTCCGAATTTTTCGTTTGTTTCCTTCACTGGTTGCTCAATATACAGATTAGAGAATACAGATTAGAGAATATACAGATTAGAGAATACAGATTAGAGAATAAGCACCGTTAACTAAGAGAAAAGATACTGAAAACTGTGAATCATCACCGGAGCTAGATCAGATTTCAAACAACTTATAGATATTAAATCTGATTGTCATTTATGCTTCGAAAACGTCATTTTATGCGGTAGTTGTCATCTGTGAAAGTACTTGGCACCCTTTCCCACAACTTTTACACACCTGATGGCGTAGCATTGCAAGCACATACACATGAGTATTGTCGAAACACACTTTAGGTGATTATGGATACTAGAGGTGAAGTGTGTATTCATGATAGAAGTTCTTGTAGACAGGAAATCTTCCAGCAGATTATAACTGTGTGCCGGGCCAGGACTCGAACGGGGGAACTTTGCCTTTCATGGGCAAATGCTCTACCGACTGAGCTACCCAAGCACACCTCGTGATCCTTCTCAGTACCTGGTCACCTACCTTCTAAGCTTCACAGATACTCTTCTGTGAAACTTGCAGTACTAGTAATGCTGGAGGAAAGGATATTGCGGCGACATGGGTTAGTAGCAGTCTGGGGGACATTTCCAGAAAAGAAATTCCAGAGTGAAAATTTCAATCTGGAAACATCACTCTGGCTGCTAGACTTAGAGATTCGTAGGAGAGCTTCTATGAAGTGTGGAAGATGGGAAATGAGATAGAGAAGGAAGTAAAGCTGTGAGGACGGGTAGTGAGTCTTGTTTCCGTAGCACAGTCGGCAGAGCACTTGGCCGCGAAAGCCAGACGTCTCGCGCCGGTCCGGAACACAGTTTTAATGCACCAAGAAGTTTCATACAAGCAAACACTTCCCTACAGAATGAAAATTTCATTCTCGCCCACACAAGCTACGCAGGTACAGTATTAAGGCGATCAAGTTCGTTTCAAGAGTGTGACACAGAGCACCATCAGGCTGCTGGGAGAGGGGGAGGAGGGTCACTATCTTCCTGAGATTAATGTGAAAGTAATGTCAGTGATGTTTACTACTAATAATTCACTCTGCCAAAGACTCACAGGTAGACAGTGTCGCTGAATGTGTTACATTCAACCCATTGATTTGGATGTGTGCTGGAGCTTTAATTTGTACCTTTGCCTGGTACAAAGTCTGAAACGAACGTTTACACCTAAAGTAAACCTTTTCAGTCACTATTCTTTCCTGCCATGGAGAAACACTGCATTTGCATTTTCCTTAATGAAACAATAACATGTGTACAGAACCCATAAGCCGGCCGCTGTGACCGAGCGGTTCTAGGCACTTCAGTCCGGAACCGCGCTGCTGCTACAGTCGCAGGTTCGAATCCTGCCTCGGGCATGGATGTGTGTGATGTCCTTAGGTTAGTTAGGTTTAAGTAGTTCTAACTCTTAGGGTTCAAAATGGTTCAAATGGCTCTGAGCACTATGCGACTTAACGTCTGAGGTCATCAGTCGCCTAGAACTTAGAACTAATTAAATCTAACTAACCTAAGGACAGAACACACATCCATGCCCGAGGCAGGATTCGAACCAACGACCGTAGCGGTCGCACGGCTCCAGACTGTAGCGCCTAGAACCGCACGTAACTCTAAGGGACTGATGACCTCAGATGTGAAGTCCCATACTGCTCAGAGCCATTCGAACCAATTGAACAGAATCCGTAACAACATAATTTCTTTATCTTGCCTAATCCTTGACCTGACTCAAAAAGTAAATACTTTACTGAGCATTAAAATTACAGAAATATGAATATGGATGCAGCAAACGTCAAAATTGCATGAGGTTGCAATCTTGAGTGTGCAAATGATTGTCAGATCAGTACAACAGCACACACTAGGTATAAGTAACTCAGTCCTCAGTCTGCATTGTTACGCCTCAACAAAGTAAGGGGACGGGAATGAAAAATTTTCAAAGTCCGAACAGGACGGCATTGCTCAAGGACACAGACGTATCAACACGAGCAAGCTTCTAGGTGTAAACATTGGAACACGGTTAGTTGGTCACCAAGACATGGCGTGTGTGAGTGCGAGCGAGCTAAGCAGAAAACGGTTCGACGAGTGCAGACCAATCTGGCTCTGTACTCTCGTAGCTTCATGTAATAAACCGTAAGGAGGACGCAACAGCACCCATCACGGATTTGACAAAGTAGGTAAGACACCGAAACAATTTGGTTAAGGAATTGTAGTAGAACGAGAGATTGCTGGCATTTTGTAAAGAGCAGAACCGATTTCGGTTTGACGAATAACGTCAGAAAGTAGTACCTCTCCTCGACTCCGCCTCGCTAGAGTCAGTCAGTCAGTCAGATCGATACTCTGTTGAGTCTATTGTAGGATCTTATGCATGAGATTGCTTCAGTACCGTCCATACTCTTGCTGCCACAAGAGAAGACCACAGATAAATAACCACGGACGACAAAAATGGAAATGAGGGTATGGCATCGTTGGCCGGGAGGCCCCATTCGGGGAAGTTCGGCCGCCAAGTGCAAGTCTTACTTCAGTCGATGCCACAGTGGGCGACTTGCGCGTCCGTGATGAGGATGAAATGATGATGAGGACAACACTACACCCAGTCCACGAGCGGAGAAAATCTCCAGCCCGGCCAGGAATCGAACACGGGCCCGCTTGCATAGGAGGCGTGCACGTTACCACCCAGCTAAGCAGGTGGACCACGGATGACAGATATACCAGCGGCCACTCATGAGTTTTCCAGAGGCCTACCAATACTGATCCAGCCTGGGGCAGAAATTGGTCTAAACTTCATCATTGCTTGGGTCAGACGGTTAAACGAACTGGCAGGCTAGGATCACCATACTACACGACTCATGGTTTCCAACATCATGATCCATATGGAAAACAGGGAATGTGACGTGGGACAGAATACTCCCAGAACGGCGCGTGAGAGATAAGCGCACCGTAGCCACCTCTGTGGCAAGCCTTCCACACCAGTCACCAGCGTGAGAACAGTGCTGATGTAGCGAGATACGCCAGCCCAAACTAGCCACTGAGGTCAGAAGATTCCTCGCCATTTTGTTAAGCCACCAGAGAAAGAAATAAAGTAATATTTAATCCTGTTGTTTTTTTCAGTCTGTAAATGCACGACCGCTAGAGTGCACAAACTAAGATTATGCAACAGGTTTTGTCATTCAGAAATCGCATTTCAAATTTTGTTGCTCGTGAAGAGATCCTTATGTGACGTGTAAGAAGAAGAAACGTCAACCATCGCGTATCGTAAATCGACAGTGACACCATTATGACTTACCGAGGTGCCCTTTATTGTTCCCCGATATTGCTGCTAGTATGGGCTAGGCTTCGACGACTGAAGTACGAATATGTAATTGATGATGCCAGGAGAGTCTCAAAGGACCTGCGTGACCTGCACTCGAGTGGACAGACATGCTGTTTGGTCGGTGGTACAAGATAGTGCTAGGGATGAGAAAAAGCAACCGGTAAAACCGATACCAGTATTTTAGATCTTAATAACCGGTATTTCTTGATATCTGTTAGGGTTGCACTGTCTGCTCTGGCGGAAAACACTGATTCAGCATCTGTCAACACCTTTGTCACAGGTGTCATATGACAGGTGAGGCAATTGTGGATGTCATATTTCTCTGTCGGCCGGAGTGGCCGAGCGGTTAAAGGCGCTACAGTCTGGAACCGCACGATCGCTACGGTCGCAGGTTCGAATCCTGCCTCGGGCATGGATGTGTGTGCTGTCCTTAGGTTAGTTAGGTTTAAGTAGTTCTAAGTTCTAGGGGACTGATGACCACAGCAGTTGAGTCCCATAGTGCTCAGAGCCATAACCATATTTCTCCGACAGCATCGTCAGCGCTTCCTTATCTCCATGACATATTGCCATATGCCAGGGCCGGGGGAACAGCCCTCCCCTCTCCCCACGTGTGCGCGTGTGTATCTCTGTGTGTGTGTGTGTGTGTGTGTGTGTGTGTAGGAGGTACAGCTGCACGCGATGGATATACATCCAAATACCTTTCCAGAGTACGTCCAGAATCCTTTCCACAATACATCCAAATTCCTTTCCCAAATCAACACGTCAATGCAGTGTAGCTGAAATTGTGCCAGGACCATTGTGGCCCAAATACACCACACAGGAGGGTAGATTAGCATCTGTTGTGGATTGGCAAGACAGCCAATCCACTAGGAGGAAGCCGAAAGGCACGCGTTTAACCTCACGCAGGCTGGCGTGAGGTCTGGAACAGTTAAAGTAATTGAGACTAGCAAACAAAGTACGTAGCTGCTGGAATACTTAACTTTAATCCATAATTGGTGAACATCGCTCTTGACAGTACTTGTTTTACAACATCAATAGTAACTGGTAATGGTGCCTTGCTAGGTCGTAGCAAATGACGTAGCTGAAGGCTATGCTAACTATCGTCTCGGCAAATGAGAGCGTATTTTGTCAGCGAACCATCGCTAGCAAAGTCGGCTGTACAACTGGGGCGAGTGCTAGGAAGTATCTTTAGACCTGCCGTGTGGCGGCGCTCGGTCTGCAATCACTGATAGTGGCGACACGCGGGTCCGACGTATACTAACGGACCGCGGCCGATTTAAAGGCTACCACTTAGCAAGTGTGGTGTCTGGCGGCGACACCACAGCATCTTTCGATGAGCGCCCTCTTGTAACTGAGCACTGACCAGATGAGCTAAATGAAGCGGTGTATTTTTACAGCGGTACTGATGATGAAACATTAGCATGGTGAGGGTGATCCATGGACATCACACACTCTGTGGTACTGCATATACATGTGTCTCATTTATGTAAATGGTGTTCACTGTGTGGGTACTATCTGTTTACAGCAAACGTTGTCTCAAATGTTAAACTGGAGGCAGATATTCCGAACAAAGCAGTTTCATCCGAACAGCAGGTAATTGAGGGTACCCCTCTGCGTAAAATTTTCTTCAATGTTTCATCCATGTGGACACATCGTCGCTGTCTGTGTTCAGTTTACTCTCTCCATTTTCTCACGTGTTGCATGTCGGAGACCTACAGCATCTACAGTCAGAGTATTCACTTAACATAATTAAGACAGTATCACCAAGCAGCAGATAGTGCACTTGCTTGGTTAGGCAACATGCAAAACTCCATAGCTCACAGATTACTATATATATATATATATATATATATATATATTATAATGCAAAATTTTCCCCACGTAGCAAAAGCTTTCT
Source organism: Schistocerca nitens (assembly GCF_023898315.1). Classification (NCBI taxonomy): domain Eukaryota; kingdom Metazoa; phylum Arthropoda; class Insecta; order Orthoptera; family Acrididae; genus Schistocerca; species Schistocerca nitens. Next base: position 105,258,465 of record NC_064621.1, on the reverse strand, counting down.
AAAATAACCAAAGCATGCTGGTTTAGTTAAAGTAGATTTAAAGTGTAGTCTCGTATGTGAATCCTAAGCGTGCACTGTGCAAATTAATGGGGTCATAGCATATTCTACAAACAAACAAACAAAATAGCGGTGAATGGGAACTCAGTGAGGTAACTGAATGGTAAGTAGCGCGATTTGTGTGTGAGAGAGAGTAGCAAATAGCCGCTGACAGTCTACCACTAAACCACTGATGCTATTTTCGATAGCAACGCTTCTATTTCAGTACAGTGCATCTGTCGGAGTCGGAGCAGTTTATGTTCAGACTACGAGATAAGCGGCTCTGACTCCGACAAAAGCACTGTATTTAAAGAGGAGAAGCGTTGCTCCCCAAAATACCGCCAGTGTCTGTCGCTATTTGATACTCTCACAAACACAAATCGCTGTACTTACCATTCAATTATCCCACTGCGTGATTATTCTCTGCTATTTTTTGTGGCGTATACTACGACGTCATTAATCTTTGCACAGCACACGTAGGATTCACATATGATTCTATTTCACGAAACTACACTTTGAATCTACATTAACGCAACCAGCATGCTTTCGTAGTTCTATATAAAGTTTTTGCTAGGTGCCGTGTAAGATTCGCTTGGAGGCGACATCTCGCATATACAGCGACAACGGTGTTGGTAACCATCTTATAGACTACAGGAAAACGTCTATGGCCCCCTTGGCTAAAGAACGTGGCATTACATGGCTGGAGCACAAAACAAATGGCTCGGGTGTTTGTTCTCCTAGCAAAACTGTTAAGAAATGTACATGGTGACTTGTACCTTTCTTTTCAATATTCTCTTATAGAACATAATTACGTCACTTCGGCACTTATTCGCAATGCCTCACCGCTACTGCTTCTATAATCACATTATTTCATCTCTGTTTTACGTTTGTTACGACGTGGATATCTTCGTCTATGCAAACCGGCACTGTCATATGCCACGCTGCAATATTGTACCATATCTCATAATATTTAGAGCCATTTTGTTTAAGCTTTTTTTACTGAGGACCGAACATGAACGATTTGGTTGAGGGCATGATATTAAGCGTATATTTCACCTACGTCTGCGTAATGTGTTGCTGAAATCTCTAACGTAATTTCCGGTTGTGACCCACTAAATCTTAGAACACAACTAGTTCCGCGTCTACAGCTACATTTCTATATTCCATTTCTCTTTTTCCGTGTAATACGCCGTCGATATATTCGTCTCTGCAAACCGGCAGTGTCGTACATTCCGTTGATTGCAGCGAGTTAGAGCTAATGTGTTAGTCATACGAAATATCCCCAGGCACAATAGAAATTTTGTATCTGAAGGAGCCATCATTCATGTACGCTGAGTAAGCCGTCTGGCAGTGTTTCCACAAACAACAGTAATTCACCAAAATGATGGAGTCTGCTTTTGTGCATGCATACTTAGAACGCAAATAGTGGACGTAAAACAGTCCGAAGACAAGTTATAGACCGTCTACGTCAGTGTCACGCGCTAATTACATCAATGTCCCTTCTCCCCATCCTCCTCCCATTCCCCATCCTCCCTTTATACAAGACGATGATAAAGCCGCCTTACAGTAGGAAATGGACACGGAAAATTATGAGTTCGAGTCCTACCATAGCTAATTTTCTTAAATTTGATGAGTGTTCCACCAGCTTCGACATACTTAGTGTGCATAAGACTCTTTGCACAATTCTAGTAGCTCAATTGCTCTATATAGTCCGGTAACTATCGGAGGTGCCCACGAATCACCATAACCACAACGACGACCTCCATTTAAACAAACCACCTTAACGACTGTCACTTAAACAATTGTGCGTCCATCATTTTGTTTAAACAACTGGCGAAATAGCGCACGGTAGGTACACGTATTACAGTCATCCACTTGGGCTAAGACTCTGACGCACATTAAATGTTTAGAAATTTGTGCCAAAAAGATTAAATTAAAGGAAACTGAACATGAGGGGATTTGAACCCACGACCTTCTGGCTCCATTGCCTAGGAAAAGTTAGCTATATCCGCCATTTTGCGGTGGAGGGAGGCGTTGTGGAGGGGCCATCGTGTTCAAATGGTTCAAATGGCTCTGAGCACTATGGGACTCAACTACTGAGGTCATTAGTCCCCTAGAACTTAGAACTAGTTAAACCTAACTAACCTAAGGACATCAAAAACATCCATGCCCGAGGCAGGATTCGAACCTGCGACCGTAGCGGTCTTGCGGTTCCAGACTGCAGCGCCTTTAACCGCACGGCCACTTCGGCCGGCGGCCATCGTGTAGTTAGGGTGTGACAGTGAAAGCCTCGTGACACTGACGTAGACGATCTCTTTGGACAGATTCATTCCTGCTAATAACGTATACTGCAGAGCGCTGAGTCTGTATCTGTTGGTAATATGAAGACCACCGTTACAATTTCACTTCATTAAACAGCTATAACTGTCCCGTCTTTAATCATACTTAGCCCAGAAATGTCGTCAACTCTCATAGTGGTGCGAATTTGCTGCTACTCAGGCACTTGTCTTTCTGCGGCTGAAGCTCTTATAAACTAAGCTCTCCAGGTGCAACCTCCGAGTCCTATTCATATCCTCAGTTAGCGACGACCTCTCTGCAACGGTCCGAACGCAGCGAAAGCGGATCGTGTGTCCGTGACTAATTTCATCAATTCCTGCATTGCACAAGAAAGTCAAGTGTCCATGTTCGACACACGATTATCCTGTCAGTAAGATCCATAACTGTATATACCAACCTGCTGGATGAAAGAGAGAAAAAGTTATTAGTTTTAGGGTGTAGTACGTACCACAACGGAAATAGGAAGAAGGTAATCAGCGATATCTGCAACCGTTACTCTAGAATGGCAGATTTGAAAAGAACAGACACAGCCAGAGCGGTAACTTAGGAAATGTAGAGCGGGACTCGTGTTCATGGTTTCGAAGTGGCGTGCAAGGGTTAAATTTGGATCACTGTCGTCAGTTACATACAACAGTTTTCACGAACGAAGGTTTCGCTAAGGAGTGAAGAGTACACTATTATGAAACTTCACGTCAGATCGAAACTGTGTGTTGCACTGTGACTCGAACCCGGGTCCTTGGGACGTAGCTGTAAACGCAGGAGACATGACTCACCGTCACAGCTTCTCTTCTGTCTGTAATTCTCTCTTGCTTTTCTAGTGAAAGGTAAGTCCTGGGTTCAGTTCCTTGTCCAGCACAGAATAACAGTCTACCAGGAGCATTCGAGGCAGACACATTTTGCAGCTTATTGAAAGATTAATTCTGAGAACAAAGCTCTATGCTTCGGTTAAGCAATTTCTGGGCGACACTATTTGTTCCCGGAGTGCTAGTCAAGCGCCGGCCGCGGTGGTCTAGCGGTTCTGGCGCTGCAGTCCGGAACCGCGGGACTGCTACGGTCGCAGGTTCGAATCCTGCCTCGGGCATGGGTATGTGTGATGTCCTTAGGTTAGTTAGGTTTAAGTAGTTCTAACTTCTAGGGGACTTATGACCTAAGATGTTGAGTCCCATAGTGGTCAGAGCCATTTGAACCATTTTTTTTGCTAGTCAAGCATGATTTGTATGACAGGGTCTAAGAAGTTTCGAAATTACTGGGGAAAGCACAGGAAATTTGGATGACTGCAGAGGAGGAGGGAGATTTGGTGGGGGGGGGGGGAGCAGGCCCATTCAGCTATGGTATTTTGAGAGCGTGCATCCTTCCCTACCCCTTCCGCTAATGCTTTTCCCCGAATTGCCCTGTCCGCTGGTACCTTATCCAGCCACCTTTTTCAGGTGAATTATAGTGTCCTACGTGCAGGGATTGGGCGCGACTGCGGAAATCCTATCTTCTTCTATTGTAATGGAATATGCGAAAGGTACTGTTTGCTCACTAGAGGTAGTGTTACTGGTTCTGAATTTTTATCAGTTTCATGTTCCTTAGTTTACTCTCTGATTTAATTTTTAATAACGTTTCTTCTTGTTTTATTAACGTTAAGCGGTACAAGGTGTCCCATATATCTTGTGCACCCTAAATAACTCTTTGTCCAGATGCAAATTACAAAATGTTTCATGCAAATGTTCTTTAGCCGTTAGAGGGACATCAATCACCATGACTGACTTTGCTGTAGCTTTGTTTTTTACAAAGATATGAACAGCGATATGACTTTATTAAATCGCCCCTATATTTTTTATTCAGTACTTCATTTCCTTTTCTAAGGACCTATTCAAAAATGTATCACAGTGTACCATTCACTGAAAGACAACGTTATTAATTACATAATACAACATTGACGTTGACGCTCCCAGCGCTTAGTGCAGGTGCTCGGGGTACATGCTGACGTCGACGGAGGACAAATGTAAACATAAGTAGAATGCACACCCGTCATTTCGTCACCCATTGTCAGTAGAATGTACACCAACGAAGAGAAGGCAGAAAGGCTACTCGTCTATGGAGAATGTAAGTTAGTAGAACAGTAATTGCAATACTGTTTTCTTATACACGGGTACATTTAGTACAGTAGTTAAGTCCTTTTAAATACTGTTATGTAGAGTATGCATACACTAAAGGCTGTCCTTCCTACAAACTGCATCGACATAACGTTTCTTTTATTGTTATTGTTGTTGAATTTAGGCGAAATGCTACGCAGGTAGCCGAGCTGTACAGAGAGCGATATCCTGACCACAACCCACCTTCCCTACGGATGTTTTCTCGTCTTGTTGCGACGCTTCAGCAAACGGGAAGTTTCAACCCACGCCAACGCAATCGTCGTAGCACTCGCACAGACGAAGCTGCCGAAGTTACTGTTGTCGTTGCTATGAATCCACATGTGAGCACACGACAGCTTGAACACGAGATTGGCATTCCTAAAATCAGTGTGCATCGTTTTCTTACACGTCACCGGTTCCATCCTTACCATGTACACGTACATCAAGAATTGCATTGGAATGATTTACAGAATCGTGTTCAGTTCTGTCATTGGGCACAGCAGCAAATCCTCTTGAACCCGAACTTCTCCTCTGATGTTCTATTTCGCAATGAATGTTCCTTCTGAAACAAAGGACAGGTAAATACAAGAAACATGCATTATTGGTCCAGCGACAAGCCACGATGGCTTAGACAGATGGAATATGAGAGTGAATGGAGAGTTAACGTCTGGTGTGGGATGCTTGGTATTACAATCATTGACCCGTTTTTCATCAATGGTAGTCACAGCGTATTCCAACTTTCTCAGACGAATTCTTCCTTCTCTTCTGGATGAAGTGCTGCTAAGAACCAGAATACTTGTGTCGTGTCAACACGGTGGATGCCCAGCACATAATGCTTTCCGTGCACGTCGTGTGCTGACCCGAAGATATCCTGCCAGATGGACTGGGTCTAGGAGCAACAGTTACTTGGCCTACTAGGTCTCCTGATTTAAACCGTCTGAACTTTTTTCTTTGGGTGTGCGTTAAGGACGTTGTCTATCGCGATATTCCAACAACTGCAGAGGACATGCAGGAACGTATCGTGCTTGTAATTCTCTTCACCAGGTAACACTGGAAGCAGTAAATAATTCTTTCATTCAACGCGTGCAACAGTGTATCGGTGTACAGGGTCAATGGACTGTGCGGCTGGTCTCGGCGGAGGTTTGAGTCCTCCCTCGGACATGGGTGTGTGTGTTTGTCCTTAGGATAATTTAGGTTAAGTAGTGTGTAAGCTTAGGCACTGATGACCTTAGCAGTTAAGTCGCATAAGATTTCACACACATTTGAACATTTGTACAGTGTCACCGCTTTGAACACCTTTGAATGTTCTACTCCTGGGCAGTGGTACAGGGGAGTCAAAGTCAATTTTATGTTATGTTTTTACTTGGTTTTCATTTGTTTTCTGAAAACTCCAGCAAGTGGACGAGTTTGTGATCCCAGGCTCAAAGTCAATGTTGGGTTACGTAATCAATAAAGTTGTGTTTCAGTGAATGGTACACTGTGATACATTTTTGAATAGGTATTTAGGAGACGAAATGAATTACTGAATAAAAAATACAGGGTTCCATTTAAAAAAGTCATACCGCTGTTCATATCTTTGTAAAAAGCAGAGCTACAACGAAGGCAATCATGGTAATTGATGTCCCTCTGACGGTTAAAGAACATTTGGTTGAAACATTTTGTAATTTGCAGCTGGACAAACAGTTACTAAGGGTGGTGAAGGTAAATGGGACACCCTGTATATAAAATACCAGCGATGTCAGACATATTGAAACCAGACTGACATTCTCTGGACACAGGACCGTTCATTCCTGAGAACCAGAAGGTAAGAGGTCTGCATAATATAAAGATTGCTTGTATTAAGTTGAGGTGACTTACTAGCTCTAAAACATACATTGAACAAAAAAAAGTTCTAGGTGAAAAGTTAATATTAGTGAAGCAGAAATCTGGCCACCTGCTAACCACCTCTCTTCCGTTCAGTGAACGTCAGTGTCTAGCCGTATTATTTGTATTGTGCAATTACATTTGCAGCAAACTAATAACGTTTGAACGTGAGTGTCAACCGTTAGAACAAAGGTTAACACTTGAAATTCGATTGCAGCAACATGTACCACGAACCGTTTGAGTAAACTGTACGTACTTGTTGGCGTAGAATTCGACTATGCAATAAAAATGCGGCTTCTCATTGGGAAATACAAAGTATACCCCGCCCACACATGACGGCTGGTTAGGAAGTGGCCAGTAGTGGCAGAGACGGATGTCTACTTTACTAATATTGACTTTATACCAGGACTTTCTTTTTCAGCCGATGCGTCGTTTTTTGAGTTGAAACAAACGCATTACTTATCAGGGAACGTGCAGAAATTTTACATAAAATGCCAGTAACATTTGGACTCGAGCTGACGTTTGGTTCAAAATACTACAGTTGCGGAAACTGCATCACCATCCTAGATATGATAGAAAAGAAATTAACGTATGGGAAGTAACTTTTTTTGCAACATTCAAGTACGCAATTAAAAAAACAAGGTCCATAATAGAATCTGGGTTGCAGACTAATTTTGTATTGGACACCAAAAGATGTTCATTTGATTTCATTTACTGTTAATCTGTAACTTAAACGTACATAACAGCACCTTTTGGTTGTTCCGTAAAGCCATTATTGAAGGTGCTTTCAAAATTAAGGCCACTATCTCTGCCACAAAATTGGCAACATTTGTCTACGAACAAAATTATAGCTGGTCTTCCTGGCTGATTTAACTATGTACAAGACCGAGACTCGAAAAAGGAATTATGAAACATGCAGGAGATCTCCATGAGATCATGTGCAGTTTTGAGGGGGCGTACTAGTATTAGTACTGAGCAATTCATCGCCTGCTGTTGATACCCTCAACGCCGTCGAATCTATATAATGAAAGCATCGAGCAGGCAAATATGACCGGAACATCCAGAAAGTCCTTCTCCCTCTACGAAAGGCTGGATAAGCTCTCACGGAACATAGAATCCAGGTGAAGCAATTAGTACATACACCCGAATGTGCCCTCCCCCAGAACGGCACGGAGGTGATTGCTGCGCCCCGCGCATCACTGACCTTAAAAGTGATGATGATGACGTCCCAAATACGAGGAGCGTAGGTGATGATGCGGGAGAAACACACCGCCGACTAAGCAAGGTCCTAGAGGAGGTGGTTTGCCATTGCCTTCCTACAACCGTAGTGAATGATGATGACGAAGACGACACAACAATATCCAGTAATCTCGAGGCAGGGAAAATCCCCGGCCGGGAATCGAAGCTGGGACCCCGTACGCGGGAAGCTAGAACGCTACCGCAAGACCACGAGCTGCGGACCGACCTTAAAAGTATGTCTCTACAATTCTGCGTACAGTATATTTTTAAAAAATAAAAATTAAGTACAAGAGAACTGTCTCTCCAGTGATTCCCATACTTTACAGGTTATTCGTTTATCACAGTGATTAGCGAAGAAACATAAGACTTGTCTTGTTTTAACCCATTTCAGAGTTTCATTCACGCTAGAATAACAACAAATACAGGGAGTGAAAGACTATTTACAGCTTGTACAGAAACCAGTAGGCAATGATGAGAATTAGAGGGCATGAAAGGGAGGCAGTGGTTGAAAAGAGAGTGGGACAAGTTTTTAGCCTATCCCTGATGTTACTCCGTCTGTACGTTGGCCAAGTAATAAAGGAAAGCAAAGAAAAGTTTGGAGTAGGAATTAAAGTAGGGTCAGGAGAAATAAAAATTCTGAAGTTTGGCGATGACATCGTAATTCTGTCAGAGGCAGCAAGAGACTTGGAAGAGCAGCTGAACGGAATGTACAGTATCTTGAAAGGAGGATATAAAATAAACATCAACAAAATTAAGACGAGGGTGGTGGAATGTAGTCGAATTCAATTAGGTGATGCTGAGGGAATTGTAGTGGACTGTTAAGGCAGCCAGTCCACAGTGAAGTAGCCGAAAGGGCACGCGTCAACTCACGCCGTCTGGCGTTAAGTCTGGAACAGGATTCGTAATGAATGTGATAAAGAAAAGAACGTAGCTACTAGAACACTTAACTTTTATATTGTCCTTTGGTATACAGCATTCTGGATGATACAAGTGAGACTCTATCTTGAGGTACATGCAACGTTACAAATTGGTTAATGGCACCGTGCTAGGTCGTAGCCATTAACTTAGCTGAAGGCTATTCTAACTGTCTCTCGGCAAATGAGAGAAAGGCTTCGTCAGTGTAGTCGCTAGCAACGTCGTAGTACAACTGGGGCGAGTGCTCGTACGTCTCTCGAGACCTGCCGTGTGATGGCGCTCGGTCTGCGATCACTGCCAGTGGCGACACGCGGGTCCGACATGTACTAATGGACCGCGGCCGATTTAAGCTACCACCTAGCAAGTGTGGTGTCTGGCGGTGACACCACAGGAATTACCTTAGGAAACGAGACGTTTAAAGCTGTAGATGAGTTTGCTTATTTGGGCAGCAGTCTAACTGAGGATGGTTGGAGTAGAGAAAATATAAAATTTAGAATAGCAATGGCAAGAAAAGCGTTTCTAAAGAAGAGAAATTTGTTAATATCGTATATACAGGGTGAGTGACTAACTACTGCCACCTAGATAATAACTCTGAAAGTATGATAGTAGATGAAAAGTTTGAGGCACAAATATTACATGGGACAACGGGGACCATAATATAACGGGTGTTTTTTGTTTCTATATGGGGTCGCGTCAGAGATATGAAGGTCAACTTTGTTTTTTTAAATGGGATGCTACAGTTTGGTACTTATTTTCTGATAGTGGCTCTCGAGACGAATCCAATGATGTGTAACAGTAAGGTCGTTGAAGGTCAACGAAGGTCACAAAGGTGGCATGAACGTCCATTTACAGAAGGTCTTCGAAGTTATGACCAATGGTATCAATGCAATGCTGCTATCTTTTCATCATGGATTGAGTGCTATTCCTTTCCACTTTGACGCTTATCGAAGCACGTGCTCTGTCAGTTCACTCTCGTATATCGCGCAAATAGTAAATATTCGTCGAATACGGCGTATCCACCTAACGTTCCATTGACATCTAGACACCATTCAAGGGTTTCGCAATACAACAGTAATAGGAAAGGTACGACTAGTGCCGTCGAATCAAGCGAATGTGAATGATTTATTCCTTCGAAGAACAAGTCGATATGCTTCTCATTTACCGAGAATGGCAACGAAATTCAGTAAGATCTAGAGACTTATACGCTGAAAGATATCCACAACGTACTCACCCTACACGTCGTTCATTTAAATATGTGTATGATAAATTGAGAACAACTGGCTCTTTAACGCATCGCAAACACTAACGAGGGAACGGAAATTGGTACTGTGGTTCGAGAACCTTATGTTAGTTCGAGTCAAATCGCAAGGGAATCATCCTTACTATACCAGTCTCCAGCAAGAACTAACTGGTACGGATTGTATAAGTCGCATTGAATTCTGCCGCTGGGCTCAACTTCAGATTCAGAGGCATGAAACATTTATTAATTTGATTTAATTTACTTACGAGGCTACATTCACGAACCATAGAAATGTTAATTTGCATAATATGCATTATTGGGCAACTGAAAATTCGTGTTGGCTGCAGCAAGTTGCACACCAAAAACCGCGGTCGTGAATGTATGGTGTAGGATTATGGAGGACAGAATTATAAGCCCCCATTTCATCGAAGGAAATCTTAATGGTAGGAAGTACACCACATACCTGCAAGAAACATTAGGGCTGTCATTGGAAGGAACACCTTTAGGAACAACGAACAGAATATGGTATCAACACCATGGGTGTCCGGCACATTTTTCGCTGATGGCTAGAAATGAGTTGCAGAGACAGTTCCCAAATCGTTGGACTGGATGCGGAGGAGATGTGTCGTGGCTGGCTCGTTCGCCAGACTTAACGCCTCTGGATTTATTCTTGTAGGGATTAGTAAACGACATTGTTTATTAAGACGTTCCAACACACCAGAAGATATGTGAGAGAAAATTTTCAGAGCATGTGCTTCGATAAGTGCCGATGTGGTAAGGAGTAGTACTCAACACATAATAAGAAGATTGCAGCGCTGCATTGATACCAATGGTCATCACCTCGTACACCTTCTGTAAATGGACGTTCATGTCACCTTTTTGACCGTCGTTGACCTTCAAAGACCTTACTGCTACACATCTTTGGATTCGTCTCGCTAGCCGCTGTCTGAAAATAAGTACCGAACTAAAGCACACTACTTAAAAAAAACTAAGTTGACCTTCATATCTCTGATGCGATCCCACCTAGCAACAAAAAACCAACGTCATATAATGGCCCCCGTTGCCCCATGCACACTGTAGATTCAAGTGTTAGAAATTGTTTGTTGAATATGTTTGTCCATAGTGTCTCCATGTATGAAAGGGAAATATGGACAATAAACAAAGAACAGAATAGATCAATTAGAAATTTTGTGCTACAGAAAAATGTTGAAGGTTAGATGGGTAGATCACGCAGCTAATTAAGAGATACTGAATAGAACCGGGGAGACAAGAAATTTGTCGCACAACTTGACTAAACGAAGGGGTCGATTCATAGGACACATTCTGATACGTCGAAGTATCACCAATCTAGTATTGGGGCAAAGTGTGCGCATGCGTGTGCGTGTGTGCGTGTGCGTGTGTGTGTGTGTGTGTGTGTGAGAGAGAGAGAGAGAGGGTTGGGGGGGTGGGGGGGACGGGTAAAATTTGTAGAGGGAGACCAAGATACGAAAACGTAAAGCAGATTGAGATGGATGAAGGTTGCAATTGTTGTTCAGAGATGAAGAGGCTTGTTCAGGATAGAGTACCGTAGGAATCTGCATTAAACCAGTCTTCAGACTCAAGAGGACAACAACGACAGACCTACTTTCAGTGTTCTTAACACACGAAATGCTTGAGAATTGAAACCGATGACACAGCTTACGTCTGTTTAAACGAGTATTCAGCTTCGATGTATAGATTGCAGTTGTCTATAGGCATCTACGCTAGCTACTCTAGTAAAATTATTAATCAACCACCGAAGGCTTAGTATTTTTTTTTTTTTAAGATCGTACCAACTAAAATCTGGTAGAATTGTAAGAAGTACTGGCTGGTGAGGCAAGTACACTATACATGCTGTCCCCCTGTTTTCAGCTTATGTGCTTCACCGGCGCGTCTCTTTCCGATCAAGAGTCGGCAGTAAGCGGTAGGCTTGGGTCAAGTAGCATATTTGCTTCAGCAACCGCTCGCCGGCCTACGGGCCAATACCGTAGCGGAGTATCAGCAGAAACTCCGTTGTTTGAAGAGCTCTATAAGCGACAGCGGGTTGAACCGAGTGCAGTGTAGCTACATAAACCACATTACCATAGACGTCTCTTCAGAAGTAGCCGTTCCTTTACGACGTTACGTGAACGAAATGACTCTGTGGAAACAACATGCATTTACGGTCGCAGTGCGAGGGAATAGCCTTTTTCATAAGCAAATAGTTGAAACAAAGGTTAAAGAACTGACATACATATCCTGGTTAACTCTAAAACTATCTTTCTTGGTTTGTCTTTCTTTTTAGGTCATTTACTGCAGTCCTCTGCGCCTGAGCTCTTTGAGATGTGGTCTTTCTCGCCTTCCTTCGATATGACGATGTCCTTCCCTACTCCGACCATCACTTCCCTGTATAGTGTGTTCAGAAACTATATGTTTAAATTAATACAGGAGTTTGAAAACATCAAAACAAATATATTTCATTGAGGAACATATGATGTCTGAAGTAAGCTTGTAATGTTAGGGAATATTTTGTTAGTGGTGCTGAAGTAAGCTATTGTGTTGGTGTCACTGACAGGGAATGTGTGCTGACATTCAAGTATCAACAATTCACATGTTACACGTGACTCAATGAGGTATTCGATCTTGTGCTAATAAACAGCGGTTCGATATTAATGTATGGGACGGCATTCGATATGGGGCTCTAGATAAATTCAGTATTGCTGTGAGGAATCATCTGAGAACCACCTTAGGTTATCAGTGGATGCGCCGAGGTGGCCCTGTGGCATGGCCACCCAGGTCACCTGACCTCACATGTCTGGATTTCTTTCTTAGGAGTCGTATGAAACAGCTGGGGTATGAAACTGTTGTAGAAACACAAGAGCATCTCGTCCCTAGAACTGCCGCCGCTTCTGGTACTACTGTGCTCATGCTTGAAATATTCGCACGAATATGGTCCGACGTTGTACTGGGTGAATAGAGGCCATTCGAAGCGCAATCTAGCAGTTCCTGTGGATGCCGCGGCTGTAATTAGCTTGCTAAAGTACCGTCAGCTTGGTTTTAGAAAAGGTAAAGGCACCAGAGAGGCAATTCTGACGTTGTAGTTGATAAAGGAAGCAAGACTAAAGAAAAACCAAGATAAGTTCATAGGATTTGTCCACCTAGAAAAATAGACAGTCAGTTTAAAATAGTGCAAGATGTTCGAAATTCTGAGCAAAATATGGGTAAGCTATAGGGAAGGGTGATATACGTCAGTATATGAACCAAGAGAGAATATTAAGAGTGGACAAGCAAGAACGAAGTGCTCGTATTAAAAAGAGCGTAAGACAGGGATGTATTCTTTCGCCCCTACTGTTCAATCTGTACATCGAAGAAGCAATGATGGAAATAAAAGAAAAGTTCAGGACTAGAATTAAAATTCAAGATGAAAGGGTATCAATGATACGATTCGCTGATGGCGTTCCTATCCTGAATGAAAGTGAAGAAGAATCACATGATCTGCTGAACGGAATGAAGAGTCTAATGAAAACAGAGTGCAGATTAAGAGTAAATAGAAGAAGGACAAAATTAATGAGAAGTAGCAGAAATAAGAACAGCGAAAAACTTAACATCAGGATTAATGGTCAAGAAATAGATGAAATTAAGGAATTCTGTTACCTAGGCAGCAAAATAAACAATGACGGACGGAGCAAGGGGACATCAAAAGCAGGCTAGCACTGGCAACAAGAGCATTACTGGCCAAGAGAAGTCTACTAATATCAAACGTAGGCCTTAATTTGAGGAAGAAATTTGTCAGAATATACGTTTGGAGCACGGAATTGTGCGGTAGTGAAACATGGACTGTGGGAGAACCAGAACTGAAGTCAATCGAAGCATTTGAGATGTGGTGCTACGGACGAATGTTGAAAATTAAGTGGACTGATAAGGTAAAATGACGAGGTTCTGCGCAGAATCGGAGAGGAAATGAATACGTGCAAAACACTGACAAGGAGAAGGGACAGGATGATAGGACATTTGTTGAGACGTGGACTGATTTCCATGGTACTAGAGGGAATAGCAAAAAGTATAGGGGAAGACAGAGAGCCGCGCGGGATTAGCCGAGCGGTCTTGGGCGCTGCAGTCATGGACTGTGCGGCTGGTCCCGGCGGAGGTTCGAGTCCTCCTCGGGCGTGGGTGTGTGTGTTTGTCCTTAGGATAATTTAGGTTAAGTAGTGTGTAAGCTTAGGGACTGATGACCTTAGCAGTTAAGTCCCATAAGTTTTCACACACATTTGAACATTTTTGAAGACAGAGATTGGAATACATCCAACAGATGATTGAGGACGTCTGAGATGAAGAGGTTGGTGTAGAAGAAGAAGAAGAAGAAGAAGAAGAAGAAGAAGAAGAAGAAGATGATGATGATGATGATGATGATGATGATGGTTTTGGTTGGTTTGTGGGGCGCTCAGCTGCGTGGTCATCAGCACCGGCACAAACTCCAAATTTTTACACAGTCCAATCCAGCCCTGTCACGAATGTTGATGATGATGCTGAAATGACGAGGAGAACACACTCAGTCCCCGGGCAGAGAAAATCCCAAACTTGGCCGGAAATCGAACCTGGGACCCCATGATCCAGAGGCAGCAACTCTAGCCTCTAGACCATGAGCTGCGGTCTGCACAGGACAGAAATTCGTGGCGGGCCGCATCAAACGAGTCTGAAAACTCAAAAAATAAAAGGAAAATCTACCGTATGTGTTAATCGTCCCTAGCATCAGAAATTACCGTCGAGGACCATATGTGCCATAACTAAATATATTTATTCTGATGTTCTCTACCTGCTGTAGTAACCCAAGCGAATAGTTCCGGAATAGCCTGGATGCCATATCCTATCTGCGATTCTACAGTGGTAGAAACTGGACTAGTGCAACACAGTCTGCAGATAACGTGGTGGGACTTACCTGCGGGAGGCTGAGCAGCGCGCTGAGGCCCCAGGCGGCCGCCACGAGCCGTCCCAGCCGGTTGGCGGTGCCGAGCGCGCGCATGGGGTAGCGCACGGCGACGAAGCGGTCGATGCCGATGAGCACCAGGATGAAGGTGGACAGGTAGAGGCTGAACACCTGCGCGAACTTGAAGAGCTTGCAGGCGGCGTTGCCGGCCAGCCACTGCACGGCGTAGCTCCAGGCGGCCTCGCCCGCGATGCAGAAGACCGTCACCAGCAGGTCGGCGGCCGACAGGTGCAGGATGAGCGCGTACACCGCCGAGGGCTGGTGGCGGCTGCTGCCGGGCGCGGCCGCCCAGTGCCGCCGGTGGATGCTGGCGATGGTCGCCGCGTTGCCCAGCAGCGACAGCGCCGCCATCGCCGACAGCACCCACGCGCGCACCCACGACGCCTGCGTCAGCGTCGGCGCCGGCTCGCAGCTCCAGTTCCCGCCTCCGCCGCCCACTGACGACACGTTCCACACCTCGGGCCGAAACGTCGTCACTTCCATGTCTGGTGAGATGCGTTTTCTATCTCCTGATGACGGAGCGAAATTGTTCGAAACACTGCGCACCCGCTAGAGCAGCAGGCTATCGTGTCCTGTTCCTATTACCGCAGTTTGATGACAGGTTCCATGTATGAGGCCGAAACGTGGTCGTATCCATGTCTGATAAGGCGTGTTTTCTTCCTCTCGCCTGTAGACCAGAATTATTTCCAACACTGCACTCGCCTGACCCGCTCCTATAGTGTAACGCACTGCGCCCAAGCTTGCGAGACCAGGAGGTAAGCCAGATCCGTGTCCGATATGCGAGGCGGTTTAACGACCATGTCTCGTAAACCAACTAGGCTGAGTATGGTTTTTAGGCCATCTCCGACGCTCGTCTAGGAAAAGGCTGGACTGCGCTGGAAATTCCACCTCAGAGAATACGACGCACAAATACTTAAATGCTATAATACAGGGGACAAAGTTCACACGATTTAAATAGATGCTCTACGCGATTTCCCTCTCTTAGGCTACATTGACGAGCATGCCATCAGGTATGCCAGCCGGCTAGAAAGTTAAGTAATAAAACTAAATCTCTGCCACATAGTGGAAAGGCGAACCACGCACTAGAAGGGATGAATGCTAGGAAAAGAAAGAAGTGTGTTCACTAGGTTGGCAACTCGCTTTCCGCAGCCTACCGTGCCACATTCCAGCCACCGCTTTCTGAGGAGAGGTACCTCATCGGGACCCGAAATTTGGGCACATCCAGTCCAGCGAAATATGTTTCCTTTGTCCTGATGACCAACTGAAACGGTTTCGAACACTCTTGACGAGTCCGTTGCCACAGGATATCGTGCTGAGGTTTTCTCATGCACCAAATATATCACTCGGGCTTGTACTCTCTCACTAACCACAATGACATCACAGATGACTCTACAGGATACAAATGAAAGGTAACCCACAATGGTATCTATAAAATACTCCTAGAGCATGAAATTCCACAGTTACTCTGGGTCAGAAATATGTGCATCATGTTTGTGTACACAGTACAGATAGTATCCCTCTCCACAAACTATCTTGCCGCCTTGATCTTACGCACCATAAGTATGACTCGTACTTGTGCACCTAACAGAAACCAAACGTGAATCAGAGCATGTTACTCACATGACAAGAAGGTAACCCACATTACCTCCTACAGTATGATGACAGAGTACAAAAATCACGCGTGCGACGTATGTTTCACATCTGCGAAACGTATCCAATTAGAACAAAACTGATTCATTGTTTGATCTCAGTGAAAGAACAGAGGTATTTGTGTTTTATCAACATAACGTAAATGCACTGCTTGCCATTCTGCAGGAAAGCATTACCATGAACAAGTGCAACAGTCGAAAAAATCTTCGATTCCTATCGCTCTATCTTCCCTAAATTGTTAAACAGGAAGTTGCTGCTAAACATGGGACAAATTTTACAAGACCTCCACTAACGCCAGAGTCCTTAAGCAGGAAAATAGCATATGATTTCTTGAAACTGATGCGGGAGTGAAAATTTGCTAATCTTCTTCTCTGTAGAGGCATGCGTCTATGTATTTTGCAGTGTAATGACTATAAGAAATGAGATAATAGTAGCGATACCCTCTTCCTGTTACACACCTTGGTCTGTAGTGCCATAATGAGTATAAAAGCGAGCGTGAGAAGTTTTTAGATGTCAGGGACGTGATTACACAGTGCTATACGTTTCTATTTTACTTTGATGATATTATTACACTACTATCATTACAAAAACGGATATACAAGTGGCGGCGCAATCTGATGTGTCGAACGTACCAGATATGAATAGCTGTCTACCACACAATCATAACTTAGACGAGTTTTTATAAAACTCCGGATTCACCTGAACGTTTATGGATGACGTAAACTGTGATATTGGCTGTTCGTATTACGATGGCTCTTAAGCTTTCAGTCCGATAGCTTGAAATCAGGTGTGTGTGTGTGTGTGTGTGTGTGTGTGTGTGTGTGTGTGTGTGTGTGAGAGAGAGAGAGAGAGAGAGAGAGAGAGAGAGAGATGGGATGGGAGAGTTAATTGGGAGGTTGGATTAGTCGGTAAAGTGAGGAGGAAATGTAGCACAAGCAACTGGAATTTACTACGCACCTACATTAATTAGTACGAAGTGAAAGCTAACACAGTACAATGTTGAGTCATTTCCCCAAAGACTACACTCTGTGGCAGACATTACAATCGATTTCAAGCTATTTGAGAAATTTTAAAACAGCTCTGCATTTTCTAATTCGTACATAGAACTTGCGGAAATGAGTTGGTCTCCATTTTCAATGCCACAAGGATGTAACAACGTAGTCTGTAGCCGTAGCAATGAACGAGAGAACTACTAAAGTGGTCTAGTTCATCATTTTGGTCATTAGGAATACAAGGACCACTTCCGTTGCATCTATGTTCTCGTCATCGATGAGCAACATTTATGGTTCATCAGTGGTTCACAAATTAATTAAGCTGAAGTCGTAAAGGTGTACCAAAAGTGAATGTGAAATATTAATAGCAAAATCGGTAACGAAAGCTACGTGGAAGTGGTGTAGTATTTATTAACTGACCCGGGGTATTTATTTTACAGGCTAACAGTCGGGAAAAATATTCACTTGCTAACAGAGTTGTCACGGTGACAAGAGTTTTATAACTGGAAACAGTTGCCGCTATCTTTTAGCTTACGCAAGGAGAGCTGCGGAACTCAAATGCAGTTCACACTAAGTGTGTTTGCTGGTCTCGCAACATCGTTCTTACACTTTCACCCACGCGTAGTGCTGCTTGAACTGTGCACCCAGCACTCCAGACAGATGGTGGCAGCTAAGTGTGGACGAGACGCCGTCGACAGTGTCCGCGGCGCGGCAAGTAGTCACACGCGGGCTGCTGAAGGCGGACGGAGAGACGCTTCGCGTCGCGTGGCGGCCGTGCGTCGGTGCGCGGGTGCGTCGCGGTGTGCGGGCGTCGCGACGGGCGGCCGGCGCGCACTGCCCGCTGACGCCGCCGCCGACGCTGCCACCGGCGCCCCCGACGCTTCGCCCGACGGTGCTGCCCTCGCACCAGGCGGAGGCTCGGAGCATTCTGCTGACGTTACGAACACCTCCGGCTCGAACAAATTAGGAGCCGCGAAGTAACTTATCACTCAAAATACGACCAGTGAAATTACAATGCTATAAATACAGCAACTGACGAACGCTAAACGAAGTCTACCACATGCTTGCGCATCCAAATCATCAGTATTTCACCGCATCTCCACGATATGTAAGGGTTAAGCAATATATACAGGGTGACCGGGCCAAATATCTCACGAAATAAGCGTCAAACGAAAAAAACTACGAAGAACGGAACTTGTGTAGCTTGAAGGGGGAAACCAGATGGCGCTATGGTTGGGCCGCTAGATGGCGCTGCCATAGGTTAAACGATAAATCAACTGCGTTTTTTTAAAATAGGAACCCCCACTTTTTATTACATATTCGTGTAGTATGTAAAGAAATATGAATGCTTTAGTTAGACCACTTTTTCGCTTTTTGATAGATGGCGCTGTAATAGTCATAAACATATGGCTCACAATTTTAGACGAACAGTTGCTCACAGGTAGGTTTTTTTAAATTAAAATACAGAATGTACGTACGTTTGAACATTTTATTTCTGTTGTTCCAATATGATACATGTACCTTTGTGAACATATCTTTCCCGTGAATGCATGCTGTTACAGCTTGATTATCTGTAAATACCAAATTAATGCAATAAATGCTCAAAATGATGTCCGTCAGCATTTGGCAATACGTGTAACGACATTCCGCTCAACAGCGAGTAGTTCCCCTTCCGTAACGTTCGCACATGCATTGACAATGCGCTGACGCATGTTGTCAGGCGCTGTCGGTGGATCACGGTAGCAAATACCCTTCAACTTTCCCCACAGAAAGAAATCCGGGGACGTCAGATCTGGTGAACGTGTGGGCCATGGTATGGTGCTTCGACGACCAATCCACCTGTCATGAAATATGCTATTCAATTACCGCTTCAATCGCACGCAAGCTATGTGCCGGACATCCATCACGTTGGAAGTAAATCGCCATTCTGTCATGCAGTGAAACATCTTGTACTAACATAGGTAGAACATTAAGTAGGAAATTAGCATGCATTGCACTATTTAGATTGCCATCGATAAAATGGGGGCCAATTATCCTTCCTCCTATAACGCCGCACCATACATAAACCCGCCAAGGTCGCTGTTGTTCCACTTGTCGCAGCCATCGTGGATTTTCGTTGCCCAGTAGTGGATATTATGCCAATTTACGTTACCGCTGTTGGTGAATGGCGCTTCGTCGCTAAATAGAACGCGTGCAAAAAAATCTGTCATCGTCCCGTAATTTCTCTTGTGCCCAGTGGCAGAACTGTACACGACGTTCAAAGTCGTCCCTGTGCAATTGCTGGTGCATAGGAATGTGGTACTGGTGCAGTCGATGTTTATGTAGCATCCTCAGCACCGACGTTTTTGAGATTCCCGATTCTCGCGCAATTGGTCTGCTACTGATGTGCGGATTAGCCGCGACAGCAGCTAAAATACCTACTTGGGCATCATCATTCGTTGCAGGTCGTGGTTGACGTTTCACACGTCGCTGAACACTTACTGTTTCCTTAAATAACGTAACTACCCGGCGAACGGTCCGGACACTTGGATGATGTTGTCCAGGATACCGAGCAGCATACATAGCACACGCCCGTTGGGCACTTTGATCACAATAGCCATATATCAACACGTTATCGACCTTTTCCGCAATTGATAAACGGTCCATTTTAACACGGGTAATGTATCACGAGACAAATACTGTCCGCACTGGCGGAATGTTACCTGATACCACGTACTTATACGTTTGTGACTATTACAGCGCCATAGATCACAATGCGAA
The DNA here is from genome assembly GCF_023898315.1 of Schistocerca nitens. Lineage (NCBI taxonomy): Eukaryota > Metazoa > Arthropoda > Insecta > Orthoptera > Acrididae > Schistocerca > Schistocerca nitens. The sequence goes on along the minus strand of NC_064621.1, from coordinate 105,238,332 downwards.
AAAAGTGGTCCACCTAAAACATTCATATTTCTTTACGTACTACACGAATATGTAATAAAATTTGGGGGTTCCTATTCACGCGTGCGTGTTCTACACCTCCTAAACCACTGGACCGATGTCAACTAAACTTGGTGCACACATCACTTTCTGTCTGGAGAGAATTATTAAGGGGTGGCAACCACCTTTCTCACCATAAAATGATCAAACGAAACAAATTTGTTGCTTACTACACTTTCGCTGTTTATGCAGTACAGCAGTGGCATCAGGCAAGACGTTTCAATTTGTAACTGATTTACTACTAACTGTATTCACAACACATTTCGCATACAGTATTCATACACATGGTGTTGGGAAATTCGCAGTACAAACTTCTAAGACTTGTGGAGGGGTGTGAGTACAGCATATATTGAAGAGCAACCCCTTGTTCGGAAAAGTACAGTGTCCGTTCTGTGACGGTTCCTGTTCAGATGTTTAACTCATTCCACTTCTGCTAGAGGAATTCAATTATCCGTGACGCAGTACAATTATTAGGGCACAATTCGAAAGGAAACACAACGAAACATCCATTTATCACTTAAGTACATTTTTTTGCCTCGACATTTAAACATTACGTGTTGACATTACTGGACAACTAAAAAGGAACCCACCTACAGAAGAGTACTGACCTTTTACAACAGCGTCTCGCATGTGGCAACCACCAACGTTGTTACAGACATTGTACCTATGAGACATGTTCTCGTACATACTCTCCATTCCACCTGTTGTCCCTTCAGTTGCTAGTGCAGCTGACATAACTCGGGCCAGTTCGACTTTTTCTGTCTCTACAGGAATCTCGTAAATTTAACTTTGTAAGGCGGACGTAAAGTGACATAAAGTGACCGTCTGACATAGTACGTGTTATCCTGTCTACCGTATATCATGTAAGTACAAGCAACTCTGACATATTTACCTTTGCCTCAGCAAATCAAATGGTCCAAATGGCTCTGAGCACTATGGGACTTAACATCTGTGGTCATCAGTCCCCTAGAACTTAGAACTACTTAAACCTAACTAACCTAAGGACATCACACACATCCATGCCCGAGGCAGGGTTCGAACCTGCGACCGTAGCAGTCGCGCGGTTCCGGACTGAGCGCCTAGAACTGCTAGACCACCGCGGCCGGCTTGCCTCAGCAGACATGGAGGCGTTACACACGTGAATTTCAACCGGCTTATGACGGAAACACTACGTTTCTGTACATGGTTTTCTATTCAAAATATTGTGTTCTCCCTCCCCTGTATACCTCTGATGGTGTCGGCAAAATTATATCGTTGTACGACACATAGTTCAAGAGATATGACGTCATAAAGATTGAGATGCGTGGAAAAGAAACTGCAGTGAGAAATTCGGTAGAGAAACGGGTGAGTTACGTGTATAAGTATGTGTGAAATATGTTAAATGTGTGTGAAATATACAGGGGTGATTATAATTAAATTTAATCTTTTAAACCGCTGTAGAAATAACACCACTGGTCAAAATGACGTCAAATTGGAACGGAATGTTATCGGAGAAGGGAGAAAACGTATGGCAGAAGAAAAATAAATAGTTACAAAATGATGCAACAGATGTCGCTGTAAGCATCATAATTTAATAGAGGTCGACCACAATTGGCAAATGAATCATACAACAATGCATAAGTTGTACGTTTGACGTTAAACAAACTGCTCAGTATGCATGGGTGTAGAGGTGTGATACTGTTAGTTACGTAAGCCCATCCAACACGGCAAGGTCATATCACATCGGATGGGATTAATCGGTTTTTAACTGTCCTGAATCCAAAAACCGCAGAAAAAGGATCACCCACATCGGTTTTTAATTGTCCTGAGGCCAAAAACCGCATAAAAAGGAAAATCAAATCGGATTCAATATGCTGTCCACCGTTTCTGCAGAAATTTGAAATCGAGAAACAGTATGTTCCACGACTGATCGAAGTGTCTCCGGGGTCACGTTCAGAACGTGTTGCGCCATGCGTGCCTTCAATGCAGCTAAGTTTTCAGTCAGAAAACTGAACACAACATCTTTCAGATAGCCACGCAACCATAAGTGTCACAGATTAAGATCAGGTGATCGGGACGGCAAGGCTGTAAGGAAATGGCGGCTGATAATTATAGCATTTCCGAAATGACGCTTCAGCAGCTGCTTAACTGGATTTGCAATGTGCGGAGGTGCGCCAGCTTGCATAAAAATGATCGCGTTCACACATCCACGCTGTTGGAGAGTTGGAATGACGTGGTTGCGCATAAGACGCTCATGGCGCTTACCAGCGAGGGTAAAGGTAACAGGACCTGAATCACATGTCTCTTCGAAGAAGTATGGCCTTACGATAAATGATGCCACAAACCCGCAGCTTTTCAGAATGAAGTGGTTAGTAACTGATTTGCGTGTGGATTTTCCGTTGCCCATATTCGACAATTCTGTGTATTGACAAGTGCTGTCAGATGGAAGTGGGTTTCGTTTGTCCACACAATCTTGCACGGCCAATCATTGTCCACTTCCATGCGAGCAAGAAATTCTAAAGCAAAGGTCTCTCTTGCTGGCAGGTCAACAGAAAGCAACTCGTGCACATGGGTAATTTTCAATGGATAGCAAAGAAGAATATTTCGTAGGATTTTACGCACCGTGCTCGCGGGTATGTCCAATGTTCGGACAATTCTCTGTGCACTACACGTTTGCACACCACCGCTCGTCTCCTCCTGCATTGCCGGGGCACTGCTTCCAGTGACGGCGAATCAATTCGTTTCCTCCCTCTACCAGGTTGCACACCAAAAGAACCCGTCTTTTCGATTTTCCGAATCAATTTCTCCAGACCCACGGCAGTCATTGGACCAACGCCTTTTTTCAGACCCTTCAGTGTCCGGAACTTCTGCAGAGCGACGCGTTCACAGTCATCATTCTTGTAATACAGCTTGGGGTCGTTCTCATGACAGGTGTTTTCACTTACGTATTCTCACACAAACAGCGCCATCTATTGATCAATTTTCGCAATATCTTTTTCTTCTGCCATATGTTTTCCCTCTTTTCCGATGATATTCTGTTGCAATTTGACGTCATTCTGACCAATGGTGTTATTTCTACAGCGGTTTGAAATTTTAACCTTAATTATAATCACCCTGAATGTAAACATGTGCGTACACAGGCAAAGGCGCGGGTAAAAGGTTCTTCCTAAATATCTGGATCTATTTCAGTCAGACTTCGTACACATACTACTTACTATCTGGTCAGAAATTATGTGGAGTTAACAATGTTAGCCTTCTATTAGGGTAGAGTTGATATCGTGGGGAGATAATAAGCTGGAAGATTTGGCAGGCACAGACCGAGAAGGAGGTGATACATATAAATAGGAGTGGAGAAGGAAATGAGCACAGAGTGGGGAAAGGGGGAAAATTGACAGAGCGAAGGGGGAGATGTGCAGAGAGGAAAGAGGAGGATAGGAGGAGGAGGAGGTTTGCGAGAGGCGGGAAAGAGTAGACAGGGAGGGTGAGGGTGAGGGGACTGAGGAAGGAGAAGTAGATGGATGAGGACGAGATGGGGTTAGAGAGGGAGGAGGAAGTGGACGGAGGGGAAAGGAACAGATGTGCAGAAAAAGAAAGTTGGATGTCTATATGTAAATTGAAGGTCGAGGGGGAAGAAATGAAAGGAAAGAGGATAACTAATGTCGGCTGTTTCAGGACATCACGCGGTATCAGCAGTGACGAGTGAAAAAAATCCAGGCTATCCTGCTTGCTAGGCAGGTTGGGTAATCACTACGCCACCCTGGAAACTGCTATCGCTACTGAGCCGATTCTCGCTGCACGCCTCACGGCCGACCCACACTCCCACCGAGCGCCACCTATCTGCAGTCCCTGTCCAATTCCTCCATCCTCACTACTCTGAGATTCCGACATGAGGTCGGACGTATTTTTGCCTCCTCACTGAAGAAGGTGAATTCATTGCCCATCTAAGCGAATCAATTATATTAATGTGTGGTGACTGCTCTTTCGGACATGTCTGAATGCACAGCGGAGTTAGGGGGGAGGGGGCAGGGGAGGGGGGATACAGATGAAATAAAAGGGAAGGGGTTATTGATGTCAGCTACGTGGGGTCATTCTGTGGAATCAGCGGCGAAAGAACAGACACCACGTATTAATATAACTGATTGGCCAAGATGGGCAATGGATCCACCTTCTTCAGTGTGGTTGCACTAGTACGTCCCACCTCCTGTGGGAATCTCAGAGTAGCGAGCATGGAGGAAATGGACAGGGACTGCAGATAGGTGGCGCTTGGTGGGAGTGTGGGTCTGCAGTGAGGAGTGTCGAGATAGTCCGCGCAGTTGCGATCAAAACTGTGTTTCGAATGGCGCAGTGGTTAAGGCACCTGCCTAGTGAGCAGGAGATCCTAGGTTAGGATCCCAGTCGGGTACACATTCTCACTCGTCACAGCTGATACCGCCGACATTAATAATCCCTTCCCTTTCCTTCCATTTAACCCCCTCCCCCTTCCACCTTAAATTCACATACAATGTATCACAGCTTCTGCTTTCAAGTGTGGGCTGTACTTCCGGACATGTTAGCACGCATTAATATGTATGAAGGTGGAAGAGGTGGACAGGATAGAAGAAAATGGACGGAAATAGGAGGATGTGTACACAGAGAGGAGAAGTTGGAGGTGCACAGAGAGAGGAGAAGGAGGAGATAGACCAGTAGAGATTGCAATACATACGTACTCTGGTGACGTTGGGTGCTCAGTTAGTTATGTATATGAGGAAAAATAACGGAGATAAGGTTTCTCAACTAGAAATTGCGTACAAATGTTGATCGTATGCCAGAATATTGTGTTATTCCTCATGAGAGAAATAGATTCATGTATCAGCACCTTCAACTATCGTCGTCGTGTCGTCCTAATTTCCATGTAGTACACCGCCTGAGAAAATTAGTGAAGCACCCACAACACAAAGAGGAAACGAAATGAAACTTCGCGGATTGAGAGAGTAAGTGACGTCACTTCAGTGACTCCAGTATCGAGTCAGATTTTGAAAGAACTTGAAAGTATGAGCCCATTTATAAGTTCCAAGTTGCGTCGCCTCCAGTGTGAATGTATGCACCGTTTCGCTTGGGGAACTTCTCACAAAGCCTATGGATGACACAAGCTGGGCTGTTTTAACTCGTGCTTGATGTCTTGGATTCTGCCAATGGGACGAAGCTGATATCCGAGCTGGCCCTACGAATTTTCCATCGGAGGCGGAACTGGGGATCTTGTTGGCCACGGGAGAACTTCAGTGTCACGCAGCCACTTCGTGTAGGCACGTGTCGTATTTGAACGAACATTGTCCTGTTGAAACATGCCACCTCGATACTATCAGATGAGAGGTAACACATGGGGACATAGGAAGTCCGTGACGTTCCTCTGTGTCGCCAAATTTCCCTGAATTACCCTTAGTCGTGACCTCAGTTCGTAACAGACGGCTTCCAACGCCAAAACGCTAGGAGTGACACGGCCGTGGCTCTGGAAAACCTTGGAAGAATGGGATCTCTCCCCAGGCCGTGCTGTTGTCACGACCAGTGATCATCCTGGGTGCAGCTGAACCGCGATTCGTCGCTGAACACAGTGCGACTTCATTCATCAGCAGTCCACGATTCCCAGTCTCAGCACCACGCCAGACGCAGCCGTTCACGTTATCGTGTTAACAGTAGGATATGCATTCCCTACTCCGGCTGTTGCTAAATGCTGCCGAGTGACACACAACGTTCCATAGTGACCATTGCCTGTCTCCGGATGGCAGGCACAGATCAGAAGAGACTACCACGTGCTTACTGCGCGATACGGCCATTCTGTCCTGTGGTCATCAGACTTTGACGACTGGTGTCTTGACAGTGGGTATGCCTGCCCTCATACATTTGTGCCGTCCAGTAACGGGTGACTGTCACATCCGAATGCCTCATATACTGAGTGATCTAGGCATACATCCAATTGGTCGCTCACAGTGAGAGCCCTTACAAACTGGTAAGGCTGCCCCCATATAAGCAATAGGCACCTCAGTGTCGTTCACCGTGATCACGCTACATATCCTATCACACCAGGTAACAACATTAAATATGAACAACACTCACGCACTGACAGATGTGCTACCTGTCACAAAGAATAGCAACTCTAAACAATTACTTATCTACGATACCGCAGTTCCTCTGTAATTCTGATTACGATAACATGCATGCATGCACGTCCATATGAACTTTGCTTCGTAATCAGAATAACACAGGCACTGCTGTATCGTCTTTATCTGCCGAAACTGGTCATGCGACTTTCAATTACAACGTCTGATTGGTACGGGTGTATACATAATGGATGTACGAGTGCAGGATGACGACATATGGAGGTTTGGCGCTGGCTGTGGGCCCTCACGGATAGCCAAGTAGTAAGGCGATCGCTCGCGATAAGTAGGAAATCCGGGTTCGAGTGCCGGTCAGGCACAAATTTTCGTTCTCGTCATTCCATTCACAGCTAGCTGATGGTTGTCCTTATTCGCAGTTCCGATGACATTCAAGGAATTTCGTATCAGTTGACACGACGCTATAGTGACTTCTAGATGGTTCAGTAGTGTATGGCATAACAGTGCTCATTGAAGTTGTCGAATTCTAAAGTCGGAACAAGAACAATAACACACGTAGAGACACAGCTACAAACCTTGTCGCTGATGATGCCTCTCAAAACATAATTTCTAAACCCGTGTGGCGTGATAAATATAGTGTTTTTCAGTTTGTATGCAGACGGGTCTAACGGGATAATTACTATGTAATCTACCAGCAAGAATCAAAATTCAACACCTGTAGAATCTTGTCCTATGGTTTATTTGTGATTTATACTGTGTCCTGTCACTTCAATATGACCACCTGTCGGATTCCTCACTAACCACCTTTGATAGGTCCGATACCCGCGAGACGTGCAGGTTCAAATGGCTCTAAGAACTATGGGACTTAAGAGCTGAGGTCATAATCCCCTAGAATTAGAACTACTTAAACCTAACTAACCTAAGGACGTCACACACATCCATGCCAGAGGCAGGATTCGAACCTGCGACCGTAGCAGCAGCGCGGTTACGGACTGAAACGCCTAGACGTGGAGGAAAAGAGTCAGTGAGGTTCTGGAAGACACCGACAGGTACGTGTACTATACAGATTGCGGTACCGTGGCAGGTTGTGCTTGGTTTTTCGGTTGAGGCTTCCGCGGCGCGAATAGCCTAATCGAGGTGGTTCCACCAGTCCTCGATACACTTTAAATTCGGAGAGTTTGGTGGCCAGGGGCTAGTGCTCTTTGGACCACGCACGTACACTGCGAGCGGTATGACATGGTTCATTGCCCTGCTGGTAGATACTGTCGTGCCAAGGAAAAACAAACTGCATGTAGGAGTGGACATGGTCCACATGGATAGATACATACGTTAGCCGATGCATTCTGATGCCTTCGAGAATGACGATATCTCCCAGTGAATGCTACGAAATTATTCCCAGACCATAACGCTCCCTCACCAAGCCTGGACCGTTCTGACGATTTTTGTAGGGCGTTTGCTTTCAAGCGTTTCACCGCTTTACGCCATAAACACCAACGATCATCTGTCCTACTGAGCACAAAGCGTGAGTCATCTGAAAGTGCCACTCAGTGGACGTCCGGTTGCGGTATTGTCATGCACGTGCAAATCTCAGCTGTCGTCACATGAGCAGCTGTCAGCTGGTAGCCCCTTGGTTCATCTGGGCGGTCAGTTGCTCGACACGTGCAAATCTATTCGTCCACACACGTTCCACAGTCATCGTTGACGCCCGCCATCTATTGCCAGTGATGCACGATGGTTGCCTCGACGCCAGTTGCGTGTGGCGCCCTTTTGCCATGCGTGATATACTTTAACCACGGCGGCACTCGTAGCCGTTTCGGCAGTGCTTCCAACCTTGACCCAAAAGTCAATAATCGTGATGATCATATCCTGTTTGACGTCAGATGAATCACTCCCTTTCGGCTTTACGGCAACGACTGCACTGTTTATCGCGTCCCCGCCCCCCCCCCCCCCCCCCACCCAGCCCCACCCCCGACACTATATGTACGAATGTTAGTGCTTCCACATGCTGTGTGTGAGTGGTTCTTACTCGTTGACCTCGAACATATGGTGGTGGTCACATTAATGTGACTCAGCCGTGTAGTTCCAAGACACTACAGTTCCCGTTGGTTAGGAACTGGCGACTTCCATGGAAATATGGGATCCAATGGTTCTGGAGGGTCGTTCTAGACGCCATACAGGACCTCAACAGCACCGTGCAACCAGAGCTCCTGGAGGGAGACATTGCACCGCAATTGGGTGGAACATGCAGGATCGTACAGTTACATTACAAACAGTGATGAAGGAACTGGGTTTCTTTGCAGTAAGAGAAGTGCCCACATGGAGATTGCAATAACATGTGGAGCACCGCTCACTGTCAGCGAGAACCAGACGACTGACCGTTGTTCTGCCTCCGTCGGTGCGGCAGCGAAGAGAAGCACAGTGGCAGTGGATCGCCCAACCACACGCTGAACCCTGGAGTGGCGCCACGTCGTCGTCTTTGATACAGATCCCGTTCCTGTATACAGCATCAAAGCTCCGAGAACCTTGCTAGATTACATTTATAATCGTCACACTGGCTCAGACACAGCTTGATAGAAAGGGCCCTATTCGGTGCACAATACATTAATTCGGATAGAAGCCTCTATATTTCCGACACATTTACGCTGCTGGATGCATCCTCTGATTGATATCTCCGTGCCAATACCGTTCACCAAGGTATCATACGGTCGCATCTTGCCCATTGCGTCCTGAAGTTCTTTGGTACGAGGTATGTCTTCCATACCTCTAAGCCATTTAAAACGTGTGGTGAAAGTTTGGCAAGAGACTGGCACACCAGCAGGCCCCAAACCTTAAAACTGGCTAATTCAGTGCTAGAGCTGAAGCAAGAGCGTGCAATTACTTCACTGTACTAATCATCCAGTCTGAGCTCGAAGTCTATGTTATGCCATATTTGAAACTCTTGCTACCAATACTATGTTTCACATCGTGTATATCTGATTTTCACCTGCAAATTCATTTTATTTCACACGTGTAGTTCCGCTGGACCAAATTGAGGAGCTACTGTCCATGCTCATGAACGAGTCAATACATAAAAGGTAATAACAGATAACATAAAACAGATAAAAGTTAATGATACATAAATTTAATAGTAGATAAAATTAAATTTATACGAATCCTATGGAGATTACAAGCTGCTGAGTATGTCTACCGTAATCAACAACGTAGAAATGTAAATTGCTTAATTTATTTTAAGGAAATCCCCAGTAATACAGTAGGCGTGAGCCATCAGGAACTTCTTCAGCCTGGGTTTAAAACTGCGTGAATTACGTGAATTACAACTAAGATTTTTAATTTCTTGAGGTGGCTTACTGAAAATGAGTTGAACGGAATAATGCATGCCTTTTTGCACAAGAGAGAGGGAGATGCGAGCCGAATGCAGGTTGGATAATTTCCTACTGTAAGTAGGTGCTGGCTGCTAATTCTGCAGAAAAATTTCATATTGTTAACAACAACGGATTTTAAGGATAATATATGTTGAGAGACCGACAACAGAATTCCCAGATTAGCCGGCTTCTGTGGCAGAGTGGTTCTAGGCGCTGCAGTCCGCAACCGCGCTGCTGCTAAGGTCGCATGTTCGAATCCTGCCTCGAGCATGGATGTGTGTGATGTCCTTAGGTTAGTTAGGTTTAAGTAGTTCTAAGTCTAGGGGACTGATGACCTCAGATGTTAAGTCCCATAGTGCTTAGAGCCATTTGAATTCGCATATTCCTTAACAGTGAGGTTTGTGAACTTACACCACATATTGGTCGAATTGCCAGTTTCTGGACAAACAATGCCCTTTGTAATTATGAGGAGTTACCACATAAAAAACAGTGACGTAAGCCACAAGAGAATAAAAATTAGCAAAGTAGAATAATGCTCGTGTGCAGTATCACTTATTGCTGACAACGTTCTTGTGGTAAATATAGAGACATTCAATTTCTGAACAAGGTTCTGAATACAACAATTTACCAACTTCCTGAACACATAGGAATTTGGATTGTCAGACTGACTAGTCGTATGTCCATTCTTCGTAATTCGAACGTTAGTTTAATTTAATTGTGTGTTAGAAACTAAGTCTTACTGTGATTTAGCATAATTTTATTTTCTAAAAACAATGAATTTTTGTCTTGAAGTGTGCTATTTCATACAGTGCCCATGTTAAACTCAACATCCTTCACTGTCACCCCAGTGTCATATCAAATCAGAAATGTTTTGAAATCACCTTCCATGTTATAACATACTACTAGTGGTACCACCGATTACCCTTGAGACACCCACCATTTAACTGTGCTCCAGTCATTATTAACGACGTAGTCGTCCTCATTAATGTGGAGAATGACCTTTTGATATCTGTTCTTAAAGCATCAGAGGAACTAATTGTGATCTACCACTTTTTTCCATACTGCTTCAACTTCTGCAGTAATATTTTGTGATCTAACCAATCAAAAGGCTACTTAAACCAAAGAAAAAGCCTAGTGTTCTCATCATTTTGCTTAACCCGCCCAGCGCCTCACATAAACAGGAGAATGTAGCATTTTAAGTTGTTAAACCACTTCTGAAACCAAACTCTATGTTTGACAGAAAATTACTTGAAGTGAAATGATAAATTACCTTATGGATCCATTATTTTCAATAACTTTAGCAAACGCCAGGAGCCTAGATAAAACTCTACAAATGTCTAAATTGTCAAATCCAACGTTTTATAAAACGGTTTCGCCATTTACAACCTTAACCGTTCAAAAAACAGACCATTCCTAAAGGAAAAATAGCAAACGTCGGCCATTAATGTGTTAACAGATACAGCACAGTGCTTTAGTTTTCTGCTACAAATCCCATCAAACCATCCCAGTACTTAGTGTTTAGCGATTTAATCACTGAAAATAGCCCCCTAATCACTACGACTAATGTTTATTTGAGATAGCAATCTTGGAAAGATATTTTCTAAGAATGATAAATGATTCTTTGCAGAAAACAAGTTTTAATTCAGTTCACCAGCTCTATTAAGAAATTATTTGTTAAATACTGTGCATGTATTTGGCTTATCATCAATAAAAATATATTCACTACGTACTGAGTTTATATATTCTACATTTTCTTGTTGGTCAGACACTTGCTTCATGACTGACCACATGGCTTTAATTTTATCCTGAGAATTTGCTATTCTATTTGCATGTTATATCTTTTTTGCTTTGCTAATAACACTTTTAAGCGCCGTACAGCACTATTTTTAATGGGCTATTGCGGGTGTCACAGTATTCAGTTGCTCTTCCAAGATCTGTGCTTTTTCTGACACGATTACTATGCCATTGGGTAACTGAAAAGTTTTTATTTCTCCTTCCTGACGCTGCAGTCTGGAACCGCAAGACCACTACGGTCGCAGGTTCGAATCCTGCCTCGGGCGTGGATGTTTGTGATGTCCTTAGGTTAGTTAGGTTTAACTAGTTCTAAGTTCTAGGGGACTAATGACCTCAGCAGTTGAGTCCCATAGTGCTCAGAACCATTTGAACCATTTCTCCTTCCTGAACTTTATTTCCATTCCCAGTTTATCCTTGCTTTCTTTCACAGCTTGCTCAGTGAACAGACTGAATAATATTGACGTATGTACACTACTGGCCATTAAAATTGCTACACCAAGAAGGAACTGACATGTGATTACATTTTCACGCAGTTTGGGTGCATAGATCCTGAGAAATCAGTACCCAGAACAAACACCTCTGGCCGTAATAACGGCATTGATACGCCTGGGCATTGAGTCAAACAGAGCTTGGAAGGCGTGTACAGATACAGCTGCCCATTCAGCTTCAACACGATACCACAGTTCGTCAAGAGTTGTGACTGGCGTATTGTGACGAGCCAGTTGCTCGGCCACCATTGACCAGACGTTTTCAGTTGGTGCTGGCCAACATTTTCTGTATCCAGAAAGGCCTGTACAGGACCTGCAACATGCGGTCGTGCATTATCCTACTGAAATGTAGGGTTTCGCAGGGATCGAATGAAGGGTAGAGACACGGGTCGTAACACATCTGAAATGTAACGTCCACTCTTCAAAGTGCCGTCAATGTGAACAAGCGGTGACCGAGACGTGTAACGAATGGCATCCCATATCATCACGCCAAGTGATATGCCAGTATGGCGATGACGAATACACGCTTCCAATGTGCGTTCACCGCGATGTCGGCAAACACGGATGCGATCATGATGATGCTGTAAACAGAACCTGGATTCATCCGAAAAAATGACGTTTTGCCATTCGTGCACCCAAGTTCGTCGTTAAGTACACCATCGCAGGCGCTCCTGTCTATGATGCAGCGTCAGGGGTAACCGCAGCCGTGGTCTCCGAGCTGATAGTCCAGGCTGCTGCAAACGTCGTCGAACTGTTTGTGCAGATGGTTGTTGTCTTGAAAACGTCCCCACCTGTTGACTCAGGGATCAAGATGTGGCTGCACCATCCGTTACAGCCATGCAGATAAGATGCCTGTCATCTCGACTACTAGTGATACGAGGCCTTTGGGATCCAGCACGGCGTTCCGTATTACCCTCCTCAACCCACCGATTCAATATTCTGATAACAGTCATTGGATGTCGATCAACACGAGCAGAAACGTCGCAATACGAGAAACAGCATTCGCGATAGGCTACAATCAAAGTCGGAAACGTGATGGTACGCATTTCTGCTCCTTACATGAGGCATCACAGCAACGTTTCTCCAGGCAACGCTGGTCAACTGCTGTTTGTGTATGAGATCATTTGCATATCACAGCATCTTCTTCCTGTCGGTTAAATTTCGTGTCTGTAGCACGTCATCTTCGTGGTGTAGCAATTTTAGTGGCCAGTACTGTATTTCCTTTCTCCGGCTTCATTATATGCATTTTTATAATTTCTGCTTCAGTCAATAAACTTCAATTTCTCCAATATTATGCAAGGATTTCTACGGGGTTCTGTCCTTTTACCTATTTGATCCTCAGCTGCCGTCACTATTTCATGTCTCAAAACTAACCATTCGTCTTCTGCTGTATTCGTTTCTCCTTTTAGTCAATTGTAACCAAATACTCCCTCGAAACTCTCATCAACATAGCTTTTTTTTAAATTTATCCATGTATCTCCTTAAATTCCTCCATTTTTGCAAATTATTCACTTTTAAAAGTTTTAATCTACACTTTCTAACCAAGAAATTGCGCTGGGAGTCCTCATTTCTACCTAGAAATATCATACAGTTTAGAATCTGATTATTAAATCTCTGTCTTACGGTAATATAATGGTTATGGTCTGGAATGAGATTTCGTATGACAGCAGAAGCAGTCTTGTGGTTACCTCATGCACCCTGACTATAAATTTGTACATCAGTCTGGTGGTTCGACTTGTCGTGCTGCCATTCATGAACAGTATTCCAGGTGGTGTTTTTGAAAAGGTTAACGCTCACCCACATACCACAGCTGTAAGCCAACAAGCTGTACAGAGAGTCGATATGTTGCCTTGACCTGCTCCAGCGCTCCAACCGAGCACATACGAGACATCATCGGACAACCCCAGCATCATCCAGAGACAGCCTTAAGCGTCCATGTTTTGACAGACCAAGTGCAACAGGCACGCAACTGCATCCCACAAACTCACATCCGGCACCCGCACAACGCAATGCTCGCACGTTTGCAGGGTCGCATTCAGGTTTGGTGTTGCGATTTCTCCCTGTCAGTGTATTTAAGTCTATGTCACCAGCGATATAAATATTCAGCTACTCTTGTTGTTTAATGAACTTTAAAATATCTCTGTTGCCCCTGAATTATCATTTCTAAATAATTTGTAATTGTATTTAACATGTTGCTGCTTAAACTCCTTTTAGCGCTAAAATTTGTATGTAATCGTATGAAGGGCCATTTACGCTTTTACTAGCGGAATGCTCCTCTAGTAATGAAGAATGAATAAAAACATTGCCTGTATAGCTGGAAATTATACATTCTGCATCACATGATATGAATTTAGTTCTTACAACATAATTTTTCTTTCATAGTCACTTAAGTCACCAAATACATCTGATTTTCGGTATTTCGATTCTTTAATTTTCATTCTTTACTGCATAGAAATAGTAAGTAAAATTGCGCTATTTCTTATCTTTGCTGGGCAGTGCAGTAGATTCGTGGAACTGAAATTATTGGATCAGTGGGAGAAACATTAGAAGACCGGGGAGGTGAATTTGTAAATACTTCAGTATCAATGAATGTCAGTGTAAGTTGTGGAACCGAGCTTAGAAAACGTTATGGTTAAGGCGGCTGCTCACGGTAAATCGCAGATCCGTGTTTGATACTCAATTTGGCCATAATTCCTGTTTGGTACGATATCTCGGAATATTAGGTACCGCAGGCGAACAAATTGTGCACAAGCACGGATCATGTGAGACAGTAATGTGTTCAAGTTTGATATCTACGAATTGGATGAGCCTGTTTCCCACAGAAAAGTGGCGATAATACACGCGGAGAATACCCAGTGCAAGTATACGCACAGAGTGACATAAAACGTCGTTATATTTGGACTTTGTCGTAATGTATGATTATCATTCTTCTCACAAAGTTTCCATCACAATGGAAGTATTCGGGGCAACTGGAATGGCGCCTGTACGTTCAAAAACATGCAGCAGAAGAGTGTCTTATCGTGAATATTTTGTGTTGTAGAACTAACGAGAAATTCAGGTGGTACGAAAACTTGTACAGAAACGTGCAAAGGAGCAGCTTGTGGACATTACTTTAAGGTATTGTGCAGGTACTTGCAGCAAACGGAAATCCAAACTAAAGTACAGATAACAATTACCCAACACTTATCTTTCGAACTGAAAGAAATTAGTAATTCAGGTGACAGTATCCAAATAACGTTGGTCTGGAAGTTTAGCTTCTGTCCCATGGCCACCGCTACAGCTGGATCTCGTACGAAACTTTACTCATGAGATACGTTTAATCACTGTCGTCCGAAAATCCGTAGGATGTGAAGAAGAAGAGTTTGCTAGCTGCCTAACTGTCTATCTGTCTCACTGTACAACGGACAGCGGGGAAATTTAAGTCAGAGTGGAATGAAGCAGTGCGCATCTGTTTTAATGCATTTATAGTGGCTGTCGTCTATTGAACAGCTGCTATGCGCGTAACTGTCTGTTTCAGGAGGTAAGTTGTTTAAATAAAGTATAAATATTTATATCCGACAGTTAGTTTGTCTCTCAACGTTTGTGATCCTCTAACGACTTTTTACGTTTGACCTCAAAGTCAAGATTCGTGATATCCGATATGCTGTAAAGGCAACATGAGCTCTTTCTGGATATATTGAAGGATATGAGCTTTTCTAAAAGTTGTAAGTCATTGTCCAGATGGAAAAGTGTATAGCAACAGGTCAGTTTAAAGTATTTAAAAATTTTGTGTTATGTGCCAAATCAGGAAGCTGTAAACGATGTAAAGCCAGTAAAAGCAGGCACCAGAGAGAAATATTATACCGTGAAACGTCATCGAGATGTAATTGCCCGAGTACACTGCCTGCGTATTCTCGTTCTCTGGTAACCACGTAAACGTTTTATATTGCATGTGAGTCGAAAACCACAACACTTCGTCGCCAGTGTGAAAGGGACATTGCCCTACAACACAATAAGGATCCGTCCCTACTAAAGTACCGTGTCCAGCACGTGTCTACCAACGGCGACTTCCGAAACACCCTACTGTCATTAGCAGCACAGATCTCAGTATCAAAGCAAGAAAATCTCATTACAGTTCCTCTAATTAGTAGTGCACACGGGCCAGGTTATTGAAATCTGCAATTATGGATAAAGGGATCTAAGGCGAAAGGTCAGGGCCGATGTACTGTCATGTGTAATTTCCTGTTACTACCTTGCTGTCCGCGAATCGTGGTCTTGCGGTAGCGCTCTCGCTTTCCGCGCGCGAGGTCCCGGGTTCGGTTTCTGGCGGGAGCCCGCATCTCGTGGTCGTGCGGTAGCGTTCTCGCTTCCCACGCCCGGGTTCCCGGGTTCGATTCCCGGCGGGGTCAGGGATTTTCTCTGCCTCGTGATGGCTGGGTGTTGTGTGCTGTCCTTAGGTTAGTTAGGTTTAAGTAGTTCTAAGTTCTAGGGGACTTATGACCACAGCAGTTGAGTCCCATAGTGCTCAGAGCCATTTGAACACTTTTTTTTTCTGGCGGGGTCAGGGATTTTCTCTGCCTCGAGATGACTGGGTGTTGTGTGTCTTTCGTCATCATTTCATCCTCATTCACTCGCAAGTCACCGTAGTGGCGTTAAAGAACTCGTGGAGCGGCGGCCGAACCGCCCCGCGAGGGGTCTCCCGGCCACCAATGCCATACGCTCATTATTATTATTATTATTATTATTAACTTGCTGACATAATATCTCTGATACAGGTAGTAGGCCTTTGGCAACCACAATTTCAGTAAATTACAACACAGCTTGAGTAAGATATCAGATCTCAATAATAGGGCAATAAGTTCTTGATTAATAAGAGTTTCAGCTAATA
The DNA here is from genome assembly GCF_023898315.1 of Schistocerca nitens. Taxonomy (NCBI): domain Eukaryota; kingdom Metazoa; phylum Arthropoda; class Insecta; order Orthoptera; family Acrididae; genus Schistocerca; species Schistocerca nitens. The sequence continues at coordinate 105,221,696 of NC_064621.1, read as the reverse complement.
AAAATTATGAAACAGCCTTTAATTTAATTAAAGAGGGAACAGGCAGTATTTAATAACAACAGCTTCAGTTCAATACAGCTGCCACGCAGAAATCAGGCAGGCCTTCCATAAAAACAACTTCAGTTAAATAAAATTGCCAGGCAGGTCTTCTATAATAACAGCTTCAGTTAAGTCAGGCCTTCAGTGATGAGAGCTTCAGTTAAGCATAGTTAAAAAATGCAAAGCAAGCTTCCCTTCAATAACAATAGCTCGAGTTAAGTAAAATTATTAGATAGAAAACAGGCAGGCCTTCTCTAATAACAGCTTCAGTTACGTAAAATTACGACATAGAAAACAGGCAGGTCTTCAATAATAACAGCTAAGACCTCAAAATCCAAAACTTCACTGGAGTTCACGAATCGATACTGAAGCTTGCGGGTTCCAAAGGCAGCCCAGAATTCAGGACAGCGAAGCTGTCTTCAAATCTTTCATCAGTGTGCCACGTCCCAGGGCTGGCTGGCCAGGTTACACATGAAGACGACACTCGAAGTCAGTAACAGATTCAAATTGGCCCACAAATATGCCCAGCAACCACTCGCACCGGGCGGACCTTTCACAACCATCCTTCTCTCTCCTTTACCACTCGCTACGCCACAACACGCCCCGTCCCCAACAACAACCTCGAGCCAAGATCTTGGTGACCTCAAACCAGAGGGACATCACACGGCAGATCGAGCTAGTGGCGCCAGGAATTAGGAAAGTAAAGCCTCCAACACCACCACGGCTCAACCTCCTCCCTTTAAGCCAATGGACCCCAGTCTAGCCCACAGAATAAGAAGGGTAAGTTTAATTAATGGGCTTAAGCAGGTTAATGTGTACCCTGAGGGTCTTACCAGTGGACACATGGCGGACCCAGAATTTTGATTATAGAGTATGGGCCTATGAGACGTTGAATAAACTTCCCGAGCTTGGCACCACCCCTCACCCGACTGGCACAATTATTCCCGAAAACCTCATCTCATGCCCTGGAAGGAGCGCTTATTCGTATTGTATCGCCGTCCCTGACGGTGGTGGACTCACCTATTGTTACTCCAGCACCATTCCCAATTTTCCCTAAGATCTTCAGGAGTAAGAGACGGAGGTAGGAGGTCACTGATATCCCATAAGTTGGACAGAAGGGAATTGATGGGGTACGCAAACAAGAGAGCGGCAGGAACTGCCTTGGACGATTCGTTCTGCGAAGTGTTAAATACAAAATTGAGCCAAGGCGAGGTGATATCCCACTTACTCAGAGGCTTATGATGGTAAATCGTCAAATCTGACTTAACGTTGCGATTCACTCGTTCGGCAAACGATCCTAGGAATAACATGGCGTGGTGGATAGGTGCTTAACAGTGTTAGGAAATCAGAACTGCTTAAACCGTTCTTAAACAGACGCCAGACGATTACCATTAACAAGAGCGTTAAGGGGTCGAAACGAGCTGAAGGTGTGTAATGCTAATGGCCGCCTTGATCCCACGACTAGGGTTAACCATATAAATGTGAAAAACGCGTCAGCAACCACCAAAATATATCGGTTCCCCTTCTTGGTACGAGGAAGAGGCCCTACGTCACGATAAAGAGTTTGTCCATAGGGTTCTCCTAGCCTTCTGTTTGTAGCAACCTCTTCGAAGGACTATTACCGGGTTTAGCCTTTTTGCAGGCTTCAAACATACCCACTAACCGCCTGATATCCTTCTACAACGTGGGCCAAGTGAGGTGAGCTTTAATCTTTTCAAACGTTTTGTAGAGGCCCAGATGTCCTCCCAATTGAGAATTATGAAAATAATAGAAAACGGAAGGCAGCAGATCCTGAGGCAAGTGTTAAAGTTCCTCCTACCCGAAGTTAAAGATGAAAGGACAATATCTGGTCTAAAGCTGAATGCCAGGAAGACAAAATTTATACCAACTATACCTATTGCTCTATGGCATATAGGAGTAGAAACGATGGACAGTGTTTACGTTCATCTCTCGTCTACTGTATTTCTGCTGTTAGTGACACCGTCACGAAATCGAGAGATGTTTGTTCTCCGCAGAAACCAATGGCCGACCTTGTCATTCATTTAAGGAGTCGACAGATAAGTTTAAAAACAAAGGGCTATTATCTTTCCAGCTGTGATATACGGAGGCGATATCTGGACCATAAGAAAGGCTGAATGGACTAAACCCTTTTGAGTGGTGTTGCAGGAAACTTTTTAGAGTTCCATGGCCCACAAATAGAACGAATACCTCGGTATTACAGGAAATAATTCCAGATTCCTCACTGGAAGGCCTGATACTGAAATGAAAACCGATCCACTTCGGGCAACATATGAGAAGACATGACTCCCTGGAAAACGCATTAATGCTGGGGAACATCGAAGACTCAATCAGAAGAGGCCGGCAAAGGCTGAAATGGATCGGTGGCGTTACAGAAGTAATCAGTTCCAACTTTGACAGTCTGCGGGAGACAGGGCAGGACAAAAGAAGTTGGATTGCCGTAGTTCATGCGGTCACGAAGAGTCAGAATCGACTAAACGAATAGAGAGGGACAGAATTCGTTTACAACGATTGCGGGAAGATTATGTTGCTTCTCTCTCGATTTTGATTACATGGCCAAATATCTCTTTGATAGATATATTACACGCTGTTTGATTCCTTAATATACAAGTATCTGGTAGGTATGCAGTATTCTTGTCAAATTTTTACCCTAATGAGTATGTCTTTTGCCACATACAAGTAACAGGAAAGGGCAGACGTTTTTAATTAGTATATCCAAAGGATATTTCTATTTCAGCTCATCGTCTTCCATCTGGAACTGATAGTTTGTGACCTGCATTCTGTACATAATATACAATGTAAACAAGACGGCCGCGATAGAAAGTTACCAAATATCACCTTAATTTTCCTTTTGTAAATAATTGTTATTATTTCCTCTGCTTATTCCCGTGACACAGTCACATGCGGAATATTCTCCATGGTGGACGCGCGCTATTCAGTTTTCGTAGGAGACAGCGACGGAAGAGGAGAGGATGAAAGATAGTATGAACTTGTAAGTTGTCCTTTAGATTATGGAGCCACGACAAAACCGTTACTTAATTGCAGCCTTTTATTTTCAAGCAACTTGTAACTCTCAGGCTGTTTCATAATCTCGAACATTAAAGTTCGTGTTCGTTATGTCACAATTTATTTTCCTCGTTGAACCCTCCTAAAGGACCCCAGGATTGCAGCAGAATGACCGTACTCTCCCTCCTCAAATGGCGGCTTAATTTTCATCCAGTTTTTCAGAAGTTAATTACCGAGCGAGATAACTTAAAAAATGTCGAGGCGGCAGGGCTGTCCCTCTTTCTACAGAGAGCATGAACCGACGGTGCCAGGGATGATACAGCGATAACTATAAGTACATGCATACACGAAACTTCACAGAGTGACAACTGTCACAGTCAGGGGTTCGTGACCGTGAGAAAGTACAAAAACTACTTTCAGTCAAACACATAAATGCGTAAAGATGCTGTGAGTCAGCTTTGGACGGTGATATATTGTCACTGTTCTCTGGAAGGTGTAAAACAGACGTCGAAAACTACACCACGTATCAGAACGAAAATTTCTATAGCACAATGGTGGACAGTTGGTACCACAAGCTGCCCGTATGAGTGAAGTTCTTGTGAAATACCATCAGCCCCGTCATGCAATATGTGCTCAAGCCTCTTCTAGTCCATCGATCCACCGACTTCGGCTCAGTCCATATTAAAGACTTCCATTCCGTTGCTGATCGATAAATTACCTACGGAATAAATAATTTGCACACTCTAAGAGAGAGAGAGAGAGAGAGAGAGAGAGAGAGAGAGAGAGAGAGAGAGCAACGAAGGATATCGGAATGGGGCGGAAAATGGCAGGTGTGATGTACTTGTACACACAAACAAACGGTTCTAATTTCACAAAAATTGAATCATTTATTCAAGAGAAACAGCTTCACAAATCGAGTAAGTCAATAACGCGTCGGTCCACTTCTGGTCCCTGAGCAAGCAGTTATTCGGGTGGCGTTGATTGATAGGGTTGTTGGATGCCCTCCTGAGGGATATCGTGCCAAACTCTGTCCAATTGGCACATTATATCGTCAAAACCCCAAGCTAGTTGTAACGCTCTGCCCATAATGCTCCAAACGTTCTCAACTGGGATTAGATCCGGCGAGCTTGCTGGCCAAAGTAGAGTTTGACGAACACGAAGACAACCAGTAGAAACTTTCATCATGTGCGAACGGGCTTTATCTTGATTGGCGACTCCATGGAGTGCTATGTGCACCACGACCATATATGTTATATTAGAAGGAAGGTCAGCATTGGTCGTAATATTGATGTTTTATTGATAGCAGAATCGATTTTCGATCACATAGTGATCATCTTCGGTGCTGTACACATTAAAGGCAGACACTGGTCCAAGTTATCAATAATCAAAACTGAAACGCAAGTATGCCCAATATGGCTTCCCATGAAGGACCAGAAATAGTGGCGTAGAATATCGTTGACATACCGCTATCCTGTAAGGGTGCCGTGAATGTCAACCAAAGGGCTGCTGCTATGAAATGAAAGTGCTCACCAGACCATCGCTCCTGGTTGTCGGACCGTAGGGAGAACTGGAATCCCACCACTCTCTGGAGCGTCTACAGACCGGGTTTCGCTGGTCATTGCGGGCTCAGTTCGAAGCGGGACTCAACAATGAAGACAAATTCTACTCCGGTCAATGTGACTCCAGGCTGAATATGCGAGACACCACTCCAAACAGGCTTGTTGGTGTGCAGAAATCAATGGTAGTCAGCGCAGACGGCACCACGAGCTGAACCTCCTTTCTGTGGCCCGCCTGTTGATGGTCCTTGTGGTCACTGAAGCACCACCTGCACGTCGGATTGACAATAATGATGACTCCGGGGCTCTGAGTGCCTCTCTGAAGGTTTCTCGGTCCTCACGTTTTGTCTTGCCTTTAGGTCGACCGCTTCCTTCTTCACGCTGTGTACGGCCACGGTTCATCCATTCCTGCCAGTGTCGTCGAAAAGTGCCACCGCTCCTATTAAAAAGTCCAGTGATTCGCCGATTGTTACAACCGGCTTCTTAGAGACCAACCGTATGTTCTCTCTCAAATGCTGACATTTGCGTATATTGTTCACGCATCTGTCTGCGAGGCGTAATTACTATCCATCTGAGTACACTTAATGAAATTCGCGAAGTCAGTTGTGTCTTGGTGTCGATTTGTCCCCTCTTTATCCTATTTGCGGGGGGGGGGGGGGGGGGTGAAACTGTGCTGCAACGTCACGCGGTGGCCACAGCTTCGCTGTCAACAAATGTTCACAGTAAAGGCTGAGCCACTCACTCAGGAGCAAGCCGAACCACCACTTCTGCATCACGGAATTCTTCCGCTGCAGTACGCAGTCAGACGAACAAACTTTTGTTCGTTTAAAAGTGGAATATAATTAAGTAGCATTTCGACACTAGTGCTTCTGTTTTCATAATAAATAAAGAAACTTCTGACAGAAACGGTAGCCCACCACTGCAGCAGCTTACTTCTATTTCATCGCCTACAATGGGCATGAACTTCTAGTCCTTCGTGAATGTATTTTGCCAGCAACTTTTCAGGGAGTGGCAGATTTTCTTTTCAAGTACTCAATTTTAGAAACTGTAAAAACATATCTCGATTAGATATTATTCGACTGGTGCTTTCAGAACAAAGTGTTACAAATCTGTCTTTCTATGCGCCACACTAACGTTTTGGATTTATGCAGTAAGTACAAGGAACTATCTGAACCAGCTATAGGACGGGCAAAAGACTCTGAAGGGAAGAACAATGCACAGCAGCGAGTTTCTCCCTCAAGACCTGTCCCGCATGCAATACGTGCGCGAGTTGCTCAGGAATTGCACGGATGGCAGACAATGAGGTATCAAACACGTTTCTGCAACCGAAGGCGCATCGCTCTCGGTCAATCTGAAGAAATCTTGAGGTGGTTTACGTTTGTGTGCCGACTTTAAGGCAACCGTAAACCCATAACCTCTAGCGGGTTATATTCTATGTTTATTTAGCTGACGATATTTCAACCAACGAGTAAAGAACAGAATAATGGGAGCTGTGGTTGAGGCAGTACTGGAAATGTACTACATATCACTATCCAAGACAATGAGTCACGAAACTCCCACCGATTCTCTGTACCTTCGCTACGGCAATTCCACCAAGTGACAGCCACGGATAAACGCGCTTCGAAACGATTTTGTATCGTGTATATGAAGAGGAGAAGCCCATTCAAAATGTAGACGGGATCGAATCTCGGAGCTTACTGTGGCGCTACTAGTATCGAGAGTCGTCTTATAATATGGGATCAAATAGAATTGTTTTCCTTTTCAGTCAATGTGATATAGATGTATAAGGACCAGAGAGAAAAAGGAAATCCACTCTCTTTCTTCAAAGCGAATTACCGTAGTCTTTACCGACAGATTTGTATAAGAAGTCAAAACTAGGAAAGGTGTGAGGCAGATTCATTGCCAACACTGATGTTTACTTATTCATTCCAAATGGAACGAAAGAGTTAAATAACTGTTGTTGGTTATGAAGGACAAAAATAATGAGCACAATAAGAGTCATTGCTGGTAGCCGAAAGTCAACACGAATTGGTTTTTGTGCTAAATGTATTGGAACATGTGACAGGCGGAGTTCAAGATGCGCACTAAAATAAAAATAAAGCGTCAAAGATGGATGTGCTGCTTCTTGGGAGGCAGGATAGATAAATGTGATATTCACATGCAAGGCACTAAAGTAAGGACGAAGCATAAAGGTATTTTTTTGAGAACAAATAGCGGTTAACATTCCAGAATATACATAAAATTCATGCCTAGGTTTGAATGTATTAAAATGTGTCTGAAACGTTTAAGGGGCTCCGGAACGCCCTATACTTGCAATGTTAAAATAACGCTTATAAATTACATCTTTCCTCACAAAGTATTTGAGGTAGGAAGTTGAACTTTTTACAGATTATTTATTGGAATATGGGCTACAACTTAACACAGAGATTTTACAAAATTTTAGTTCAGTTATTAAAGATGATTTTTTTTCAATTGTAATGAAAATTCACAACATTTTTTGCAATTTTTTATTTATATATTCAAAAATATACAGTTTTTTTGGAAAAAGGCTGTGTTAAATTATGCAGAAGGTACTGTGTAACATTTACTGAAAGTTTGAAACAAATATGTTTAGAAGATCCTTAGAAAACATGTAATTAGTACGAGAAAATAAAAGTTTTGGGAATCGAGCGACAAAGATTGGATTAACTTTTTAGTGCATTCCAGGTCCATAGGATGGATTATCTTCATCCTCTGCAAACTCCTCCTCCAGCTTCCTCTTGTTCCTCCTCCTGTTTACTCTTGCTTGTATTTCTAGACTCTTTACAGCCCTGTCTGCAGCCTGAAGGCGTTCCTTGTCTAAAGCAAGCATCACTCGTACCATGTTAGAACCTATCTTCATTCCCATATTTCTAAATACCTTTGGCTTTCCAACATTTCTCCTTTTCTTAAAAGCCTTCAGAGGATTTTTAATAACTTTACTTTTACTCATTATTATACTTCAACAAAACAGAGACTCAAGAAACAGAATTAATTACGAATATTTTCGAGATAACGACAGAGTAAATAAACATGAAACAATCGACAATCACACCAGCGATATATATTGAACCATCACAGGTTAGCCACAACACATACTTTATCTCACATCACTAAAATGTACCTGATGAACACGGACGTTAATGATAACACCATTTGACAGCAGTTTAACAGCGCCACAGTGGGTCACGCCCATGTAGAACACATTTCAAAAAAATTTTAAAAATAGTTGTAGTCTTCGGAATTGAATAAATTATATATCTATTAAAAGGTAATAGTCTGCAGATTCAGAAAACGCAAAAAAAGTAAAAATTGAACTTTTCATGGTTTTGAGCCTTTCCGGAGCCCCTTAAGGAATCTCGCGGGGCACACCATCACGCACGCGTGCAGACTCATAATCAGTACCTTTTGAACTTAAAACACATCACGTCAGAATTCATTTTTCGCTATTTTAGATTACGATTTGGCCTACGATGAACCGAATATATTTCATTGTACTCATATTTTATTATTATATGTTAACATTAGCAGAAAGTAGGGCATTGGTTTAATTACATTTTTCTATTCGTATTGGAAGAATCGCGGCTTCGTTCAGTGACTAGAAAATTTGGAAGTAGCGACATCGAAAATGGCAGTTTCTCAGTTCACATGATGCAGTTCTTCTGTTACTACATGCCAACCGCTTGGAGGGCTAGCACTGCTGCAGATGTCGAAAGACTGTATTTTTTTGCTCTACAGAGATTCGCGACTGTATGTCGTAGACACTGAATATATTCTGAAGTTACTATCTTACGTTATCCAAATGCAAAAACCAAATGGATACTATGAAACATACCCGAAAATAACTTGCATACACAGTAATAATATTGATATACATCTCAATAAACACATATACAGAAGAATTATTGTGTTGGTGGTGCGCCAGCTCGCGGTCATATCAATTATACCGCATGACGACCGTCTCCCAGTGTATGAGGAGATCGGGTGCAGATGCTTTCGTCTGCCAAAATAATCGTAAATCTCTATTTTAAAAACAGTTTTTCGTTGATGAAGTCTCTTCATACGCCCAAATTACTTATGATGATACTTAGATAATACTTGCAGGATATACTGCTTATGTCTTTTCTTTTATTCTTTGTTTTTGTTTTTAGTGTTTTATTTCAGCCCTTCATTAGCTCGACTCTCTCTCTCACCCCGATAAACTTTCAGTCTGATAACTAGGCGTAGAGTGCAAGAGAAATCTCAATTTCCATACCTCTCCGAACCATAAGACTTCATGAATTTGGGACTCAGATAAAACCCGGGAAAAACAGATCATTTTACAAAGAAAGAACCTTTGACTCAAAGTATTCACAGTTCATAGTAAGTAATGGATGATTACCTAAAACTTTTTAATATTTCCGAACGATTTAATGCTTCAACCTTTAATTCAGAAGAATAAATGAGATGAAAGTTGCAAAGGCTACAGCAAAAGAAAATAGTGCGAAACATTTTTCAGTTCTTGGTAAGCCACATTCGGAATATCATGATCGAGTAGCTGACATAAAAAATTACGTTCTCTTCTCAGTGCCATAATCCACATTCATAGCGTAATATAAATGTTTTATAGCAACAAGCAGCTTTCACCATCTATCTTACGCGACAGACAGCCTCTGGTAGAACACGAATAAATACGATTCAGTCGCATCCACTTTTAAAGTTTCTGCAACAAAACTGAGTATTGTTGGCATAACCGCTTAACCCACCTATGCTTCACTTTGCCGAGATGAATTCCAGTTAATATTTTATTGACAGTGATTACGAACCAAAGAATTTTAAAATTTTGAAGATTTACGTAGTCAGACCTGTCGTTCTATATCATCGTTTCCTCAAACACGATTCTGAGAATGATTTAATACAGCTGACGTCTGCAAGGTAAATACCAGGGGCCCTTTCCAAAATGTTTCCAATCTGCACATACCTCTAAAATTTCTTTTATTTTAAACCCTCGCGTAAAACGTCAATGGGTTACGTTAGAGTGATTGTCGGATTTACAGACAGTTTCATGGTCAAACATCTGTGCATCTCTTTTCATAGATGTCACATAACCGAAACATGCATAAAATTACTAAAGTTCAATGAATAATGGATGTTTCTCTTTTTCAGTTTTTAATACATTTATGCGCAAAATTTATACGTACATAAATGGATAACCTAGTTAATCTTCGAATTTAATATTCCCTTCACTCTCACTTTCTCACACTTGCTTTTTCTAGCTCACAAAAGCTTTATTTCTCAAATAACTGGCAATCGATTTCATGTAACAACCATGGTCCTTTTTCCAATAGCTCACTGATTTAAAACTGATTATCCTATTCAATAGGAAAAACCCTTAAATTATTAGTTTATGCTATGCATTCAAATTTTAGAAAATAAAATCAATTTATTGTCGGTTATAAGCCTTCTCGGACAGTCTTCCAGCATAGTTTTCTACTTCTCGCTATTAATAAGGTTCTAATTTTCGTATTGTGTTCCGCAGTTCATGGGCTGCCTTTCGTTCTATTTTCCATCAAGTCATAAATTCTCGCACAGCTAGCATTACCCACAGAGGAAAACCACCTGGCAGCAACAGCAACGGAATCTGTGTCTGTAGTCAGACGCGCAGACTATTCAGCTATGTAGGCACACGACACAGGTATACAGCATACTGAAAGACATTTGGTTCATCTTCTTATAGGTGATAGTGCTGGGAAAAGCTAGAAATAAATAATAAATATACGTGCGGAAGCTAATACTTTGTTTAAAAACGTATACCATTTTTTTTACTAAATGGTTGAACGGGATCAAAGTCCCACTTACTGCTTCCTGTTTTGCAGCTTCCAAGGGTAACAGAAATTTCATTTTAGCTGTTTGATAAAGCCGAATTTAAATACGGCATTTAAAATGCTGTTATAATCCGCTCTGCAAAAGACATAATTTTACTTTCACGGTTTAACACAATAAGTCGAGTATTAAAGTTACGAAATGTGTATATGTCTTGAGTCACGGCGTACAGACTGCCCAGGCTATATTCATCCATTATCTGAAAATTAGGGCACTTACCTACTTCCAACTTACTTTACACGTAATTTCAAACCTTTTCTGAATTTTTATCTTTAATACCACACAGAACATTGTGAAATGAAAACAGCTCTGTTCGCGCAGCAAATGTTCAGCATCAGGCGCGATTTTAAATTCATTCCTTCTTTACAACTAACTCTGTCCATAACATATTTTGCAGACAATACCTATATATACTACTGGATGGACTTGCGAAATTGCATCATTGTATAATAGACAGATCAGGAGATGTAAGGTTATATACATTAGAGCTCGATTTTTAAACTATCATTGGTGCAGTTACTGCTTCTCTCCTAAAATACTCATTCGAAAGTTCTTCCGTTGCTGACGGCAGCAATTCATGGAAGGGTCAAGCCCCAGATTCAACATCACTTGCGGATAACATCTAGATTTATTTTGTAAAAGTTTCTTTACAATGCAGTGAAACGAAAGGCCAGTTAACAACAACTAAGAGCTTAAAAATTTCTTTTGATATTTATCCCGCAAAAAATTACAACAAGATCAACATCAGTAATCACAGGGCACCAGAAACTTTAAAATTTATATTAAAATTCTCTCTAAAAGCTTTTCAAGAAGACCAAAATCAATAATCACCAAGCGTCAGAGAGCTTAGAAATTGCCTTGAAATTTTTTAACCTACAAGGTCATTATCACTACAGAGCCCCAGAAGGCTTAGAAATATTCGTTTTAAAAAAATTCAAAAATAGCTTAACAGAAACAGATGAAGATGTTTACAGTTGCCGGCTGGAGTGGCCGAGCGGTTCTAGGTGCTACAGTCTGGAACCGCGCGATCGCTGCGGTCGCAGGTTCGAATCCTGCCTCGGGGATGGATGTGTGTGCTGTCCTTAGGTTAGTTAGGTTTAAGTAGTTCTAAGTTCTAGGGGACTGATGACCTCAGAAGTTAAGTACCATAGTGCTCAGAGCCATTTGAACCATTTGAACCATGTTTACAGTTCTTCCCAATCACAGGAAGGAGGCCTGTACGAGATTAAACGATGATAAATTGGCAATAATACCAAATATTTGCGGGTCGTCGGACGCTTCTCATGCTTATTCCGATGCTCTGCCCAAGGGAACTTCTTAATTTTCCATTCCTCGTAACATTCGATCTTGCCTGCCTTCCCCTCCCGGAATCAAGCCTCAAAATTGTGCAAATAGGAAGGTTTCAAGTCATCAGATAGTTACTAAATTTCACCAACTTAAACTCTGTTCTAAATAATTTAACTTGGTAAAAATGGAAATGAGAGTATAGCACTGTGGGTTTGGAGTCCCACATTCGTGGAAGTTCGGCAACCGAGGGCAAGTACTTATTGCATTCGACGTCACATTGGGAGACTTGCGCGTCGGAGATGGGAATGAAATGATAATGAGGACAACACAACACTCAATCCCTGATCGTAGAAAATCTCCAGCCCCAGTCGGGAATCGAACCCGGACCCCTTGGCGTGGCATTCAACCGCGATGACCACTCGCCTAACGGGGACGGAGTTTAGCTTGGTGAAATTTGGTAACTTTCTGGTGGCTTGAAACCTTCCTGTTTGTACAAATTTGAGGCTTGAGTCCTGGAGGGGAACGGAAAATTAATAAGACCCACGGAACAGAGGGTCGCAGTAAGCATAAGAACTCAAGTGACCGATGACCGGCAACCGCAGCTCGGCACGGACACGAGGTCCGTATGAAGTCCCAGCACCTGCCTCCGCGCAGAACCGCATCCGCTTCCTCTCCTGTCTTCAAGTCGCCCGGCTAATGAGACACACTGGAAGCCACTGTTAGCCACTCAGACAACCAGGAGCTGGATGAGCATACATTGTGGCTAACTAGGCCAGCTTGCAGAACAGACAACCTGAAATTAGTGTCAGATCAGCCTGGACAGTGACCATATAAAACACACCACTTGAACCATCCACAAACTTGTTCCCTTTCTTTTCGTAAAAAAATGACAAACATTTAAATAAGATCATAACACTCAAGCACAAGAAATAATCAAATGTAATTGCAGTTACCTATTATTTGTCCAAAGAACTCTGAAAAAATATATATACACTGACAAGCATTTACACAGGAGGATAATATTTAAACATGAGATTTATCCAAGGTAATTACAACAAGTTGCCTCCACAAATCCAGTACTCTGACAGCGTTACGACTGACTGCTCAATTAAAATTTTCGATAGTTGCAAGTACTGCACCTCATCAATGTAGGGCATTCATCAACAGACATGACATGTTTTGCTGTGCAATTAGGGCTAACTGACATATCACTGGATGGCCAATTTAATTCATAAACACTATTAAAAGAAAAGAGTTTAACAAGCTGGCGCAATAGTTGCCCTATCTATGCCACTACGTCTCCTATTAGTTGAAACTACATATTCACCAAAACACAAAACCACAAGCAACTAAAACAATTTTAAAACCTGTCACTGTGCAACAACAGGGACGAATTTCAAGCAGTCTGGGACACAGAACCCACAAGCCGCCAAAAGACCCAACACACGTAGTCTGCTGAGACAACAGACCGACCAACCAACGGACGTTCCTGATGAAGTCACAGGCAAGAGAAAACGTTGCAAGCAGATCGCCAACTGGCAGCTTGTTACGAAGAGCTCACTTTGATGGACAGCAACATAAAGGCCGATGTCGGAAACACACTTTCAATGGAAACCCATAAGCCGTCAGTCTCTCGTGGAATGGAGCCTTTGCTCACTTGCCGCACAATCGGCAAACCATCGTCCTGACTGCTTCAGCTCGGAGCCCCATCTTCCACCCGGTACTGTCGAAATGACTGTGTAGTTTCAGCCCACAGGCCGCAGCACGGTGGCACCGCCATCAGACGACCAGAGGAGGAACCAAGCAGAGGAAGTTGCCCGGGACAGATATGAGCCAACACGGCTCAACCTCCGCCACTGTAACAATACCCCCACCCTCCACCCCCAGCTTCTTCCTAGCAGGGGTGATGGATAATGGAGGGGCCATACCCGACTTGTTTAACCTGACTGATGTGTACTCAGGCGGTCCTACCAGTAGCTAGACTATTGATAGGATCCAGCACCCAGATGTCCTGAGAAGGCTTCCGAGAAATACCATCATCTCTACCAACCCCATAGCCGAAATTGCGAACATAAATTCAATCCCAAACTTTCACACAGGTGGGCTGTCTCTCATAAGCAGGAGAGACAGCCCACCCGTGTGAAAGTTTGGGATTGAATTTATACACTTGGCTTGTCAGCAGTGAGCCAATTGAATATTTCGCCTAGACCTGTCCGGGGTAAAATGGAAATGAGCGTTTGGCGTCATTGGCCGGGAGGCCCCTTGCGGGGCAGGTCCGTCCGCCTTGCTGCAGGTCTTGTTACATTCGACGCCACATTGGGTGACCTGCAAGCCGGATGGGGATGAAATGATGATGAAGAAAGCGCCCAGTCCCTCAGCGGAGAAAATCTCCGACCCAGCCGGGAATCGAGCCCGGGCCTGTAGGACGGCAATCCGTCACGTTGACCACTCACCTATCGGGGCGGAACCTGTCCAGGGTGATCTTTTGTGACAAAGGCCGTTACTGTTCCCGAAACTGGACAAGGGAGTACAGAGCCGGTAAGAAAACATTAGCGGAGTGGCCTTCATAGCCTCATGATGGACGGAATTGAAAACAAGGGGATACACGGTCCTTAGTATGATAGATCATGAGAACGGGCTTAAGATTCCTATTTACTCTCTCGGTAAATGGGGTCTAGTGATAGTAGTACATTGCCTTAATATGTCTTAAGATATTCTGAAAAAGAAAGCGCTTAAACTCTTTGGAAAGAAACGCGGGAGCATTGTCATTGAATATGGCCTCGAGCAGACCAAAAATAGAGAACATCCCAGAAAGATGGTAAATAGTAACTGTAGCTGTAACTCGCCTACTAGGAATAAGCCAGCTGAACAGGGGAAAGCTATCCACGACAACCACGATGTAACGATTCATTGTCTCAATACGGAGAAGGGGGACCACGTAATCAATGAATAACTTGTCCACAGGACGTTGTTATCTCTCTGACTCGAGGAGGCCATTGGGTGAATTGTGATTGGGCGTTCCTATTTGACTTAGCTTACACTCCCCTGCTAATCGTCGGAGATCTTTACTGTACGACTGCCAAGTTAAGTGTGGTTTCACGTTAGCGATAGTCCTCTGCAACAGCAAATGGCCCCGTAGCAAGGAGTCTTGAAAATAGTGAAAAATGGGTGGGACTAGGTCCACAGGCAAACAACCTTTCGCTTAAGTGGTCTCCTAACTTCAAGAACAGACACTTCCTGATAGTGCTCAGCTCGGGGTACCAGTCCTGTTTAAGGCTGAGACCAGCAAAGAGTTCTGGCACCTCAGTTAAGATCGTACCAGCCACTTATATCCCAAAAGCGGAATGCAGTTATGAGCACCGCCCACCTACTAAATCTTCCAGTTTTCCTGGGATGTGCCAGGACCCAGCTTAAGGCCTGATTGTCAGCCTGGACTTAAAACTCTGTATGCTCCAGGTAGAATTTAAATTTTTCGAGCCGGCTGCGGTGGCCGAGCGGTTCTAGGCGCTTCAGTCCGGAACCGAGCTGCTGCTACGGTCGCAGGTTCAAATCCTGCCTCGGGCATGGATGTGTGTGATGCCCTTAGGTTAGGTTTAAATAATTCTAAGTTCTAGGGGACTGATGACCTCCGATGTTAAGTCCCATAGTGCTCAGAGCCGTTTGAACCATTTCTTTCTAAATTTTTCGAGTGCAAAGGGTACGGCCAGAAACCCTCACACTCGTAAACAGAGTATTTTCATTGAGCTGGTGTCAAGCTCCTTGGAGCTCAGGCGACAGGGCGCCTCTCCCCAGAGCATTCGTGCAGTAGAACAGCGGCAGCAGCGGCATTAGAGGCATAGGTCTGGACGATAGAGGCCTTTTGAAAGTCCGGGACGGTCAAGACTAGAGGGTTACTCAAAACAGTTTTAATGACATCACTCTCCCCAAACGAAGGCCTCTCACTTTTACGTAAACTATTAAAAGGGGAGGCAAGCTGGGCGAAATATGGAACAAAATTACGCAAATAATTGGCAATAACAATAAACCGATCTATTCCCTTTTTTTTCTTGGGGAGGGGGGGGGGAGAACAAAGGGCTGTTTTTTCCAACGGGTAAAGGATAGGATCTTAATGTTGAAATGAAGCACCTTCCCGATTTGCTGAATGAAGTCACAACTGAGGAGTAAGGGAACGGACACATTCTTAACGATGACCAATTTAAATGGCCACGAAAAATCACAAATGGATAGTTTCCCCCGCCCTCGCCTGTCAGAGGCTACACTTGGCCATAAGCTGCCCGACATCTCTGAAGAATGGTACACAAATGGAGCGTTGACACATAACCCTCCATATTCCAAATACCAATGATAATCAAACAAAGAAACTGAGCTGCGTGATTGTAACAGGCCGCACACCGGTTCTTAGTTAATTTAAGCACAAACATATGAAAAGGAACAACTGTTAATGGCGTGGACACGAGCACATCGGCTAGGAGACTTGCGCCGACCTCTCTGTTCAGCGCTCTGTTTGATCTCGAGCGTCGCTCGACTGGACTCACGCACCAGATGATCCCCTTTTCCTCGCCGGAAATATGCTTAACGACCAGAAGGATTAAAAGGTAACCGATTGGATTTACTGCCTTGGAATTTGGACTGCAACATCTTTAGCTGGTTGCGCCGTTCGCCTGCGAATGTCAAAGCCTCCGTGGAAGACAGTTCGTGTAGTTCAGAAAACGCAGTGCCCTTCTGGCTAATGCAGTTCGTGATCGATCTTCCGGTCTCATGCTCTGGAGAAAGTTGAGTATACTGTCATGTTCCGTGACCGTCATCTGCAAATGAGCTACTGCCGTGCCCAGGCGCTACGTGTAGTCGAGCAAATTCTGAGAAGGCCCTTGTATCCGTCAATAATGGTCGCGCTCTAATTTATTACGGATGCGAGGTGATAACATTAACTGCAACACATGACTCCTCAAAAGTCCTAGAGTGCCCTGTTCCCTAAGTATGTCCAATAGTACATTACTCAGTGAACCTCGGGTCAAAGGATACAATAAACGCTATATAACTGAATGGGTAACCTGCAAGGCATCAGCGCCAATCTCAAAACGGACGATCAGCCATAACAGTGCTTCAACGTGGGGCAGCTGGTCAGTGGCTAGATCGTAAACGCTCCCAAGAAAAAGGATAATTGTGTAACAAAACTTAGCAAATGGTTCTATAGCCCCAGAATGAGATTTTCACTCTGCAGCGGAGTGTGCGCTGATATGAAACTTCCTGGCAGATTAAAACTGTGTGCCCGACCGAGACTCGAACTCGGGACCTTTGCCTTTCGCGGGCAAGTGCTCTACCATCTGAGCTACCGAAGCACGACTCACGCCCGGTACTCACAGCTTTACTTCTGCCAGTATCTCGTCTCCTACCTTCCAAACTTTACAGAAGCTCTCCTGCGAACCATGCAGAACTAGCACTCCTGAAAGAAAGGATACTGCGGAGACATGGCTTAGCCACAGCCTGGGGGATGTTTCCAGAATGAGATTTTCACTCTGAGTCGTGCTTCGGTAGCTCAGATGGTAGAGCACTTGCCCGCGAAAGGCAAAGGTCCCGAGTTCGAGTCTCGGTCGGGCACACAGTTTTAATCTGCCAGGAAGTTTCGATTCTATAGCCCATCTGTCGGGTAGGTAAGCATCAGCATCCAGGCCCGCCTCAGCTGACAGGTCCTGCGTGTGACCACCTCTCTATGTGCCACTGCCCTCTACTTCTAAACTCGTCTCGCTAGTGGTTACTTGTAAATCTTTGACTAACCATGTCATCTTGCTCGTTACTAAGAGAGAGGCGCCTCAAATCAGAGATACGGTTCCCCCATCGCAAAAGTTGAGCCTGAACTCTCATTATCAGCTTGCGACTCTGCTGATCTCTTTCAAGAAAATATAGCGACTAAGATCAGTGAGAGCACTAGAACAAGTAGAAAGCACTGCATCTACCCCTGTATCAGGTCGGAAGAAATATGAACAGCGCAGTCCGAGGGCGCATGCATCCTAGCTGCTAACTCAGCATCGCTGCCACCTGTTGGTTGCCGCTGTAACTTAAGCTCATAGTCAAGCTGGTTACATACAACAAGGTCAAGATCAGTACAGAGCCGTAGAAGGCTTAGAAATATTCTCGTTTAAAAAGTTTAAAAAAATACTTTAACAGAAATAGATCAAGATATTTTAAAATTATTTCAAAAGAATTTAAGAGACTAACGAGCCATTTCAAGCAACTAGCTCACAGTGGTGGCTACCAGGAATACAAAAAATGTAACACCAGTGACAACAAGCCGGCTTGTAGGAGCTTAGACGTTTGATAAATTGGCTATACTGTGTATGTGTGTGTGTGTGTGTGTGTGTGTGTGTGTGTGTGTGTCGAACTAAATGTCTATGAGAATTTAACAAGGTGAAATTTAGTAACTGCCTGATGGCTTGAAACTTTCCTACTTGCACAATTTTGAGGGATTATTCCGGGATGGGGAGGCAGGCAAGAGCAAATTTAACGAAGGATGGGAAAGTAAGAAGATCCCCGGACAGAGCGTCACAATAAACGTGAGAACTTAAGTGAGCGACGACCCGCAACCGCAGCTCGGCAATGAATAGCAGTCCCAGTGAGGTCCTACTGCAGTACCGACCTCCGCTCAGAGCCGCGTCCGCTTCCTCTCCCATGGACCGAGCGAGGTGGTGCAGTGGTCAGCACACTGCACTCGCATTCGGGAGGACGACGGTTCCCGGCGTCCGGCCATCTTGATTTAGATTTTCCGTAATTTTCCTAAATCGCTCCAAGCAAATGCCGGGACGGTTCCTTTCACACAGCACGGCCGACTTCCTTCCCCATCCTTCCCTAATCCGATGAGACCGATGACCTCGCTGTCTGGTCACCTCCCCCAAAAACAACCCACCCTACAGGTCCCTCTCCAGTCGTCAAGGGCCACCGGAACCATTTGCTAGCTAGTCGGACAACCAGTAGATGGGTCAGAACACAATATGGTTAATTAGCTCAGCCTACAAAACTAACAGCCAGATAATAATATTAGATCAACTTAGACAGCAATTGCGTAAAAGACAATTCAACACTTGAACCTCTTGCAAATTTGTCACCTAACACTTAAACAACATGATAACACTTAAACTCCAGAAATAATCGAAGGTAACTGCAATAAACTATTGTGTGTCTCCAGAACTCTGAAATATACGAAGGGCTTTTTTCAATCGTGGTACAAGTCCATTTTTGTTCATTCTGAGATACGGAGTCCTAAAGTTAAATGAGTGCTAAAAAATCTGTAGGTGAGATACTAGAAATATTCAAGCATATGGCTTCTTGCTAGAGATGAATCTTTCTCTCTGTTTGTTTGGGTCATTAATTGCAGAAGCCCGCATCTCGTGGTCGTGCGGTAGCGTTCTCGCTTCGCACGCCCGGGTTCCCGGGTTCGATTCCCGGCGGGGTCAGGGATTTTCTCTGACTCGTGATGGCTGGGTGTTGTGTGAAGTCCCTAGGTTAGTTAGGTTTAAGTAGTTCTAAGTTCTAGGCGACTGACGACCATAGATGTTAAGTCCCATAGTGCTCAGAGCCATTTGAACCATTTAGCCAATTTCAGAAGCATTATAGACAGAAAAGTGGAGGTTATGGACTTGCACCACCATTGAAATAAGCCCTTCATATGTTACTGACAAGTATTTAAGGGGGGATATAATGGAAAATGTAAACACTTATTTAAAAAAAGCATTACAGCCATATTTATTAATGAACAAATCTAAAATTTTTCATGTGTGAAGCAAACGAGCTCTGTTTCAACGGAAAAATATAATAAAATATGCAGGATTAATAATTTGCCAGATATTAGAATTTTCAGCTCATTTATTGTCTTTTTTTATAAAATATCATAACTTGAATTCCAATTATGTAATTAATCTGAAAATTTTATTGTAGTGTCTTGAGAAAGTTATAAGACCATTAAACTACAGTTATTTATTTATGGTACAAATTGTATCATAAACAGAATTTTTTATTTTGCGCATCCAAAATTAACTTTTGTTTCTACATACTATCATCTAAAAATCAGAATGCAATTGCAGGCTCTCGTATTTTTTTAGTTCCAGGGAGACACCAACACGTTGCGAACAGTTCCTGAAAATTTCATAGCTTTAGCGCATATACATTTTGAGGAAAGACTTCTAATAACGTAAAAAATGTAAACCAGAGAAAATGAGGTTTAAAGATTTATTTCTCATAATTCTGCACGTAACAGGCTTACCTCAATTTTAAAATCCTCCATACTGACACTCCTCTTCCTCCAGGTTTCTTTTCTCTCCTCTACGAATCTGCCTGGCCTGCACTTGCAGGTAAGGAACTGATCTGTTAGCGTTCTTGATCCTGCTCTCGTCGATGGTGTAAACTGCTTTTGTTGTAAACACACGAGAATGTATGCAAACTGTCTTCAGCACTTCAATTCTGCCATTATTTCCGTTATTGTAACATAATACTACATCATAAACACCTATTTTGAGTACCTCAAGCCCACAGAATTTCCTTTTTTTTAGCATCTAATCCAAATTAAATTATTGAGGCTTTCATTTGCATGTTGTGTCTTTCCATGAAGACACTTCCTCAGTAAATCAGGGTTTGCAAGAAACCTGAATGTGGGCTTCATTGCATTCATAACAGGTTCTGGTAATGAGTGTTTATGTGAATACGTATCATTTCTGTTGCTGAACTTACACCAATCGTCTTTCGGACACAGGTTGTGCATTGGTGTTTAGTCAGTGGATGGTTTGTGGAAAAAACTGTCCACACAGCACGCCCCATTGCCTCTAAATTATGTTTTTTTCTGATAGCTCTCCCATAAAATAACTGAAGGGAATCAATTTCATTCAGATGCTTGGAATGACATGGGGTTCTATTAGAACCAAAAAAATACAAAATTTCAAAAAATGTCCGACAGATGGCGCTTTATCTGGTCAGAATAGCAATAATTAACATAACAAAGTAAGACAAAGCAAAGATGATGTTCTTTACAGCAAATGCTCAATATGTCCACCATCATTCCTCAACAATAGCTGTAGTCGAGGAATAATGTTGTGAACAGCACTGTAAAGCATGTCCGGAGTTATGGTCAGGCATTGGCGTCGGATGTTGTCTTCCAGCATCCCTAGAGATGTCGGTCGATCACGATACACTTGCGACATCAGGTAATCCCACAGCCAATAATCGCACGGACTGAGGTCTGGGGACCTGGGAGGCCAAGCATGACGAAATTGGCGGCTGAGCATACGATCATCCCCAAACGAAGGGCGCAAGAGATCTTTCACGCGTCTAGCAATATGGGGTGGAGCGCCATCCCGCATAAACATCGTACGTTCCAGCAGGTGTTTATCAGCCAGGCTTGGAATGATGCGATTCTGTAACATATCGGAGTACCTCTCACCCGTCACGGTAGCAGTTACAAAACCAGAATCATGCGCCATCTGTCGGACATTTTGTGAACTTTTTTTGTTCTAATAAAACCCCATGTCATTCCAAGCATGAATGTCAATTTTTACCCGTCTATCTACATTATTCCGTGGTTTATTAAGTTTTCAAATTTATACTGATTTTTTGATCACCCGATAGACTGTCCAGTTTGTTGTTGTGTGTTCTTGACATACTATTGCTCTGTGAGGTAAAGATATGTTAAATGCTTTTCTAATCCGTTTTATTTCTTATTTTTAGGCAAATAATTTCACAAAATATGACAGGTGATATCTCAAAAGTAATAAAAAAGTAATTTTCGGGTTTTTCCCAGGAAGCTTGATATATCTTTGATTGCGAAACAGGAACTAAAGGAAGGTCTGGTAGGATTTTGCAAAAAGGAAACAGATTAATAACTGATAGCACTTGGTTCAAGACCATCGCAAGTAAACTATAACTGGAACAGAGCGAGAGACAGTGGAAGCTTTCAGGTAGATTAAGAAATCGTAGAACTGAAATTTCGAATCCCGAATTTAAGCTACAAAACATTTATAGGGGCATATATGTACTGCGACAATAATATGAGGGCTGGAACTTAAATTGTGTCAACTATTAATTCAGAATCGATAGGAAAGAGTTACGTGTTTTCATCTGTCACTGTCCTTCAAAGTAGTCACCAGCGTTGTGTAGAGCCCGTCGCCCGGGATGTGGGAGGCGTAGTATACCGTTCGCAGAGCCTGTTCTGTTGATGGTGCGAATGGAACGGTCTCCTGCCTGTCGAATCTCTGGAAAAGTTCTGAAGCGAATGCCACGAAGTGGTTCCTTCATCTTCGGAATCAAATCAAAGTCACAACGACTTAAGTCCGGGGAGTGTCGTGGATAGTACAGTACCTCCCAGTTCCATCGACCGAACAGAGCAGCCACAGCTTGCGCTATACGTGCCCTCGCATTGTCGTGCAAAATGATGGGTGGGTTGCGCAGAAGTGACCCCGCTTCTTTCGCAAAGTTGGTTGCAGGTGATGCTCCAAAAACGAACAGTAATACTGCGCATTGTCGGTCTGCCGTGGAGCAACATATTCCTTAGGATAACATCATCACAGTCGTACATGTGAATCACCATAACTTTCACCACACTGGTGCTCTGACGTACTTCCGACTTTCGCGGCGACCCATAATGACGCCATTCGTTGGATTGGCATTTCAGTTTTGGCTTAGTGGCATTCTCTTCGGAACTGTTCCAGAGATTCGACAGGCAATAGACCGCTCCATTCGCACCATCAACAGAACCAGCTCACACGAACTAAGCAGCTTTTACCTGCTCAACACACGAACTGAGCAACTTTCAACTGCGCTCCTACAGGTTCCTTTGCAAATATTTTTATTCAGCGTATTTATTGAACTTATGGAAACAAATACACATGTTGAAAATACTTTTATTCAGGGAATTTATTCAACTTAAAGAAAAACAATTAAATTTTCTAGGAAACACACTTTAGAAAGTGCAAACAATCAATTTCGCCATTTCTCAATTGCACAATTTTTCTATCGATGAATATTTGTCTCTCTCTAGGTCTCTTATCGAGTTTTGATAAGAAACTACAGCCAACACTATTCAGTCGAATGTAAGTGTCTGTTTGCACTATTCTCAAAGTGCTCACAAAATTATAAATGTTAGGATGAGTTGATTCAAAAAATGAATTAAAACGAGAATGAAAGCTCTCGCATGCGTTCGTCGTTCTCCAAAGTGCAGAGGATTCGTCTGCCCAAATAGAAAGCGAGAAAGATGCATTTTCTTCGTCAATATAATTTTCCAGTAGATAGTCGGATAACTGCGCCAGAAATGAATCTTCTGGCATGATATAAGATCACAAAACTCATTTGCTACCTCTTCATGTTTTACGTACGATAAAGAGAAGCAATAGTGAAGCCATTTCCCTTTTTCACACACTTTATCCACGTAAACTGTGCAAGTCCAAGTGTCTGAATTTTAGGCCACCCGTTAAAGAAAGAAGAAAAAGAGATTTCAATACCTACAATTTTCAACACAGCTGACGGGAAAAACATTTCAACAACTGGTTCACTAGTCATTAGCACTAATGAATGCCTATTCCAGTATGCAACTTTTACTCATTCACATAGTTTCGTGAGCAAAGAAGTTTTATGGAAAATACAGGCTGTTACAATTTATCACTAGACGGTATTCATTTGAAAACTGATGAAAGTTAAGTACTTAATGCCATCCACAAATACTAACAAACTTCTCGTAAAATTTTCTAATCAGTGTATTATAACATTTACTGACGCAGGCAGTCAGTATATGAAAACCGATACAGAACTAATGGCTTTTATTACTGTCATGTAACCAAAGTCGAATGTAAACCCAATATTATTCAGTATTTATTAATAAGATGAATGGGCGCGTTTTTCGGATTTGTTACTACAATTCGGTAGTGGACAATTAACAAAGAAATAAACTCAATTACTTAATCATCCATTTTTCAGCGGTTTGGTAAATAGCCTTAAATAATATTCGATGACACATTGTAGACAACTATGTGCAGACCTTAACATCTGAAAAGAATCTGTGGTCTTTTCAGGAAGAAAAACAGTCAACATTGCATAGAGTCCCAAGCGAAACTATACTGTTTTAGTATAAGATAAAGAAAAAGATGGAAAAAAGAAAGAAAACGTACCAAGATTGGGACAGACGAAACCAGCAGCCAATTATTTCACTCTTGGGAAAGACTGAATTAATAGCTCCGTGGATTGCTGCCTCAAAATCAACCACGAAAATTTTTTGTTCGAATCACATTCCTTTGTTTAAACATTATTTTTTAACACAATCCACAGCAGTGATGTACGTTGCCGTCTTTTTATCTTTCAAAAGACAGAAAACCAGTGGAATAAACATCCCACACCTGTACCCATGATTCGTAAATAATTGAAAGAGACATTTTGGAGCATAATCAAATGTGCCATCCATCAGAACTATGTCCTTTTCACATAAATAACGAAGATTTGACTCCATTGAAAAAAATTATCAAACCTGAGTCAGGATCATTTTTCAATACAAATTCGTCATCTTTTATTGTTTTCGTTTTAATAGAATTGACTGCCAAGTGTACCTCCTCTGTTGATTTTTGCAATTTCGGATGGCACTTAAGCCTTGTACTGACAATATTGTTTCTTATGTATGTTACATCTCGATGAGTCAAGATGTTGACGAAATCGCTCTGCTGCTCCACCTTCTTATTAATGAGTTTTGGAGGTCGCTCGTCAGTATCGCATGTAGCTTTCGATTTTATTGAATTGTTCACTGATTTTCTTCCTAAGTCTTGCACTAAATATGGATCATGACTATGATTTCCGTCGCACCTCGAAAAAACATGACCACTCTCTAATGTAAAAATTTTTGCGTTGCAGTTATTCTTAGAGCATCTTCAGCCCTACTCGCCAGTCGATTTCTCCACCCTATAGCGTCTAAAGGCGAAATTTTTGTAAGCTAGGAATATCTTACCCCATTCACTAAACATTGTCTTTACACTGTCCTCCGTATTCAGTAATAACTCTCCTACGCGTTTAACAATACTGTATGCTGAAACTCGCCACTACGTGCTTTTCACGGACGGACATGAACAAAGCAGCGGAAACATGCATACTGGGTCTAGGGAGGCTCTGCCGGTCACATCTTTTAGGTGGGAAGCCCCAGATCTGCCCTCTCCTACCTGAATGGAAAGTTGCTCAGTTCGGATGCGGGGATTAGTGAGGCATAATCTGGACCCCGTCTATGTAGCTCAGTTCGTGACCGGCCAACACAACAGACTCTGCTAACGGTATACTGCGCCTTCCACATCGCTGGCAACGGGTTCTACACAACTCTGATGAGTATGTTGAAGGACAGTAACAGGTGCAAACATGTAACTCTTTTGTATCGGTTGTGAATAAATAGTTGACACTAATTAAGTTCTGACCCTCGTACATTGCTTTAGAGTTGCAGGTGAGAGCTGAAGTAAAGGAAATTACAAGAGAAGGGAATCTGAACTCGCTCTTAGATTGTTTGCGAATTATTTCGGTTGCACTAATAAACCACTTAAAGTCTA
The DNA here is from genome assembly GCF_023898315.1 of Schistocerca nitens. Classification (NCBI taxonomy): domain Eukaryota; kingdom Metazoa; phylum Arthropoda; class Insecta; order Orthoptera; family Acrididae; genus Schistocerca; species Schistocerca nitens. The sequence continues at coordinate 105,196,363 of NC_064621.1, read as the reverse complement.
AAGGCTGCGAATTCAACTAAATACTTCGAAATTACAACTACGACTAACTGAAACTGTAACTGCCACATAAATAATCTTATGGGTGAAAGCTAACAAAATACATTTATTACATTTCTTTCAGTTTCAGTTTCCATTTTATTTATTTTCCCTTTCAATAATATTCCAAGCGATCGTTCGAACAAGGGAAAAAATAAACAAATAGTGCAATGACAACAATTCCTATTGCATAGATTATGTGTTATTTAACGGTTTTGCGGGCGCGGTCACCAGTGTAAGTAGGCTACCACCTTCGCGAATATCTCAAAATTTTACCAGAATAAAGTTTGTCAGTATCCCAGACTGGAGTTTGGAGCGGGGCAACAGAAGCTGTGGACCGATGGAATTTTAAAAACTGTAACTTGCACATCTCGATTTGATACCCGCTCTGTACTGTATGATTGATTTGAAAATCTCTGACTTCTTCTCTGAATGACTACTGACTCTGACTCAACACTAATTAAAAGTGGACATTGCAAATTAGGAATGAAACCACGTCAATGGCGGATCGGTGCAACATCTAAATGTTGCCTCTTCCTTGCAGAAATGCTGCAAAATATAACCCGTAATACAACAAATACTGAAATAAACACATGACCTGCTGAATTAATGAAGATATAACACTTCTGCAACTCTAAATAAGTTTGCTTATTAGCAATCATTTACAACCACAGCGTATGTTGCTGGTAGCTGAAGGAAGAAAGGCAAATACGAATAGGAAGGCTTCTCCTTGGAGCTCTCTAAAATGTTTGAAGGCTCTACCTTCTTTTATTTGACAGATAACGCAAATATGAACATCGGCTCTATGGTCGAAAGCCTTTACACAAAAATTTATACAAAAATGAATTTTTTAGTGAGGGGTACTAATCAGTTCCAGTATTTTGTATTTAGTAGGGTAGAGTTAATGTTCTTTTTCTTTATGTGTAAACATATTGTTGGAAGAGGGAAGGAGTTGATGAAACGTTCCTCTCACTTTCATGGAGTGCACTATGGACATACAGGAAGTGATCATAGTCCTGATAACGCTTAACATCGTAAATTGAGGATTAACAAATACCGTCTGGAACCACCTGCTTACTTCTGGGTTATTGTTCTCCAGACAACCGGGTGTGAGCGAGGTGGCGCAGTGGTTAGCCACTGGACTCGCATTCGGGAGGACGACGGTTCAATCCCGCGTCCGGCCTTCCAGATTTAGGTTTTCCGTGATTTCCCTAAATCACTCCAGGTAAATGCCGGGATGGTTCCTCTGAAAGGGCACGGCCGACTTCCTTCCCCATCCTTCCCTAATCCGATGAGACCGATGACCACGCTGTCTGGTCTCCTTCCCCAAACCAACCAACCAACCAACCGGGTGTACTATTAGCTATTCATCGGTGGACGTTAAGACTAACCTTCGACTCAAGGGAAATACTAAATGACGTGTGCAGGTTACACGAGAAAGAGCACGATGTGAATGTTTCGGGGGATATACAAAACGAGTATCACGTTCTAAGATTCCCATACGAGAAATTGTGAGCACAACTAAACAAGTTGACGGAAATAGTGCCACACACATTAATCAGGAAGAAAATAGGATAGTTCTATGCAGGAGAGATGTTACTGATTACCGCATTCAGCATGGAAGTACGTGGAGGTACACAAATCTTAAATAACACAGTAGAATGGCATATTATGCAGCAGAAAAACACGGAACGAAATGTGATTAATAAAGCGAGAACGGTAAGAGAGTTGACTGTGGAATTGGCGCAGCGTACAAGAAGGAGTGAGCGGAAACCATTAACAACTCCTAAAAAAATCAGTCGCGGTTCAAATGGCTCTAAGCACTATGGGACTTAACTTCTGAGGTCATCAGTCACCTAGAACTTAGAACTAGTTAAACCTAACTAACCTAAGGACATCACACACATCCATGCCCGAGGCAGGATTCGAAGCTGCGAACGTAGCGGTCGCGCGGTTCCTGACTGTAGTGGCTAGAACCGCTCGGCCACAACGGCCGGCATCAGTCGCGGATAAGAGCATTACACAGGAACACGACCACAGCTAAGCTGATACGAGCATTAGCGGTTTACTAGAATGACGCGAGAAGCGACAACGAACAAGAAGTACACTGAAAAGCCAAAGAATCTGGTACACCAGACTAATATCGAATAGCGCCCCCGCGGCCATGCAGAATGGCCGCAAAAGGGCGTGGCGTGGACTCGACTAATGTCTGAAGTAGTGCTGGAGGGAACTGACACCATGAATCCTGCAGGGCTGTCCATAAATCGGTAAGAGAACGCGGGGATGGAGATCTCCTCTGAATAGAACGTTGCAAGGCATCCCTGATATGCTCAATAATGGTGTTTTATGGAGAGTTTGGCGGCCAGCGGAAGTATTTAAAATCAGAAGAGTGTTTCTGGATCCACTCTGTAACAATTATGGACCTGTGGGAAGTCGCATTGACCTGCAGCAGGTACCCAAGCCCGTCGGAATGCACAGTGGACATGAAAGGATGCAGGTGATCACACAGGATGCTTATGTACCTGTCACATGTCAGAGTCATATCTAGGCGTATCAAGGGTCCCATATCACCCCAACTGCACAGATTTCACAACATTACAGAGCCTCCACCAGCTTGAACGGTCTGCTGTCATGCAGTGTTCATGGATTCATGACGCTGTATACATACACGTATACATCCATCCGCTAGATGTCGTGCAGTCATCAAGGTTACACGAGTGGGCCTTCGGCTCCGAAAGCCTATATCGAAATGTTTCGCTGAATGGTTCTCACGCTGACACTTTTTGATAGCCCAGCAGATCGCGTTCTTGCAGGATCTTTCTCCTGCCTTAGCGATGTCGGAGAGTTGAAGTTTTACCGGATTCCTGATATACACGATACACTCGTGAAATGTTCGTACGAGAAAATTTCCACTTCATCGCTACCTCGGAGATGTTGTGTATCATCGCTCGTGCGCCGACTATAACACCACGTTCAGACTCACTTAAATCTCGATAACCAGCCATTGTAGCGGCAGTAACCGATCTAACAACTGCGCCAGACACATAGGCGTTGCCGACCCCACTGTAGTGTCCTGTCTCTTTATATATCTCTGTATCTGAATACACATGCCTATACCAGATTCTTTGGCGTTTCAGTATAGTTTATCATGTCATACACAGAAGCCTGAGTACTGCGCTGTTGCCTTCAACACAATTCCTAGCACAATTACGTAGGGCACAAACAAATTCTCCGTATGATTGCAGCAGGTTATAACTCTTACCGAGAGATACCTAGGCTTATTCTGTCATGTAGGAACCAGTGAAATTAATCCTGACACAGCAAAACTGCAGGTAGCCATTCAGTTTCCGGTAGTGCGTATGAATGCACAATACGAGTGTTTTAGCGTTCATCATTCTCCGATAAAATGTGGATGCAAATAGCAACACGAGAAGTATTATTAATAACAAACGGGATATTACGTCCTCAAGAAATTGCCAGAGTTGGAAGAATGTATAAGAGAAAACATGTCAGTTTGTCCGCCCAGAAGGATCTGACGGAGATAAACGTACGTGGGGTACAGTTATTGTTAAATAAAAGGGATGTATCAGAGTGTCAAAGGGAAGTGTTGCACCCACAGACAGTTGTCAACATAAACTGCTACCAAAATGGGAAACCTATGAGCACGCCCAAAGTCGAACTAAGCAACGGTGGTATCTCAATAAATGCTACAACCTATTCTACAGGGGGAGAAGTTTCGTCTTTCAGCTACTATCATGGCTACGACAACGATACGGTTCTGCCAACCTATAATGTATTGGCCGGAAACAAATCCCAAAAACTATCAGTCTTCAACAATACGTTAATCCCCGACCTATTGATCTCACAAGACGATCTAATAGCGTCATAAAAGGACGAATTTCGGCAGAACAAGTGTTCTAGCATATTCTGAACTAAAGAGATAAGCAACGGTATAATATGATTATAAGCATTTCTACTGCATATGCTCCCATAGTTATTCTACTTTCGAATGAGATGTAAAACATCTCAGCCAACTGAATCACCAATCCAATAAATACCTTTCAGGTGGCTGAATACAACAACAAGAAATAAAAAAGTATAATGTGTAGTAAGATTGTGAATTTTTAGTAGAGAACAAAGTTTTAATATTGACAATTTAGGATTGATAACGGAAAAGAAACTTGGTAGAGAACAAAGTTTTAATATTGACAATTTAGGATTGATAACGGAAAAGAAACTTGGTGAATAAGGTTTTCAAACGTTTAAATAACAGAAAATTGTACGCTACTGGCCATTAAAATTGCTACACCACGGAGATGATATGCTACAGACGCGAAATTTAACCGACAGGAAGAAGATGCTGAGATATGCAAATGATTAGCTTTTCAGAGCATTCACACAAGGCTGGCGCCGATGGCGACACCTACAACGTGCTGACATAAGGAAAGTTTCCAACCCATTTCCAATACACAAACAGCAGTTGACCGGCGTTGCCTCGTGAAACGTTGTCGTGATGCCCCGTGTAAGGAGGAGAAATGCGTACCATCACGTTTCCGAATTTGATAGAGGTCGGATTGTAGCCTATCGCGATTGCGGTTTATCGTATCGCGACATTGCTGCTCGCGTTGGTCGAGATCCTATGATTGTTAGCAGAATATGGAATCGGTGGGTTCAGGAGGGTAATACGGAACGCCGTGCTGGATCCCAACGGCCTCGTATCACTAGTAGTCGACACGCATCTTATCCGCATGGCTGTAACGGATCGTGCAGCCACGTCTCGATTTCTGAGTCAACAGATGGGGACGTTTGCAAGACAACAACCATCTTCACGAACAGTTCGACGACGTTTGCAGCAGCATGGACTATCAGCTCGGAGACCGTGGCTGCGGTTACCCTTGACGCTGCATCACAGACAGGAGCACCTGCGATGGTGTACTCAACGACGAACCTGGGTGCACGAATGGCAAAACGTCATTTTTTCGGATGAATCCAGGTTCTATTTACAGCATCATGATGGTCGCATCCGTGTTTGGCAACATCGCGGTGAAAGCACATTGGAAGAGTGTATTCGTCATCGTCATACTGGCGTATCACCCGGCGTGATGGTATGGGGTGTCATTGGTTACACGTCTCGGTCACCTCATGTTCACACTGACGGCACTTTGAACAGTGGACGTTACATTTGAGATGCGCTACGAACCGTGGATCTACCCTTCATTCGATCACTGCTACACTTCAGCAGGTTAATGCACGACCGCATGTTGCAGGTCCTGTACGGGCCTTTATGGATACAGAAAATGTTGGACTGCAGCCCTGGCCAGCACATTCTCCAGATCTCTCACCAATTGAAAATGTCTGGTCAATGGTGGTCGAGCAACTGGCTCGTCAAAATACGCCAGTCACTACTCTTAATGAATTGTGGATCGTGTCGAAGCTGCATGGGCAGCTGTACCTGTACACGCCATCCAAGCTCTGTTTGCCTCAATGCCCTGGCGTATCAAGGCCGTTATTACGGCCAGAGGTGGTTGTTCTGGGTACTGATTTCCCAGGATCTATGCACCCAAACTGCGTGAAAATATAATCACATGTCTGTTCTAGTATAATATATTTTTCCAATGAATACCCGTTTATTATCTGCATTTCTTCTTGGTGTAGCAATTCTAATGGCCAGTAGTGTACATTGAGCAATTATTCATCCCATAAGCCTATCATGAAATTGTTTCCAAGGCAAACTAAGATAATTTCTGAACGATTTTTTTAAAGGACAAAGAAATGTTACACAGGACAAATATATTACGGACGAATGTACAATTTTCTCAAAGTCCTATCCATCCAACACCAAGCGAATGTAACAGAAGCTAACATCCCATGTCGCAATCAGAGTGACAGACAGGCAGAAAGTCAACATCGTGAATAGCAGAGCAAACCTGCAAGATATTGACTCACCTTACATGAGCAAGAGGTCTAAATCGTAAATTCAGGAATATGACCTGAGCGAGGAGTATACATGACGTCATTCTAACAACACTGCTGGATTTCGGAATACAGAGTAAACGTTTCAGAAGAACACTTACCAACCTGCTGATATGACGGAAATGCAATAAGCTATAGCCCTGAAAGCCATTCTTGCGAAGCAGACCGGCGGTGAAGACCGCTGATGAGCCCAAAAAGTAGGCCCCATTCGATCATCGCCAAGCAGGCATTACGCCAATGGCCCAACCGGGCAGTATTAAATACTCATGCTTCCGAGCCTCCCGATGACTTATGCTGCAGTACGCCCGCTACGATGCTGAACCTGTGATGTGCTGCTACCAAAATGGCTTCCGCCTTCGAAACATACCTGTCTGGTCTGCTGTACAACAGCTGGGAGACTTCTACCTGTGGCCTACTGAGCCGAACTGATGGTGCTTGGCACACTATTCACCTGTTGCAGTATTCGGGAGGCTTCTTAACCGCTGGTGCCGCCGACTAGTACCTGTAAGTAGTCATTGACATCTTCGGACTTTCTTGGTGGAAGGACTATGCTGTGGTCTATTTCCACACCGTTCAGATCTTCTAAGAGATCACCCGAGCACACTCCTTCGATGTCCACGAGAGGGCTCTGGTAATAACAATATAAAATAACAGTCTTTGACAGCAGTGACTGCTGTATGGGCCTACGCTAGACGATAGTGAGGCCTGCTGCCTGCCAGGCAAGGTGTTTACTGAATGGACGCTGCCAGAGCGACGTTCTCTGAAGATGGCTGATGCAGCCTCAGCACGTTCCGAGGCCACGAGCTGCACTGCCAGCGGTAAGGGAGCCACCACAGAGAAAAATACACCACTCTAAACTTTAAAGTGATAGTAAATTCTCGTTTCTCCGTAGTTGTATCTTTAGCAATGCTGCAAGATATCTGCTACACCACATTCCATGGTCCGTCATCCCGACCTCAGTAAGGGTTTCAATCTTGGGGTCTACAACAGAGAGTGGCTACAGAAAAAAAAATACGATCGTAAGGAATTTTGTAAATATAATGAGCATGATAAACAATAGACACTGGAAGAGAAGTTTTTGCTATGTCTTGCTACAGAACAATGCTCAAGATTAGCTGGATAGAATAACCAGATTAAAGAATGTGGTCGGTTGCAGGACTCAACCTGAAGCGTGAAGAAATTCGGTAGTGAAGGGGGGAGTGAGGGACGGAATTTGGCTCAAATGGTTCAAACGGCTCTGAGCACTATGCGAGTTAACTTCTAAGGTCATGAGTCGCCTAGAAGTTAGAACTAATTAAACCTAACTAACCTAAGGACAGCACACACAGGCAGGAGTCCAACCTGCGACCGTAGCGGTCGCTCGGCTCCAGACTGTAGCGCCTAGAACCGCACGGCCACTCCGGCCGGCTACAGAATTTGCAGATTGGTTACTTAAACTAAGCAGGCTCAACTGTTTGCAGTAGTTATTCAGAGATGAACATGCTTGCACAGGATAGCCTACCTCGGATGGCTGCAGCATTTTCTTGAACATCAATAGTTTATTTCACAGGCATTAGACTCACACGAGACAAATCTGATTGTTTTCTTACTTTTCCTTCAATTTTATGATTAACCTCTAAATCTTAATCGGTAATTCCTGTTATATAACTGCATATGTTATAAATAACAATGCCGTAATGTTTAAATTAGTTTCATATTTATCACTCTGAAGGCAGTGATACTATCCTCTGCCCCATTGTTTCATTTTATAGGATCTTCATTCATATACGCTACTGATTTCAGAACTGCATCTGTTTCTTGGCCGTAACGGTGATAACAGACCTTAACGTCCATATTAAGGAAATATTCGTATTAGACACCTGGACAACGAGATTTGGTTTCTATTTAGCAAGAGAACGATAAGAGCAAATAAAATACTGCGTCGCTTCTCACACAGTGAAATCACACATTCCGTTACACGTCCATCAGTATTCCAGTTGCGATCACATCATCGAGGATCCATCAGATCGGCAAATACAATGATTATCACAAAAAGCTTTATACGATGTTACCGTAGTATTGGCGACTGCGAAGACTACGTACTTTATAAGCTTTGAAGCTATCAGAGAAAAACTAGAATCATAGACGGGTAATGAAGTGATAGTTTTAACATTTTAAGACTTTTCAGCTACTTAAACCACTTATATAACGATCTGGTGCTTTGCTATTTGTCCACATGCGCTGATATATCTGGGTACGAATGGTGTTGTTGGTATTAACATTGTGACTGGGAAAGACAGGAAAGATTAGTTTCAAGTCCTGTGCCCCAAGAATCGCGAAGTATTTCTCGTTAGGTTGATGATTTTATTTACGTTGTTGCTGTATTTATTTTGGTGATCATTCTTGTGATAAGCTGTAGCAGGCTGCACAGGCTAGAAGTGCAGAACATATTGACCAACTGCTGAAACCACAGTTATTTAAATTACATTGTTAAAGAGAGAATTAAGGCGGAAATATGTGTTCTTTAATTAATACCAAGTAAATGTTACTCATAAAACTATTATGAAACTACGGAACAGACTTACATTAAAAAATACATAACTTTTTCCTCAATTTATTGTGAAAATTCAATCTATTGCGTTCCTTCGTCAGTGACTCTTTGCTAACTTCCTTCCTTCTTTCTTCGTCAATTTTCACGTGGAACAAATACTAAAATAGACACTGGACTATGATAAAATTGATAGAACCTAGCGTCGGAAAATGAAGGAAACAGAAGTTGTACCCTGAATCTTTTCCTGGTGTGAGGATTGCTTCGTCGGCCAACTTTAGTGCACGGTGCCACATTTTTTGCATCCCACATGTGCACTTGGTGTAGAGGAAGGGAAAGACTGAAGAAACTTTTTGGCGCTTTTACGAATCGTAGACCATTAGGCTCTTGGGTGGAACCGTGCCAAAGCTTGCTGGAGAATGGAATGCTGAGGGTGTGTGTGTGGGGAGGCTGGGGCGGGGTTTGGGTGGGAGGAATTGGAGGAATAAAGAGCGAGTTGCCGCAGCGCCGCTGAGTCTGCAGTTCCCCAGGGGCAGAGGCGCTCAGGAACAAGTGACCACCACAAGAGCCACCACAATTTCTATGTTTTTTTGTTATTTTTATACTATACGAACATTTTAATACATACATACATGCATGAATAAGCACAAAATTAACATTTTTAAAGAATAATTGCTTGATTCACAAAGGAAATCGTTTTGAACTGTATCAAAGAGTTAAATGTCCAAACTGCACGTTAAATTTATTTCATAAGAAAATTTTCTTTGTACGTGAACATATAATCACGGGCTAAATGCAAAATAGTTAACATTTTACTAGAAGTAAGTACCTTCACCAAAATTATTTTTGAACTGTATCCAATAGTTTTATGTCAAACAGTAGTTTAAATGAAGAACTCCTTTCCTTCTAGTAAACAGATGGCAACACGTGGATCTTATGAAATAGCCTCTCAGAATCTTTAATATTCCTCACACCAATGCAATAAACCACAATGGTCTGGTTAGTTTTCAAATCTTGAAATATACTTGTTGAAAGTTCTATTAGTCTTGCATATAAATGTAGGATGTTGGTATTTGTACTGGCAAAGACAGGAGCTACTGAATTTCAAACAATACCCTGCTATTGTTCACGAAATAGTTTTCTCGTGAATAGACGTAAAACAGAAATTTCATCTTTTGTCTTCTTATATTTTTCTTACCCTTTTCCGTAACTAAAAGAATAGTGCCACATCTGTATGAGAAGTGTTATCTGTCTTCAACTAGACGACAAGCAATTTTCTGATCATTTAAAATGTTTTCTTGTAGAAACTGAAATTGGCTCCTTGCCAAATAAAGGAAAAAAGTAATAATTATATCAACATAGGATAGTTCTGTAAGTTTTGCTGGTTTCTCCATGTTCTTGCGATACGTTGTTTTATACTAAATAGTGACCTAAATAAATTGATTCACATCTGCACCATACATTTCAATATGTTACTATACATGTCAACGTAATCTCTTTTTCCTCTTACTTTTGCATGTAAATATTCCACATATGCACAGCATTCTTCAAATGTTGTATGACGATGATTGATTACACTGGTCAACACTCATTTTCTTGCCAAGGATATTTGAGTGGCTTCAGGATGGGTTAGTGGTGCTGAGGACGAATATAGCAACCATTTATGCAGTTTGGCTCTAGTTTTTGAGATAATGCATGATTTATTCAAAAAATTAGAAAAAATTGCTAATACTGAACTCGAGCGCTACAAACTACAATGAAAAAAGAAAATAATCTTTATAAATAGCTTCTATGAAAACCTGATAGGCATTTGCCCACGTATAAAACATAATTGAAAAGTTTCTCTATATCATTTTCCGTCCATGACGAACCGCTTCCTGCACGCTTTCCTTTTATAGGTCTCTCCAGAACAGTCACGTTGCAGATTCCAGCAATAATCTGCCATCATATGCCTGTCCCACTTTCCTTTATATCTTTCCTCTATTCCTTTCATATCTTGATGGAACCGCTCTCCTTGTTCCTCACTGAAATCACCTAGATTACGAGGAAATCGATCCAAGTGGCTGTGAAGGAAGTGCAATTTTATGCTCATGTTAGCTCCTAAGTTTTGAAAGTTAGTGAGCATGTTTTTGACCAGTTCCTCGTAATTGGGAGCTTTATGATTGCCCAAAAAACATTTTACAACAGCGACAAAACTGTTCCAGGCCGATGCTCCAGTGACAGTCATGACACTTGTAAAATTGGTATCGTTGATCAGATTGCGAATTTGAGGACCATCAAATATTCCTGCCTTAAGTTTTTCACTACTGAGTCCAGGGAACGTATTGCAGATGTATGTGAAGCAATTACCATTTCTGTCTAAAGCTTTGGTGAATTGCTTCATTAGTCCTAACTTAATATGTAATGGTGGAAGAACAATCTTGTCCCTACTAACCAGAGGTTCATTAATGATGTTTGCTTCACCAACAGGCATATGTTCCCTTGGAGGCCATGTTTTCTGCTTCCAATGTTCGTGCTTTGCCCTACTATCCCACATGCAGATAAAACATGGGTGCTTTGTGTATCCACTTTGTTGTCCAAGCAAGAAGTTCACCATTTTCAAATCAACACAAATCAACCACTGGTGCTGCATATACTGAATTTTCTGCAGAACCATCTTGATGTTAGCATATGCCTCACAAAGTTTTGTTGAGTGGGCAATTGGAATAGATGCGTAACGATTGCCATTGTGTAGGAGAACACATTTTAAACTTCTAGTGGAACTGTCTATGAAGAGACGCCAGTCCTCTGGTCTATATTCCGGCAGCCCCAATTCAAGTAAAAGTCCAGGTATATTGCTGCAATACACTATAACCTCTTCTTGGTTGAAGTATGGAAGAAGGTTTTCTTCTCTCGTCCGGTAAGCTGTTATTTTAACACTTGGATGAAGACAGTTCTTTTCCTTAAGCCTGGATGCTAAGAGTTCTGATGCTTGCTTTGAAAGATTGAGTTCTCGTATCAAGTCACTGAGCTCCTTCTGGTCGAACTGCTGGGGTTGTGTCTCACGTCCTTCGTATTCCGAACCACTACTTGTACATTCCTCGCCGTGCACATCGTCATCTGATGATGTTAGCGTGGGTAATGTTGTGAAGGTTGGTACAGGAACATCGTTGCTGTGCACCACCGGTCTTCTTGCTGACTCCAAATCGGGATATTCCCACTTTCGTTTTTTGAACCTATTAAAACCTTTCACATTAACAATGCAAAAATAGCAATCATCTGTATGGTTCTTCTGCTCTCGCCATACCATAGGCACTCCGAAGTTTAAGCTTTTCCTTTTTCGTTTTGTCCACTGCCGTAAGCACTCCATACAGCATTTACAAACTTTATGGGGTGCCCACGCCTTGTCTTGATCTCCAAGTTTAATTCCGAAATATGCCAGATACGCTTCCTTCACAAAAGGAGTGATATTCTTCGTGTTCTTTTGAAGAACGTATTCACCACAAATGTAGCAGAACTCATCTGGATGGTTCACGCAAAGACGGCGTGAAGAACTCATGTTTTCCTAAAACAAAATTGCACAAATACTACATATTATGCAGAACTTTCTTGTATTTGCATGTCAATCACATCCAACAGACATCATTAATTGTTTTGTGTGAAATGAATACTCACCTCTTATTTGCTACGTCACGATGAAAAGGTTCTATCTCCTTGAAGCTGCACTGCACATGTGTGTGACTTTCGACCATCGCCATTTTTCTTGTTTACACTGATCGCTACCTATCGGCTGTTGCGGGGATTACCTCGGCCAACAAATGAATGTCGAGTACCGCCGAATTCAAATCTGCACAACCCTCAATATCTTCAACACACACACCGCACAACAGGACTGAACACATGCTGACAGTGTGATGTTTGCATGATGTAATCCTCAACCACACAGATGCACTCCCTGAGCACAATTGTTTAATAAAGATAGTACAATATCACTAATTAAAAAACAGGTAGCAAATACATTACACCATATATGGACCCTGCAGTCGATATTATCCACATGAAACTCTCATTTCCACAAATAACCTATATCTCAAAAACCAGAGCCAATTAGGAAAAAGTACAAATATACTCGGAATGAGTATCATAACAATATCCCATTTTCGTTCAAACTTCCCTGGCAACGAAAAAAAAATTTTATTTTGTAGAGCTGTGTAATGTAAGCAGCGGAGTGACGTAAAATCCAAATGGCGGCATTTTGCTTCTTGCGGGGATATTGTATTTTTTCTGATGTAGTTAACTGCATGATGTCGACGTTGTGTGGAAGCGTGCACTCAGTTGGCGCCGGCCTGCTTCGCATGTGTGCCGTGATCAGTCCGGCTGCACCACAAGTGGACCTGTGAATTAAGGTGTTCACGTGACTGCATATGGTACAGGTGAGTGTGGGGCTCATGTGGAAGTTGTGGAGTTCCTCTCTGGTTGAAACTTCGTCGTTGATGATTAGACACCATGTAGATCAGACGCGTGAAGGCAATACACAGCAATGGATATTTCGCCAGATGGTATTCCACTTAGCTTGCACCGAGCGAGGTGGCGCAGTGGTTAGACACTGGACTCGCATTCGGGAGGACGACGGTTCAATCCCGCGTCCGGCCATCCTGATTTAGGTTTTCCGTGATTTCCCTAAATCGTTCCAGGCAAATTCCGGGATGGTTCCTATCAAAGGGCACGGCCGACTTCCTTCCCCGTCCTTCCCTAATCCGATGAGACCAATGACCTCGCTGTCTGGTCTCCTTCCCCAAAAACAATCAACAACTTAGCTTCCAGGTATGTTTGAATGGGTCTCCTTTCTCTACCACCTGTTGAGAGAAAACTATAGATTTTCAGGTTGGTATGAGGTGGATGGATGTTGTGAGCTTGTCGTATGTAACTGTCCGCAGCTCGTGGTCTAGTGGCTAGCGTTGCTGTCTCTGGATCACGGGGTCCCAGATTCGATTCGCGGCCGGGTTGGGGATTTTCTCTGCCTGTGGACTAAATGTTTGTGTTGTCCTCATCATTTCATCATCATCATTTGTAAAAGTAGCTAAATTGGACCGTGTAAAGATTGGGACTTTGTACGGGCGCTGATGACCGCGCAGTTCAGCGCCCCACAAAGCAAACATCATCTTCATCATCATCGTATGTAACTGAACTTGCAGGAGAAGAGTCTAATATGGTGTAAGGTTTTGGTATCATAGCTTCGTTAATAGGTGGCTTCCAGTTTAGCATTAAGTTCTTACTTAAGCTCAGTGTGTCATTGTTGATAGTTTTATGCATGCAGTTGATTAGCAAGGTGCGACACTTATGTCTGGCACTGATGAAACCAATCCCTCCTCGGGAGTTTGGCAAGGTCAACGTCTCAGAGCTAACTTTGAAAATGTGGCCTCTGAGAACATACCAACGGAACGCTTGCTGTATGCTGTCTGCTAGAAGATTTGAGACTGGAAGGGTTTGGGCTAGGTAGTACATTCTGCTCGTAGTAGATATTCTGTGTGCTTTTGCAGGCGATCTAATTCCCTGTCAGAATAAACCTGTGTTGTGGCTCTGATTTTGTGCATCATGCCTGTCCCGTTTTTGTCACCACCACGCCTGGTACTGCACCCCAGTAGACTCCGAGAGATTTGTGTTGTGTGGCCTCGGTGCATACCAGTCGAGACGAGTAGCATCACCAGTGCCTCCCCCTAAATAGAGCAACGTCGTCTCTCTCTTGTTTAGCTTCCCACTAGTGACCGTGTTGAAGTCGTTGACGATGTTCTCCGCCTTCGTCAGATTTACTGTGGATGTACTGCTAAGCACACGTCGTCAGCATAAGGAATGCAAGCCACTTTCTCCGTTCCGATGTAGATTCCAAGTGATCGCTGGGTTATCCGTACAAGTAAGGTTTCTACCGCAATGGCGTACAACGCCATAGGTCTCCTAATTACAGTTTTGTTGGACAAGTGGCCATTGATGAAGATAAGTGATGTGCATTGGAAATTGTTGCGAAATAAGCGCTGTATGGTTTGAGAGATACAGAGGAGAGCGAGTGTGCCGGGAGTTACCCCAGCTCACTGCTAGTAGCGCCGCGTCTCCATAACGCATGTGTGCTTAGCGCACAAGTATTACACCATCATTAAGAATAAAATTAAAAGTTAAAATTGTTTTTCAAACTTTGTCAACATATACTGTAATGTAATAATTGCGACACATGTACCTCCCGCCAATATTTAAACAATTAAATATTATGAGTTTAGATTAACCATGGCAGACATAGGAAATCACGGGAACAACTGAAATAGCACATAATTTCACTGTAATTTGCATTTATTGTAACACTTGATAACAGACCAAGAAAATGTCGCATGTTACACTTCACAGTTAATAGCACTAGAACTGATTCAGTTTTCTGCACTTTACTTAATGTCCAACAGGGGAACACACTTTAAGTTCTCCCATAAATATAAATATGCCCGTAGGCGCGTTAAGGAACTGGTTATGAAACACTCACTTATAATTACAAGGCAAGCACACTCCATGTAAAGAGAAAATAATTAGCAAGTTTACACATTGACTAGAACATTAAAATGAATAACAGGAAAGTGCACCGTCCACAACACCTTACGGTGACAGTTAACCACAATAAGTTTCTTTCTTCACAATATGATATTAAGTACAGCTCAATAGTAATAAAAAATTTAGATTCCACCCATACATATATAAATACATAAACACACATAAGCACAATTAAAAACTGGTGGAAGAACAATAAATTGGAAATTGACATATCTATACTCAAAGGAGCCGCACTGCATCTAAACACCACAAAAATGGCAATTTAATGGGTATCTAGAGTAACAAATTAAAAACGGCATGCTTGTAGACTGACTAGAATAACACATACACGTCTTCTGATGGCCAACAAACTGTGTTGGGCTATTAAGCAGTGATTACTTTAAAATAGCACAACATACACTAACCAGGTTAGCGGCGTATTAAAAGACAAGCGTCGAGCAAGAACATTGGTCAGAGGGTAATCAAAACTAACAGGATTCCCTCACACGGAAGACGTGCTTTGGGGCGGCAGGTGGAAAATACTTTTACTGTTGCTGTTTTCAACACAGGCTCTCTAACTACCATGTTGACGACCAGAAAGTGATTAGCAAAAACGTGATGCCTGTAATTAAAGTTCACTGTGCCCCCTCTCATGCAGAAATAAAGTTATTGATCATTGAAGTTCATTACGCTGAGGATTTAGGATGATTTCTGGGATTTATAGAAAATGCAGTTTACTATAACAACTTTCACTATATTCTGAAAACGATAAAGCGTAAAGTTCCAGACAAAAGTTTACCCAAGCAAAGCTACTATCAGCTATTGTACTATGTTCAAAGTGAATGCTCGCCGAAATTTGATGTTAATACTCACCGATAGCTACGCTAGTAATGATAGAAGGTCTGTCCTGCGGCGTCACGTAAAAATACGACATACGCAAATTGAGAATAAATCGCTGAAGTCGTTCCACAATTAACACTTTACTCCAATGCGAACTCATTGTTACGTACATACCGAGTTACGTAATATGGCATCAAAGGCTGTTCCTTGCAACTGCAGAGACGTGATGAGGCTTCCAAGACGGAGTGCGCGCTGATACGAATCCAGAAGAAAACTGGGGCCTGGTCTTACCTCGCAGCGCTCTTATTTACACTCCTGGAAATGGAAAAAAGAACACATTGACACCGGTGTGTCAGACCCACCATACTTGCTCCGGACACTGCGAGAGGGCTGTACAAGCAATGATCACACGCACGGCACAGCGGACACACCAGGAACCGCGGTGTTGGCCGTCGAATGGCGCTAGCTGCGCAGCATTTGTGCACCGCCGCCGTCAGTGTCAGCCAGTTTGCCGTGGCATACGGAGCTCCATCGCAGTCTTTAACACTGGTAGCATGCCGCGACAGCGTGGACGTGAACCATATGTGCAGTTGACGGACTTTGAGCGAGGGCGTATAGTGGGCATGCGGGAGGCCGGGTGGACGTACCGCCGAATTGCTCAACACGTGGGGCGTGAGGTCTCCACAGTACATCGATGTTGTCGCCAGTGGTCGGCGGAAGGTGCACGTGCCCGTCGACCTGGGACCGGACCGCAGCGACGCACGGATGCACGCCAAGACCGTAGGATCCTACGCAGTGCCGTAGGGGACCGCACCGCCACTTCCCAGCAAATTAGGGACACTGTTGCTCCTGGGGTATCGGCGAGGACCATTCGCAACCGTCTCCATGAAGCTGGGCTACGGTCCCGCACACCGTTAGGCCGTCTTCCGCTCACGCCCCAACATCGTGCAGCCCGCCTCCAGTGGTGTCGCGACAGGTGTGAATGGAGGGACGAATGGAGACGTGTCGTCTTCAGCGATGAGAGTCGCTTCTGCCTTGGTGCCAATGATGGTCGTATGCGTGTTTGGCGCCGTGCAGGTGAGCGCCACAATCAGGACTGCATACGACCGAGGCACACAGGGCCAACACCCGGCATCATGGTGTGGGGAGCGATCTCCTACACTGGCCGTACACCACTGGTGATCGTCGAGGGGACACTGAATAGTGCATGGTACATCCAAACCGTCATCGAACCCATCGTTCTACCATTCCTAGACCGGCAAGGGAACTTGCTGTTCCAACAGGACAATGCACGTACGCATGTATCCCGTGCCACCCAACGTGCTCTAGAAGGTGTAAGTCAACTACCCTGGCCAGCAAGGTCTCCGGATCTGTCCCGCATTGAGCATGTTTGGGACTGGATGAAGCGTCGTCTCACGCGGTCTGCACGTCCAGCACGAACGCTGGTCCAACTGAGGCGCCAGGTGGAAATGGCATGGCAAGCCGTTCCACAGGACTACATCCAGCATCTCTACGATCGTCTCCATGGGAGAATAGCAGCCTGCATTGCTGCGAAAGGTGGATATACACTGTACTAGTGCCGACATTGTGCATGCTCTGTTGCCTGTGTCTATGTGCCTGTGGTTCTGTCAGTGTGATCATGTGATGTATCTGACCCCAGGAATGTGTCAATAAAGTTTCCCCTTCCTGGGACAATGAATTCACGGTGTTCTTATTTCAATTTCCAGGAGTGTATATAGCAGCGGTAGGGACTGCCGAAAGCGGAACCGACAAAATTTGCCTTCCTGACTAGCCGCTGGGGCTAGTGGAGCATCACTTCAAGTTAGTAAATAATTAATTGCTTCATTCGCTGAAGACCAATGAAGCTCTCAATTTAATTGTGCAATCAGCAAAATGGTTCAAGTGGCTCTGAGCACTATGGGGCTTTTATAAGGTCATCAATCGCCTAGAACTCAGAACTACTTAAACCTAACTAACCTAAGGACATCACACGCATCCATGCCCGAGGCAGGATTCGAACCTGCGACCGTAGCGGTCACGCGGTTCCAGACTGTAGCGCCTAGAACCGCACGGCCACCCCGGCCGGCTGCAATCAGCACCCAGGTAAGTATTTATAATAAAATTCTGATGTGGCATGGTTAAATACTTTTGGCGAGAGAATTATTTTCTTACACCACACGCAACAGATGAGCTCTGAACTTGCCCTTTGGAGAGACGCTACAGCTATAGCTAAATCTAAACATCCTAGCTTTATCTAACCAGTTATTTAATCTATCTTGGTTCCGTAATTTTAGGACACAAAAACAGAAAACATGAATTTCAACCAAAATATTACTTTGTGAGATCCAGCATGATGTTTCCATTAAATTACAATCCGAATATCAATTTTGAAGTTTCTAGCTCCTTCCTGTTGCGGCGATGATTTTTTACGTAAAATGTCCAAATTTCGAAAACTGTTACAGTTACTAAACTGAAACTTAACACGTTATCATTTTAGCATCACTCCTGACATGCTATTAACTTTTCATGTTATTTACTTTACTTTTAAGGTATTGTGCGACATTCGTGACGTCATAGCTACTAGGTACAGGGGACTGGACTGGCACGCAGTGGAAAGCACATGAATTCTATATGGCGCGAGTAGGCTGCTTCCCTACAGTGCCAACATATCCATTCATAACCCACAGAATCAACTTGCGCACCATGTATCATTGACACATTTCAGATAATATCTTAAAACAAAATACTCAAATACCTTTGTTTACCACAATCCTTAATTAGTTAACAGGTTAGGCTCTGTTACTGACGACACGCAAATGACGTAGCAAGTTAAGGTCTACAATTCCACTCTGCCATTTAACATGCACTGTGGCGAAGAAAAGGAAAAATCCAGCTAATTAACTGAAAGTCACTACTTGGATCCAGTATTTGACGATGTGCTCAAAATCAACAGACAAAGGTGAGAGCCAAGTTTACACTCGCAAACAGCAAAAGCAGAACACAAGCATAAGCTGAACATTAAACAAACTGCTCCTTGTTCAGTCATTTACACACCGACGAAAGGAATAATCGTAGCCGAATTACTGTAGACGCCGGAATGCCCAGTTGCTTGCAAATAACGCAAAATAATGGTCGAAACGTCTTACTTTAAGTCCGACGACACGCGTAGGACAGGAGTTTCAGTGGACAACCAGGCCTCATTCCCTTTGATCCATCTGCGACCAAGATAGTAACATTGGCTGCTATCACGGCCTTAACGATGCGTCACCCCTGACATGAGACATGCCAAATATCAACAAAACAGCGCGGCCTTCTGAACGCTCCCAGACGTCCTCAATTACAGTCCCTCCTCCAGGCTGATGATCTCTCGCAAACACGGCAGGCAGCCGGCTGCTGCAACGCCACAGCGCTCTCTGGCTAGGATAAGGAAACAACAAAGCACGAAGCGGCTATTTCAGAAGGAATGTGCTACAGACAAGGAGGAAACACAGAGAACCAACCGTGACATTTCGTCAGGGTTCAATAATGTTTATAATGTCAATATTTTACCTAAATACATCGTTTCAAGGAAAAAATAAATGACTCTCAATAATAAAGCTAGAAAGCCAGAAATTGGTAATATTGTGCAGAGATATATCAAAATTGAATGGTGCAAGACGCAACAAGTTAAAACAAAAATTGTGGTCAGAATTCACGTTTTTAAGAAAAATTGAAGGCGATAAATATTAGAAATGTGAAAATTTGTATGACGTTCCAGTTCAACATACAAATAATAACTACATGACCCCGTTAAGTTACCTCTAATAGTTTTCGAGTAATCTAATGAAAATTAAATTTGCAACTAAAATGTCGTCAAGTGTAATAGATTAAGTATCTATTAGAGTAATGTTAGAAAGTTTTTGTTACAGCACATGGTAAAATCTATTAAATAATAGAGCTAGAAAAAGTTTTAGGACTATGATGTTAATAACAACCAGTGCAAAGTCTCTTAAAGCTGTAGTTCACATGTAATGATCTACTCTCAGTTCCGTTCTGAAAATTCTAGAAGCCAAATTTTTTATGCAAGCGAACTTAAACTTTTTCTGTGATTTCAACGAACGTAACTACATACATGCAAAAATTAAGAAGGTTCTAAATTGATTTCTAACATTGTTATTAAATGTTGTGTGTCTGAGAATGCGGCCATTTAGAGATTGGTGCCTTGTGCACAATGCGGATGACAGCAGGTGTTCCCTTGGCTGTCACGAGGACAGTCCACCGTTCTGGATCGCTTAGATTTCGCAAAAGTAACTGTTAGTGTGCCGTCCGCGATATTTACAAATCTGCGTGGCAAGTGGTGACAGTTATTTTCCACTTCTGTGGCGAGCATCTATTTTGATTATTAGTAGTCAGTGCGAAAGACAATTATGTAGGAGGTTGCCGTAGAGGTCGCCTCTGAACTGCTCATAGTGCTATTTAGGATAGAAAGATTTACTGTCCGTATGAACAGAATGAATATTACAATGTTGTGCGTGTGAAATTATCAATTACAACTCTAAATCTTCATTTATAATCATAGTGCTGATACCGCTAAACAAATAGAGAATAGAAACATTTCTTTCAGTGGGTTGGACAAGAATGTGAACGTGGAGACTGACTACTCCATCACTTTCTGGCTGACAACAAAAATAGTTGCCAGGCTCTCGTAAAAGACGGCGGGCAATATTCAACAAAAATTTACAATGATTCCAGATCATTATTATTCACAACAACCTGCCGCCCCACATATGGTGCGTATCATCCGGGAATTTGAACAGTGAAAGTGTTCGGAAGAAAACAACGAACGCGGTAGGCACTAACAGGATACCGAAGTGAAATAAGCAGAAACCAGTGCGAGAAAAGTGCTAAGATTTACTTGCGAGTGTGGTAAATAAACTGTGAATGTTAGCGACAGTAACCTGGATCGCGGCGCAAGGAGGGAATAAGACGACACTAGATCGCGGCTGCCACCAGCGCTGAGGTTAGAGGAAGGCGGTGCGTCATCACGGAGCTGCGTGGACCCGCGAGACAAGTGCAAGCTGCTGCGAGCGCTACTCGGTGGCCAGCCTCCCTCCTGGAGCTACTGCAGCAAGCGGTACCCGCAGCCACCCTCACCGCCACAGCCGCTGATGCTGCCTGCATTACGTCGCGATGTGTCGGATCACATCCGCCACTCCCATTTGTCGAGGTCAAGCAGTTATGTCAGGAATATTTAAAGTATTTAATAATTTTTTTCTTTTCTTTTATCATAATGCGGTACCACAGGCATAATATATTTCTGTAAAGTCAGTACCGCCATTAGACGGGTGTTCATTTACAGTGTTACATTTACACTTACACAATCATGATTTCGGCAGTCAAGGTGGTGTACTCAGTAATGAGACAAAGCGGTAGGCTCTGCTAGGAATAATACAATGTGTGTAACAGTGTATTTTAATACGACACTTAAAACACTTGATAATGGCATTTTGAAGGCGAAATCATGATTGTGTAAGTGTAAATGTAACACTGTAAATAAAAAACAGTCTAATGGCGGTACTGATTAAAAAAAAAGTTTTAAAGTATTTGTTAGTTGCTGCTAACAGGCAACTAAAAATGGATACCTATGTGAAAGTTGAGAAGGAACCAGTCTTTGACCATGAATCGTCAGAATCAAGAACTAAATTTGAGGATGGTTCCATCGAAGTAACAAATTGAAAATCGGATTGTGATTTGTCAAAAGTAGAATACGATTTTAATTTCAGTGACACTGCAAAGTTAGAACCAGTTTCTAATAACGAAATAACTGAAATAGAGGTCAAGAAGGAGAAGATAGAATTAATAACATCATCAGATCGTGAAATTGATCTCAATATGTCAGAAATTTAGCCAAGTCAGGAAATGCTAGAAACTCCTTTAAAATCAGTGGAAATGCCAAGTGGAAATGTAGAGGATCCAAACTGGATGCAGTTACCTTTCGCCAAACTCTAATCGCATCATAAAGAACTAAGCAGTAAGATTTAATCTAGTGATAAAGAACTGAACTGTAAAATGGAATCCAATAATAAACACGTAAGTAAGATTGAGTCTAGTAATAAAGAAATGGAAAGCAAGATCGAGTCTAGTAGTAAGGAATTAAAGGATGAAATGACCTCAAAACTGAGTAGTTTAAATTATAAAATTGATGCTATCCACCATGATCTAGATGGCAAAGCAGGGCAACAGTTAAGTAAAGTGCATAGTACGTTCAAACGCGAAATTGAGAAAGTTCGCAAAGATTTCAAAGACGCGGATGAACTTTTGTGAAAGAGGTTGTCAGAAAGAATAGGCAACGAATATAAACTTTGCTCTCATAAATTTGAGGAAGTAAGTATTAAGGTAAATGCCAGTCAGAAAAATATTATGAAAATAACAGAGGATTGTGTAAAAATTTGTGAATATGTGGAAAAAAGATCTTCTGACATTGTGGAAGCAGTAGAATTACAACGTGAAGAACTAAATACTAACATTGCTAACATAGAAAATAGAGTAATCTCTGGCAATTCTAGCAATACTACTCTACAGCATGTGGCTTCAGTTGATGCCACTTTTATCACATGTCAATTTTTACGTTTTGATCCAGACAAACAAATTCATCCGTTGAGTTCTGGAATGATTTTGAGATGTTTTACCTAGTGTATGGTCAGAGCGAGAGAAAATTTCTTTCATGACAAGTCATTTGTCCGGAGATGCTTTGCGGTGGTCATCTGACGTAATGATGCGATGCAAAACTCTTTCTGAATTTAAATCTGCATTTCTTAACGATTATTGCTCACACAACAAACAAAACGACGTTTTAAGAGATTTTTTTCTTGGGGGGGGGGGGGGGGGGGGTAAAAAGTTTGCTCCAGGACGGCAGTCAGTAAAAGAGTTCTCTAGGAAGCGGGTTTCATGGCTGCCACGTCTGACAGAAAAGATGAAACCGGAAATGATTATTATGGGTCTAGAAGGTAAGCTACCTTGGTACTGGCAGAAAAGAATCATTTCCGTACCTAGGGATAATGTTGATAGGTTTTTTGAATATTTAGAGCGAGTAGACGGAGTATAAGCTGCTGAGGAGCAGATGCAAAATAATAACAGGTCTTCTAACTATCACGTAAACAGTAGAAATAATGACAGTGGGAACGTGAATATTAGAAGTGTGGAGATTCGAAATACAAGGTCTAATTATCATAATCAAGGCCCTGGTAGAAGAAGAGGGGGGTAGATAGTCACTACGCTTTTGTAACAGTTATTATGACGAAAGCAGAAATGTAAATACGGTACCGTTGAGACAAGACGGAGAGCAAAGTGCTACCCTATCTAATGCTGTATCAAATGAACATAACAGGCCACTAAATCCCGTCTATGAGGAAACTGGCGCTGACAAGGCGGTAACAGTGACATAGCCAGTAACAAAAACACAGACCACAGTCAGCCAACACACTCAAACAGAAAACAGAGATGATGAAATAGGAACACACAATACCAGTGATGCGTTAAACCACTCTTATAATATAGTTGACAGCATTTTGGGTACAATGGAAAAACGGGTCAAATAAGAACAAGAACATGCTATAGGCAATAGGGAAGAAGAAATTAACGGCTTTGAATCTGATATGGACGAAGATGAGCTAAAAGCTTACATCTTAGACAATGATGGCAATCTGAAGGCTAAAGTCGCGGTAGAGGAAGCAGGTTTAGTTTTGCGAATTTTTAAAGCGGAGGAATTTATGAATGAAGGGCTAGCCATAATGATGAGGTTAAGGAACCTGGTAGCTGTATTGACTTGCCACAAGCTGTAAAAACTGACGACAATGTTACAAGCAGCGATGTTGTGCACGGACGCATTTGCTCAGAGGTAGTGATGTGCATCAAACGGAAGTGGAGGCAGTCGTCAACTGCTTTGATTTAAGATTGGTGGACAGATTGGAAAAATCAGCTAACAATGTAGAGGGTGATGAACCCCAGAATTTAAGTGTGAATGTACTTTCAACTGAACAAAACTACTTTAGCTGGAAACAGGTTAAGAATTATTTATTAGAAGATTGCAACCAGGTTGGTAGGTACTCAAAGAGCGCACTGGATAAGGTTATGATTGTGGATGGGGCCGTAAACAGTTGCAGTGAGTTGCACAAACAAACACGCAACTTTATTCTTCTAAGAACCACTCATTTACACATTACTTTAAAAGATCACAACTAAACAATACACCTGAAGGCCTAGTTAAAGAACTTGAGATGCTCTCTGGCACACCAAAAACAGGAATGTCTTAAGGCCTGGCATAGAAATCAAATGCAATTTAAAATAGAAGATAAATTTTTAAAAAGATGCAACTACACGTCTGAAGGTCAAATATAATTAAAACACATTAATAAACAATTTTTCCAACCAAAAAGTTCCTTTTTAAACTTACAACAGAATAGTCGAAAGCCTAAATGAAGAAATATTCTTATTGCAGGGCTGAAGGCCGCATACAAATTTGAAGCAACAGTTGAAGGCCTTAACAACAAGTCAGACAAACAATTTAAAATAAACCCCTTCCTACTTATAAAAAATTTTCCGTTAAAGAATACACACAGCTGAAAGTCTTGTTAAAATGGGTTCACGTAAATCCTTGGCTGAAGGCCACACATAAGACATTGAACAACTAACAGGTTAGGGCCTGGATTACAAACAATTTCAGATAGAACCAGTTCTAGGGAAACTTTTTTTTTAGTAAAATCAATCTTCAAAATTTTAATTTAACATGGCTGTAGGCCTTTATGTAAAATTTAAAAAAGAACTGAATTAATACACTGCTGAAGGCCTCACACAATACTTCAAACTAAAATGAAAATCACAATCTAAAACAAACAGAACAAGTGGTTCTCAGAAGTGTTCCAAGGGTCGGCCTGAGAAGGTAGCTCAAATGTAAGGCGAAGTGAGACAGGCAGCCAAGAGCTGAAGTTAAATAATCGGATGGCAATCCAAACTAAGGGCATCCCAAGGACCTATCAACAATTTAACCAATGCCTTCCATCTGACCAACTGCACAATGATGGAAAATATCAGCTGACGATGAGGGTACGAACAGCACTACGTCTTCAGAAATTGGCGTTCAAAACAGCCAAGGGAACAATAATCACTCGAGGAAAATGTGAACCAAACAACTTGAAAGGCTGTCGAACTTCACGCTGTTCCGGACAGCATCAACACGACGAGGAAAGACACACTGCTGGAAAAGTACGCTAACGACCAGGGCAGGTAACTGGGGTGTTAACAGCCACTGGGCAGAAATACCGCCGGTACACTTCACTGGTAAGTAACAGTCAATTTATTAATTAATCACAATACAGGAAGACGGCTGCAAGATTTCGCCGACCCCAACACATCATACGTTGCTGCTAGCCCAAACGGCACAAGGAGCAGCCACCCACAAATGAATGAAGACATGTCACAATAGTTCAAGCTTCATAACAGGTTAACTGATCACTTAACTTCAGCGACCAGGTTTGGTGGGCAACAAACTTTGTCGCCCTCGCAGCTAGCGCCTCACGACCCGACAGCACGCGCACGGCACCGGTCGCCCCGGCCTGGCCTCGTGACATGGAGAGTTCCTCGCTGCTCCGTCCCAACCGACTGACTACCATACACCACTACCAGCCGGAAATTCTAGCAGTCACACCAAAGATAGTATGACAGTAATAAAACATGGGAACTGTCTATTGAAGTAATGAGGAATAATAGATATTTGCAGGATGATACTGAATTCGGTAGTAAGATGCCAGATACTAATGCGGAAGAAACTATAACCTTAAAGAAATAGATTCAAAGGTGGGGCCAACAAATCAAATTTCGAATAAAAGGAATTTGTATAGAAAAAGTTGGCAGGATGCAGAAGCTTTCCCCATTAGTTTTAGCGTTGGCAAACTTGTGTTGGTCAAGACTGAAGAAAAATCTAAGGAAATCTCATCTGAAATAAAGAAGTTTATGCATGTCTATCAAGGACCATTCAGGGTAATAAGTAAGCCTCATGCGAACGCATACCACTTGGAATACCCAAAAAGTAAGAAAGAACTAGGTGTACAAAATACTGAAGATCTGAAGAAATCTAACAATAACAGTAACTAGCTGCTGTAGGGAGTCTGCCACTCTTGGGCAGATACACAGTTTAGCGAACTGTGCGGTCCCAGCTCGATTACACTTATTTCCTTTTCAAGTCTCATTCTCATTTTCTGTTCTACATATACTAGTTACTGTATGGAGTCTGCCACTCTTTGGCAGATACCCAGTTTGGCGTACCGTGCAGTCCCAGCTGGATGAAACTTTATTTCCCTTTCAAGTTCCATTCCCTTCATCTGTTCTATCATAGTAAGTAAGGAACATGTATCTTCATGTTGTACATAGACTATTAGGTTGTAATGTCTTTCTAGTGAATAAAAATGATTCCCGAACTTGACTGTACCCAAATGATGACTTAAAAAATTGAAGGTTAAAATAACAATTGGTAGCTTTTTTGCAACAATATAGAAAAAGCGTGGCTAAAATAAATAAACAATAAATAAGATCAATAAAAAGTCTTAGTAGCTACGATAATAGACACTGCATTAACAGAAGTTATCGATGCTGGAAATTCTTGAAATCTCTTCCAATAGAATCTGCATAACGTAAGAATTTTCAATTGGGAGTAAGATTGTCTGAGGGTAAGAATGTAGTGCCCGTAGAGAGAAGCTGAAGCGTTTTAATATTAATTAAAAGATATGTGTGTAAGTGGTGCGAGAATCACACCAGATGTATAAATAAATAATGAGATCAGTAAGCTGACGAAGAGAAAAGGGAGAAAGAAACGTCGAAATATATGTGTTAATGAAAATAGGGAGAAACTGGAGAGATGAAGTCAGTAGTCTGATTAAATGGTGGAAGATTGATGAGTAATGTCCCTCACGTCTCATAAAAAGGTTTGAGAAACGCTTAATTTTGCTAAAGGCAGATGATCAATTAACTGATAAATACATACAACAGAATCCAATAAATATGTAGGGATATTGCGATCGTAAAATATCGATATGTTATAATAAAAACAGATTTCTAATTATGTGTACAACAAAGCAAAGAAAGTGCAGTAGAACAAATGACATCTTTAGCATACTAATTCATAATTGAGCCAAAATTATGAAAACTTTCAAAGGTTATTCAATCTTCTAAGTTAAAGCAACATTTAAAGTATTAAAATAAATCGCAAAATAGACCAAAAAGTCACTATTTAAGGAAATAATTTCAATTTCAGTGCATAAAAGCTATTATTTATGAAAAAGGAAAAGATAAATGCAAAGTTTGAGATTCAGGCTAAATTATGAAGTAAAATGTCTCGTGTTTTTTTAAAGATGTCAATTGTTGGAAACATTCTTTCTGGTAAAGTCTCAGTTATTAGAACTATTTCCAGAAAATAGAATTTAAAATGTGCTTTGTCCTCCCTTAGACGTAAGTTTAGAACAGAAGCTATTTCTCAGGGACATGGAGGCTTTATAAAAGGCAGCCTACAAGCTGTAGTGGAACACGAAGCAAGGACGACACGATCTTCATTGTATCATCCTCTTTCTTTTTCGTAATAAAATATAGTGGAAAAGTGAATTGCTACCCTACTTCAAATGAATTAGTGAAAGTGTCGTACGAACGCTCACATTGGTGCCTGGAATTGTGTTTAAGTATTTGAGTACTGAAAAGTGAAAGATTTTGTGTGTTTCGCTTTCAGGTAAAGGCTAAAAAATTTATGAACAAAAATAGTAATTTTGTGATTACCGAATATTTTATTTCAGGTTTATATTTAATTTATGTACATGGTTCGTAAAAGTGCATTATGTCATGTTTTTCTATATGTATATATTCATGGTTATTTTGTATGTGTAGTGTTAAGGGATTTTGCTACAAATCAGTTTCATTTAAAACAGGTCAGCTAAAATAGCTTCCCTTGTACCTAATATTTAATTCTACTCAAAAATAAATTTTTACATAAAACTAAATTGGAGGTGATGTAGCGAAACAAGCACTGTATCGTTTGAGAGATACAGAAGCGAGCGAGTGTGCCGGGGCTTACCCCATTTCACGGCTGGTAACGCCATGTCACCTTAAGGCGCCTTAGCGTAGCACACGAGTATTATACCATAATTAAGAATAAAATTAAAAGTTAAATTGCTCTTTCGAACTTTGTCAACATATACTTTCATGTACTAATGTTTAAAATGTCAAATCTCAAACCGATTAGGTCAGTATGGCAGCAGACGGCCGGGGCGAGTGCCTTTGCTAACAGCACGACATCGCCTTCAGCGCCTCTCCTGGGCTCCTGACCGTATTGGTTGGCCCATAGACGACTGGAAAACAGAGCCGTGGTCAGATGACTTCCGATTTCAGTTGGCAAGAGCAGAAGGTAGGGTTCTAGTGAGGCTCAGACGCCACGAACCCATGCACCCAAATTGTCGACAACGCTCTGCGCAAGCCGGTGCTGTCTTTGTGATGGTGCGGGCTGTGCTTACGTGGAACAGACTGGGTCCTCTGGTCGAACTGACCCGGTATTTGACTGGAGATGGTTGTGTGCGGCTACTTGGAGACCATTTGCAGCCATTCACGGTCTTCATGTTCTCAAACAACGACGGAATTTTTATCGATGACAGTGCACCATGTCACTGGGCCACAATTCGAGGCGAATGGTCTGGCCATTCAGATTCAGTGAATCCCTTCCAACACGTACGCGACATAATCGAGAGGTTAGTTAATGCACAAAATCGTATACAGGGGCCATTTTCGCAATGATAGACGGCTGTAGAGGCCGAATGGTTCAGTATTTCTGCAGGGGACTTCCCTCGACTTGTTGAGTCCATGCCACGTCGAGTTGTTGCAGTACGCAGGGCAAAAGGAGGCACGACACCGTACTAGGAGGTATCCCATTACTATTGTCTCGTCAGTGCAGGTCACCCCTGTAATCAAAGACAGCCTGTGGTGTGCGTACTGTAAGACCTTCGGTACACACACTATCAGATTAATTGACTTGTCACTCTAACGAAGTAGGCGTGTGAGTATATGTCTCGTGGTCTTATCATGGCGTGTTTATCTTCTGCTGTTAGGTCAGACGATAGAAATGCCACTTGCACGCTTAGAGTAGCAGATTGACGGTGACCAACTTTAAACAGAACCCGATTAATTTTCACACACATTTATTAAAATGATAACAAGCATAAAAATTACTTAACTTGGCTCTGGATGCTATTATCAATTGACAATCTGAAGTTCCTTTGGTATTGGTACATTAATCTTATTCTCAAATATATCTCTGATACTTGACAAAAGTCTCTATACATTTATCTTCATGGCTCTGTACAGGAATATGGTAATCTTATTAGGTGCAGACTGAAACTTGGCTATAGACTGGTACAGAAAAATGCAGAACTCGTACAGAATGGTACAGACTAATGTAGACTAACTAATTGAAGGTCTGTACGCTCGTTATAATACCTCACGCGTTCATGTATCACTGCGCGAGTGTGAGCCGTGAGGGGAAAAGCTGCTAGGTTAGCAGCAATCTCATTGGCTGCGTTACATATTAATGCGCGGATCGGCGGAAGCAGAATTTGGTCCATCTCTATGGCAGCGCCATCTCGTAGTGCGGAGACGGACGAGCGCTGCGCCTGCGCTGTTGTGCTTAGCGGGGCGCGCTCTAGTGGGCAAGTTGTGTACGCGCTGACTACGCGGAACTATGTATACAACACAGCTTAAACATCTATATAATGTATTTTACTGTTGACTTTTCTGGCAGAAACCTCCCTTCCTTTTGTAAAATATGAACGTACATAGTTTCTAGCATACTGATACAGGCACTTCAGCAATATATCGAGGCCTCTGACTGAGGTACTGCAATGAATAATTTTTGGGACGGTATGTGCATGGGGATCATAGAGGTTTGAAGTGATGAGTCATTGAGTATGAAAGTTGTTCACGATTTAGCGTTGTTTAGCAAAAGTTCTGCTGAGATGCATCATTCATGAAAATTTTAGAGATCTTCGTTAAAGAAGTTTAAAATCGGCGTTACTAAGTAACAAGTGAAGATCGTCTTCTTACGGATATAATTACAAAGGGTATGGAAAATATTTAATTAATATATATGGAAAAAAAGCAGGAATATTGATTCTTGATGGCCCCCTGGTGCATTACCTGTGTATGTGTCTTTTGTTTTTAATTCAGTATGCATTGGCAGACTTTACATGATTCAAACCCTGTCTTACCAGTGAGTGAGGATCCTATTTATCAGTTTTGCAGTAAACACATTGAAGTTTACAGCATCTAAGACTTCACATTTGTCGAGAAAGATCAGGACTGGACCCTTTTATCACTGCAAAGTCCGTTTCAAGTCTTTGTTCACATTGTAAAAGTTGTTTGTGATATCCGCAACCTGATCGATGGTAGTCGAAGAGTTCGTTCATCCATAAGTATTTAGTTAACTGATGGTACTCTATGTACTCGAGTGTCTCCGACAACGCTAAGACAGATATTATTGCTTAACTATCTTCCTTTGACAGGAACTTTGACAGGATAGGATCTGAATCGGAAATTCCTTAGCGGTAATGGGCATGCTCTTAAGTACCGGCGTGAAAATATCCATTTTCTGAACTGCATCGACGATTTCCGTCATCAAGCGAATGATAACGCCATCAGGTCCTGCCACAGAAAACTGGATCTGTGTTTGCTATTTTTTGGACGTTTGATTGGAGGCTCATTCAGGAAAGAATTTCGTAGTCTTTTTGTTTTGTATACTGATATTCCAGTTCATTTATTGTCATTTTTTATTTGTAGCACGCTATAGCTGTTTACGTTTACATATTATAATTCTGTCACTTGTAGATAGTGAGCGGACCTCTAGACGCTAGAGAATGCAGTGAAAACTGGAGAAATCGAATTATTTCCGACGTATTCTTCTGTTTGAGGGGTGAGAGCAGCGCAGGCCGCCAGAAACATTATGGCCGTGTATGGGGATAATGTCATTGCACAGAGCATGGCAATGGAATGCTTTTCTTGTATTAAGGAGGAGCGTTTTGACATTAGTCACTCTCCACATTCAGGAGGACGTTCGGGGTTTGATGAAGACCGTTTAAACGTATTAATCCGCAGTGATCCAAGTCAGTGTACTCGAGAACTGGGGAATGGGATGAACTGCGATTATACCACCGTCCTGCGACATCTGCATGCAATGGGGAAGTTTCAAAAATCGGGTGTATGCTATATGTGTATCTCTGCTTGCTTGTTAACAATTTTCTCGTGTACAAATCCGACCGTTCCTATGCTGTATCGTTGCTGCTGCTAAAATAAGGAAAAGAAAGGAATGACTGAGCCAAAGAAAGCAGCAACTCCCCTTATAAAGACCTGCTCTCATCCATAAAAGATAGTCACACTGTAATAGTTGCTTGTGATATCTGCAACCTGATCGATGATAGTCGAACAGTTGGTTCATCCATAAGTATTTGGTTAACTGATGGTACTTTATGTACTCGATTGTCTCCGACAATGCTAGGACAATAAATATTAGTGCTGAACTATCTTCCTTTGACAGGAACTTTGGTAGGAGCTGAATTTGGAAATTCGTAAGGGGTAATGGGCATGCTCTTAAGTACCGGCGTGAAAATATCCGTTTTCTGTACTGCATCGACGATATCCGTCATCAAGCGAATGATAATGCCATGATATCCTGCAGCAGAAAACTGGATCTGCGTTTACTATTTTTTGGCCGTTTGATCTGCATTTAATGGAACAGCGACGGTGTGATGTACAACGAATTGCGTCCCCGAGATGTAACGATCACTGTCTAATGAATTCTCTGATTACTTCTTTGTTTGTGGTTTTGTTTCTGATGAAAGTCTTTGTGTGTGAATGCAGCTTGCCGCTAACTTGGTGTAATGTTTATCTGTACAGAAGTGTATCTGTCGTCTTTATCGTTCCTTCACTCTCACACCTGAATCAGTACAGTAAAGTCAGGGCTTCGTGTATTATGATTGGCTGATCCGTAAAAGGACAGACAAACAATTATACTACGGGAGGATTCTAAGTAATTTCTAGAATTACATTCACTCTCTCTCTCTCTCTCTCTAATTTATCTGTGTACAATGCAAATATAAATTACTTGAGATCAGCCTGGTCGAATCTCTGGTAGAGCCCTCAGTCTTACTATTCAGCGGCTGTCTTGCTAGAAAAAATCTTTACATTTGTTATTATTATTAAGCGCTGCATTCAGTTGGGAAAATCGATCGTTTGAACCATTCGTTCAGTTTACGACAGATCTAATATTTCAGATGTGGACGAAGCCTTTTTGGACGATTTATAAAACTCATAGATTGCAGGTTCTCTTCGTCACAGCTGAAACTTCCCAATTAATTACAGGCCTAGACAATCATCAGTGATTCAGACAGAGAACTCATTCTTCATTCACTCTGTAATAAAATGGTCACAAACCTTATTTCTGATGAAAGATGTATATTGAATTCCTTTTATATACAGGTTCCGTTTCCGTGTATTTTAAGTCTCAGGAAAGTTACTTTTTTACATGTTTATCATTTCTTTATCTATCCCGCTAGCGGCACAAATTTCCCTTGTTCGCTTTTGTGCGAAGAAGAGTAACTAAACTTCTTTAGAAATCCAAAAATCCTCCCACCGATATTTCCGAAACTGTTCCTCTCTCTCTCTCTCTATCCTATAATAACCATGGAGCATACATATCAGTACCTCTGTTGTTCCAAAGAATAAACGTACTAGAAAAATACCTTGGCGTCGACTAGCTGTCGGCGCATATTTTACTAGAAAAATCTAATCCGATACTTTTCAAACGTAAATAAATGTGGATGATTTGATGAATCACTATTAATTAGTGCGTGGTAGAGGGTAATTTTCCGTGGGGATATTACAATGCCCCTCGCAGCGAGCGAAGTTTGTGAGCTCAATTTTGATTCACCGAACACACTTCGCGAGCTATCTATTAGCGTGGATAACCCGGAAGTGATGATTGTCAGTCCTCCGACTGAAAAAGAATATTCTGTTTGAGAGAGACGAAGAAAAGAAATGTGGAAAACAGAAGAAATGAAGAGACAGGTACCGCGACTGTATTGCTTTTACGTGCATCTCGGTGTTATGTTTGCTGTGCACAACCAAGGAAGATGATCTTTCATGAACTGTTGTCAGGGTCTACCCATTCGGGAACTTTCTTAAGCAGGGAAACCTTGGAAAACCTCTTAAGCTTAGACCCCCAGCCTACGGTACATAGAAGATAGGAAAGCCTATAGAAGAACAAAAATAATTTTGAAATTTATCTCTAAAGAAAAGATAGGGATCAATTTGTATCACGATTTGGAAAAGGGTAGTTTGTGCCTCTAGCAAAAAAACTTTTTACAATAAATAACGTGAATTTGCGTTTTACAATCTTGCTCCTAGTACAATATCTTGCGGTGCTAAACTCCCCCGGGTCTTGCATGTCCCCGACGTCCACATTTGTAGTCGGTCTTCTACGCGGCCCCCTTTGTAGTTGATCTTCTACGCGGCCCACAATGGGAAGAGTAGAAGGAACAGGGATACTCGAATTCACATGCAACATTCATTCCAAAAGAATTAGCAGTGACCAAAAGGAAGACTCTTCCTGTAAGAGAACTGATTAGGTTGCACCATCCAAGATTCTCCTTTTTGAAAGCAAAATCCTCATGGCTTCATGGATCCTTTTTGTTACGACGTATTTCAATGAATTCAACTCTTAATTAATGATGTTGCCAAAAGCATCATCCGATTTACTCTCGTTTGAATACTCCTTTTGACTTTGCCTCCCCACTTGTACTTAGAAGTCCAAACGCTTTAACAAATTTTCTATGACTGATTTGTTCTTCGTAATTTAAAGGATTCATGTAACTTACTATAGATTTTGGATTCAAATCATCGAATAATGGAAAGTGTAGTTCATTTGATACCAAGACATCATCCATATTTCCTTAATAAGTCATATAACTTAGCTATCCTCAAAACTTTTTATTCTAAACACATATATTTCTTCGCTTTAGTGCTGAAATGTAAAAATTATTAGCATTGAGGAATGCGGATTCGCTTCTTTCATTGACTCTCTGATTCATACTGCGTTCATCCATGCTCATCTATGGAAATGGATTTTTCAAACGGAATTCCCAAACGAACACAAACCATTAAACAACTATTAATTCTATGAATATTACTTTTTTTTATTATTCATTAATAAATTAAAAACTCTTAACTTCTAATTATAACACCTATTCCTTTTAAAGTTCAACATGAATCAGTTTATCCTCGCGTTTGGTGCGAGTCTCTTATAAAGCATATCTGTGTCGTCTCTATCGATTTTAATTCTCGCGTCGACGTCAACTGTTTTGCGCGGGAAATTGTCTTTGCGGCGTTAACCGTCACTCACGATTCACTACCACAACACATCCCTTCACACGTTTATACATCTCAGCGTTCACATGAGATTATATATGAATATTCACTTTAAACCTTTTTTTTTTTTTTTTTTTTTATTCAGCGTCATTTGCGGGAAACATTTCATTCTTCTCGCAGGTCAGTCAGATACTTTATACATCTTGATCACATTAGCAAAGCTAAAGTTCTATGTTCACTCAAACCATAGGTGAAGCCTATCTCCACTATCCTTTTTACAACACTCAATAGTAATAATTAGTCACTATTTCTATATTCTATGTCATTGATTAACTACTTCACTTTAAAGGGTTTTAACACTACACACATAGAGTTTATTGTTATATTTTTTACGAGCGTTCATCTCTGTCACTCAGAACACCATTCCTCCCTATCTTCTAATCTTCATTATATCTTTTTAAGTCATTATGAGGAAATAACCCTTTTATTTTGTTCGATCCCGGGTATGCTAACAGATAAGCTCCAGGATTCGGAATTTGTAGGATAAGGTATGGTCCAGTATATAGTAACTCCCATTTCTTTATACTTTTCTTTATTACGGATGATTTGGTATGTCGTTTAACTAGTACCTTCTCTCCGACATGGTATGTCTGTACCCTCTTGATCAACTTGTCATATCGTTGTTTTCTTTGATCAGCCTTTCTCGTCATATTTATGATAGCTTGTCTTATTTTTTCTTCCCAAGGCATCTCAGTTTCCTGAGTTTTGGGGATATGGTCAGTCCAGAACTTTTCCTCTTTTGCTTCGAACATCAATTCACGAGGTGTATATCCAGTTGAGGAGTGGGGCATGTTATTGTATATTTGCTCAAACTCTTCCACATAATTTGCCCACGCAGTTTGCTTATTATGGCAATACGTCCTCATAAATCGATTGAATTCTCTAAAAATCCTCTCCACCAAATTGCCTTGTGGGTGGTAAAATGATGTTAATATGTGTTTCACACCGATTTGAGACAAAGTCTGCTCTCACCGGAGTCCCGTGAATATTTTAGCATTGTCAGTTATGATCGCCTTTGGTGTACCAACATGTGGAATATAATCTCTTATCAATCTTAATACAATTACTTTGGCTGTGGCCGTCTTTATTGGGTATAGCTTTACGTATTTCGTGCACACATCAAGAAATGCTAACACATATTTAACACCACCTCTTGAAGTTGGTAACGGTCCACACAGATCGAACGAAATTAATCCTTTTGGTTCTTGTACTAATATAGAGCACAATGGGTGCTTAGTCCCTTTTGAATCTGACTTTGTTTTTTGACATATTATGCACCTCTTTAAGATCTCATGCACTCTGCGCTTTATGTTGGGAAAATAACAGTACCCACTTATTTTGTCTGCACATTTTGTCGCACCGAAATGTCCCCAGGTTAAATGAGTGAACCATACAAGTTTCTCTATTTGTGCCTCTGGTATACAAACACACCAACGGACTTTGTTTGGCCTTCCACAGCGGAAAAATAATACGCCGTTTACCAGCTAGTAATAATTTACGATCTGATCCGAAGGTTGCTGTTGTAACCTTTGAATGACACTTCCCCATTGAGCATCCTTTTTCTGTAACTGGGCCATATGAACACACAGATTGACATAGTAGGTCTTAAAGGGATTTTCCTGCAGCAGCAATACAGGGAATTCTGAGTAATTATTTACTTCAATCTCTTTGGTTAAACCCTGTGGTGACCTTGATAGAGCGTCCGCAATAATGTTTTGCTGCCCTGAGACATGTACGATCTTAAATTGGTATTGTTGCAGAGCGAGAGTCCATCTAGCGAGTCTGGGGTGTAACAGTTTACACGTTTGTAAAAATGTTAATGATTGGTGATCGCAATATACGATAGTCTTCGATCCATATAAATAATAATGAAATTTTTTAAATCCCCAGACGACCGCAAGAGCCTCTAATTCTGTCGTCGTGTACGTTCGTTCACAGTTGGACAAAACACGACTAGCAAACGCAATAGGACAAAAGGTAAGCTGTCCATTTATCTTGCGTACTTGGAAAAGGCACGCTCCAAGACCCACATTTGACGAATCTGTTGACAAGTAGAATTCCTCTTGCATGTCCGGATGGTATAAAAGCGGTGCGTTTACTAATTGCTTCTTTATCTCTTCAAAGGCTTCTTGACACTCTAATGTCCAGAGCCAGGGCACATCCTTCTTCAGCAAACTATTTAGAGCTGCTGCATTCATGGCCTGATTCGTTATAAATCTTCTAAAAAATGAGGCAAGACCCATAAACCCTTTTAATTGCCTCCTATTTCTTGGTGTTGGAAACTTACTAATCGCAATTAGCTTCTCCTTGGTCGGTAAAATTCCCTTTGCGTCAATCATATGCCCCAAGAACTTGATTCTATTTAGTGCAAAATGGGATTTCTGCAGGTTAGCAGTTATTCCCATGGTTTTGAACACGTTCAATACCCGACTCAGTAAGGAAATATGCTCCTCCCAGGTCTTCGATGCAATAAGCATGTCATCCACAAATACTGTTATCCTGCTTCTTAGTTCTGGGCCTAATGCATAATCTAGCGCTGCTATAAAGATTCCCGCACTAATGTTGAGTCCGAAAGGAACTACAGTAAATTGGTAACTTCTTCCGGCATAAATGAAAGCTGTATATTTCCTTGATACCTCATCCAGCTTGACTTGCCAATAAGAACTCCGCAAATCGATGCTCGTCAAATATTGGACATCCTGGAACCGTTGTATCAGTTCGTCTATGTTTTCCGGATGTGTCCTCACTGGAATTATAATTTTGTTTATTTCCCTGGCGTCGAGTACCAGTCTCACAGTTCCATTTGCTTTTGGCACGACCAACAATAGTGAACAGTAGGGGCTTGTAGAGGGTTCGATCAAACCCCATTTCAACATGCGATCTATTTCTTTTTGAACTTGAGCCTTTAACCTCCAGGGAACAGGATAGAAAGTTCGACAATATGTTTCGTGCGGCTTAACGTAGAGATGGCATATGTATCCTTTAATCACTCCTGGCCTTTCATCAAACACGTTTTCATACACTAATAATAATTCTTTGAGCTGCTTCTTCTGATCTTCAGTGATGCAGTCGGATTCATTTAACTTCTCATACACTAATTGACCGAAATCTCCTTTGACTTGGAACTCATTATTTGCGTGCTGTTTAGAATTCTGTGCAGTCCTGATTACTTGCACACTGATCCCACTATTATATTTTCTGGTAAGGCCTTCCTTTTTCAACAAGTCCAACTCAATTTCTTGTTTATTTATATTTAACCAAATTTTTCCTGTTTTAAAATCTATTCTGCATCCGTATTGACGTAGGCTGTCGACTCCGATAATGCAGTCTACCACCAAATTTTTCACAACAAGGAATGTGCTTAATATTGCTACATTTCCTACTTCTACACTAAGTAGTGACTGCACTTTTACATTCGCCGATCGAGCCCCAACGGCGCCTATTATTCTGCAATTTTGAACTGGAAAAATTGGTACTCTTCTTATATTTCTGATCTTGTTGAATAGAGCCTCCGAAATAACATTTGTGGTTGCAGCTGTGTCTAAAACCGCCACTATAGGTACAGTCTCCAAAATTACTTGCACTTCGGCTACTGCCACCTGTTCCTTATCCTCATCTTTGGGTTCTAAGTCTTCGGTCAATTCATCTGCCAGTAATCGTCCACCATTATACGTTAGCATTGGTACACATATCCTGTTGCCCCTCAACCTATTGTTGACCGCTTCTCCGGGGCACGAGTGGGTCCTTACAAGTTTGTTGGATTTTGATTCGCCTGGTGGTTGACATCGTCCGTTACTTCGGTAATCACCGGTTGATTCGTAGATGTCCGTCCCCACTGATGTTGGTTGTTGGAGTTTATTCCCCCCGGTTGATTCCACTTTCTATTACCGTTATTATTCCAAGCTTGCGGTCTAAAATTCCTTTCGTTTCCCCATACGGGATTGTATCTTTTCCCATTCCTGTTATTCCTTGGATAGCCCCTCGCAAGACTATTGCCGGTATTATTGTTGAGATTTTGAGGGGTTTCTCCACTATTTATCGATCTCTGTGCGTTCCCTTGCCTACCATTTGCCGGAAGTTCTATCTCCCTATACTGGAATCTGTTATTACGTGCTTTCTGGCTGCTCTCTTCTATAATGTCTATATGATCTAACGTCGTGAGGAACGACTCCAGGTCTTTATCGTTGCCGTAAATTAATTGATTCCGGATGCTAGTTGGTAATCTTGCCTTAAGTATGTTTATTATGTCTGGCAAAGGCATAGGTCTGTCCCAATATCTTGTTTTATTTATATATTTTTCAAAATACTTCCTGAGGCTTCCTTTCGAAAAAGAGAAAGGCTCTGGGTAAAGCACCTCCTGCCTTAGGCGTTCCTGTACCCCTTCTGACCAGAATTTTGCTAAGAACGCTTTTTCAAAATCTTCATAGGTCGAGCAAACAGAAGTCATGTCCGAGGCCCAGATCGCCCCCGAACCTTGTATATACCCAGTAACGAAACTGATCTTCTGCCACTCCGACCAACTTCTGGGTAGCACTCCTCTAAAACTTCGAATAAAAACAATCGGATGGACCCCCCTTTTGTCAGTGTTAATAATCTGAAATTGCCGATGCTTTATCATTTTTTCTTCTGCATGACAAAGGCTTTCATAATCTCCATCCGCTAAAACGTCACGCGAACAACTAGCTCGTGGCAATTTGATATTCGAGTTACTTACACATGTCGGTATTCTGTGCGAATGTGCAGTAACTGGGTCTATAGTCGCTGACAACTTCTGCTGTTGGCCTGTATTCATTTGTTCTGAGCCTTGTTGTGAAACGCGTATCGACTCTTCGATCGTTTGTTTCCATTGCTCGAATTCAGCACCTAACTGCTGTCGCACTTCCTCAAGTCCTTTCGCAAACAAATTCTCTTCCTGTTTGCCGCATAGACTCTGGAATGCTGCTTTAACATTTTGCTCAACGTTTTCACACATTAGCCTTTTGTTTTCTAATGTGATTTCGGATAATTTACCCGTTAATACATTAATCTGGTGGTCAATAACGTCTTGACGTTCTGTCAGATGTTCCACACTTTCCTTTAGGTTCGTCTGCGTACGTGCCAATTCAGGGAGTTGCGCAATTGCACATGACATGGCATCTTGCTTTTGTACTAACTGCGGAACCATTTCCACCTGTTCGCGTACTGTATCTATCTTAATAGCCACATACTCCTTCATTTCTACACGAACGCGTTGAGTAGATTCCTCACATTGAGCTTTAACCAATTCGATTTGTGCAGTTAATTTTCGTTCCGTCTCTTCGGCCTGATCTTTTAGTTCCTTTGTCTTTTCCTCTATCCGCTGCTCTAATTCGGAAAAACTTTCATGTAACTGCTGCTTAATCTCAGCTTTCAAATTTTCCTGCCCTTCAGTAACTGAGGCTAATTTCCTGTTAATGTCGGTTTTCAAATTTTCCTGCCCTTCAGTGACTGAAGCTAATTTTGTATTCAAATGGTTTTGCCCTTCAGTAACTGATGCTAATTTCGCGTTAAGGTCGGTTTTCAAATTTTCCTGCCCTTCCGTAACTGAGGCTAATTTTGTGTTCAGATTATTCATGGTCTCAGTTAACATTTGCATCTGCCTCATTATAATTACTAATGGATCTAATCCATGTTGCATCCCTGCTGTTACATCTCCAGCCGTGTCTCCCTGGCATTCTATTGCGCTATCTGTAGCTATCGGCTCTACAACACTTCTTACTACCTCATTATCATCGGTGCTCACAGCTGGAGGCTGTTGCATGTTGCTCTGCTCTGCTTGACTCATCTTAAACATTGCCCTAGTTAAAACCATATAAATGTTCTACAGTCAAGATTTATATATATCTCCCTTCACACAAGAATACTTTCGTATAGTACTTATACGGTTAAATGCAACTAGGGCAGTTCAATCAAACTACGTCTTGTATGAACACAATTAGTAAATGTTCAAATCTACATCTACTTCCAGAATACTAGCAAGCTTTATTTAAAAAATAATAGATCTGGACTTTTGTCTGCGCCCTGCGTGCTATTTATCTGTGGATCCAAGTAATTCGACTGCGAGTATTTCTTCTCTTTTTTTTTTCAAGTTAGGTTTTCTCGTCGTCGTTCACATGAAACAAAGAACAAAATTATTTTAACAACGTCCAAAAACGTGTCCTGTCACGGATTGGCCATTCTAATGAATTCTCTGATTACTTCTTTGTTTGTGGTTTTGTTTCTGATGAAAGTCTTTGTGTGTGAATGCAGCTTGCCGCTAACTTGGTGTAATGTTTATCTGTACAGAAGTGTATCTGTCGTCTTTATCGTTCCTTCACTCTCACACCTGAATCAGTACAGTAAAGTCAGGGCTTCGTGTATTATGATTGGCTGATCCGTAAAAGGACAGACAAACAATTATACTACGGGAGGATTCTAAGTAATTTCTAGAATTACATTCACTCTCTCTCTCTCTCTCTAATTTATCTGTGTACAATGCAAATATAAATTACTTGAGATCAGCCTGGTCGAATCTCTGGTAGAGCCCTCAGTCTTACTATTCAGCGGCTGTCTTGCTAGAAAAAATCTTTACATTTGTTATTATTATTAAGCGCTGCATTCAGTTGGGAAAATCGATCGTTTGAACCATTCGTTCAGTTTACGACAGATCTAATATTTCAGATGTGGACGAAGCCTTTTTGGACGATTTATAAAACTCATAGATTGCAGGTTCTCTTCGTCACAGCTGAAACTTCCCAATTAATTACAGGCCTAGACAATCATCAGTGATTCAGACAGAGAACTCATTCTTCATTCACTCTGTAATAAAATGGTCACAAACCTTATTTCTGATGAAAGATGTATATTGAATTCCTTTTATATACAGGTTCCGTTTCCGTGTATTTTAAGTCTCAGGAAAGTTACTTTTTTACATGTTTATCATTTCTTTATCTATCCCGCTAGCGGCACAAATTTCCCTTGTTCGCTTGTGTGCGAAGAAGAGTACCTAAACTTCTTTAGAAATCCAAAAATCCTCCCACCGATATTTCCGAAACTGTTCCTCTCTCTCTCTCTCTATCCTATAATAACCATGGAGCATACATATCAGTACCTCTTGAAACGTCCCCTTTTAACAATTTTTTACAACTGTGCTTAACCTGACACACAATATTTTTTTTTTTTTTTAGCGCAACGCAATCTGACTTTCAAAATCTCTAGAAGAGAATGGCCCTGACTAACATTAAACTATCTCTTTCACCAATCACTTACCTCACAAAAATCTTCGCTGCTCAAGCTACTGCAATACAGCGAGCGCCACTACTGCCAGCTAAATAAAAGATTCAAACTATGGAAGGCACTAACTACTGATAGGGATAGTTAGCAAATGAAAGATATTAATAGAGAACAAACAATGTATTTACCTTGATATCATGACAAATTACAAAACTGCGCCATCTCTCTCCCCACATCCACCACTGCTGGCGGCTCACCTCCAACTGCCCAGCGCTACGCGCTGTTCACAGCCAGCTGCCTAACACTACAATGGTTGAGTATTACAACAATGCAAAGCAGCCACAGACTGCACACGGCACAGCCGGTGATTTTCATACAGAGGTGGCGTTACTAATAAAAAAACCTAAACAGCCTACTTACATAGCCCCCATGCTCCCCACAAAAAATTTTACAAATTTTGTTGGGCACTGGCCAATACATATTTGTTAAAAATTTTTTTCACAATTACAATAACAAAGAAATCAAATGCACACACTTATTGATACAATGTTGGTCAAAAGCTAAAATTTTCTCACAGTCCATAAAGACAGTCCTGATCATTCATCACATTGCAGTGTTTTTCTCAAAGTCTGAGCAGTAAAAGAAAATGCACACGGAAGTAGTGGATTTCCATGCAGTCTTGAAGAAGTATCGTTGTCCTTCCAACGGAAAGACAGTGCTGACTCTCGACATGCTGACAGGTAATGGGCCACAAGAGAGCAAACCCACAGCGGAGTCAGTCGAAGTTTTGAAGAGTATTGGTGGGTAGGTCATCACAGAGCAGACCCACTGCAGTCCTGGTAGAGATTACGGTATTGGTGGGCCACCAGAGGCGCAGACCCACTGCAGTTCTTGTAGAAATAATGGTACTGGTGAGTCAGCAAAGACGCAGACCCACTGTAGTCCTTGTAGAGATTACGGTACTGGTGGGACACCAGAGGTGCAGACCCACTGCAGTCCTTGTAGAGATGGCCAGCAGCCATCTGTTGTGACTGTTCAGGTGCACAATCAACATTGAAGAGTCTTGCGGATAATATAGCAAGTCCATAACCACCACTTGTGCACTCACAAAGTTTTTGGAATTGTCCTTAGAACCAGCAATGCTGTTATCCAGTCCCTTGCTGAATTATTAACACACATACAAACACTAACAGTCCCTACTTGTCACATATTGTCCATATAGTATGACCAACAGAAACGTGTGCAGTCAAAATATACTTAATTTGAAGAACTGGTGTCTATACAATTATAAATTTACAACATAAGAACAAAATAACAAAGGTACAAAATACATCATTACAGAACATAACAATACAGATAACATTTGTAGTAAAACAGGCTTTACAAAAGAATAGAAATGGACATATACGTCAGTGTTACAGGAATTATGACATGAGTACATACATAAAAGATCAGAATAGCTTTTGAAACATCAACTTTACACATGAGCATTAAAACAGAGCAGAATTACTAAAGTCTAACATCTTTACAAAGAAAATAACATATTATTAATGCAAATTATATTTGAGGATCACAGTATTCCTCATCATAGTGAATGTAGCTTAGTATTAGAAAAGTTCTACAACATAAGTATTATCAGATATACATATAAATACAGGAAAAACATAAATACACAAGGGAACACAAACACATAGTGGGATAACACAATGGAAAGGACAGGGTTCGTTTTCAGTGTAACTTTTGGTACTGCAGTATTTTGTGAACAAAACCTTTTTTGTTCTTGGAGATCTCCCTTCGTTCATCATTATTCCCAAATAGTCCTATCTGTACCTCTTTTCTGTATTCTAACCATATTTCTTTCAAAATAATTATTTCTCAGTGCACAATACTCATTTTTGCCAACTCTGTTTCAAATAACCTCTCAATGCATTCTTTCCCTATTCTTCATAGTTAGGTTCTTATATAGTCAACCCCCTCTTAAGCTAACTTAAATCTACTGAGCTCAGATATATATACCAAGGGACGAGGCAATGCAGCAGTACAAAACAATTAACACAAACAGCAATGATCAAAAATACAAATGGCGAAGCAAGCAGCATAAATTACAACTAATATAAGGCAATGTGCAACAAATAATAACAAGAAATCATTAGTAAAACTGGCTTTACAGAATAATACAAAGTCAAATTCAATAACACTATGCCTGGCAAACAGCAGCAACTTATACCTAAACATGACATAGCTCAAGCAGAAAAATATTACAGTAAAGACAACAATGCAGATAAGGGAAATGTATATTCACATCTTAATGACTATGTAATTAAAGTGGTGC
This sequence comes from Schistocerca nitens, assembly GCF_023898315.1. Lineage (NCBI taxonomy): Eukaryota > Metazoa > Arthropoda > Insecta > Orthoptera > Acrididae > Schistocerca > Schistocerca nitens. The sequence continues at coordinate 105,152,399 of NC_064621.1, read as the reverse complement.
ACCACAACAACTTATTGTAAAAAAAATATTACCATTCACTCCCTTTTTTCCCTTTTTTTTTGACAAAAATTATTATTAACTCGATCTGTAGACAGAAAATATTTATATTAGTACATCTATAAAATTATATTTGAACCAATGCAGCAGTGCAGCTAGAAACTAGATATCAAATGAAATAAGCAACTATGTACAAAGCAAAGCATAAGAACATCGTTCAATAGTCATGTGGCATTTCATAAGTTAACTCTCGTAGAAAGACGCTTGTCGTAATCAGGTGTGCAGATGTAAAAATATTTCTCGTCATTTCATTAGGCATTTCTGTCGCCATATGGCATTTCTCTCAACTAGCACGACAATAGCCGTGAAATGTTGCGATGCTTTCTACAAAGGAACGTCAATAGCGATTATAATGGCCTCTTTTTTCTTCTACCTGTGCCGCTGGAAGGCTAATGGCTTTTTTTTGTTCGGGCGGCTGTCGCCCAGGTGTCTGACACAGCTGTGTGCCCACGACGTATTACGTGCAGGTGGTCACTTAACTTTCGTACGGAAATATTTACGACAGCAGTTTCCGCTACAATGGCAGTCTTAAATAAAAATATTTCACAGGTCAAGAATTAGCGTTGCAAACCTGTAAAAACAAAATCCCATGAATATAACAGTGTCCAAAAAATTTTAGTCGGCATTGTGATACATTCACGCATTTACACACATTTCATAATTCTAAAAGTACGATTCTCGGTTTCCAACATACGTCTTCACAAGGCAGAGTTCCTAACTGCTACTCATTACTCCTTACCTTATTACACATATACAAATTCGTCGACGCTTCTTCAATATTTCATTCTTCATATAACATTAGCTTACTAATCATAAACATACCTCAACAACATAATACACATCGTCGTCGTAAAAAATAACATCATAACACCTCAGTCAAATCTCAAAATCGTCGTAGCTTCCTCCAATAGTTTCAAAACCTAAAAAAAATTCTCTGCTCATTTCAAAAGTGTCATCTGCCTCAAACGTACTTTAAAATCATGATTCCATACCAAACACATCATTCAAAGCTCACATTGTATCACAATGGTTCCGAAAAAATATGAACAGTTTACAAAGTACAGACAAAATACAATTTCATACGTATGAAGTTATTCAACTGTGTAATTACGTAAACATCTGTCACTGACGTAGTAAAAAAAATGTTTGTCTCTCTCAGTTAAATGATCTGATAGCTGTGTAATACTGTGTTGGAGAAATATGGTACCGATGTGTAAAGTTGTATAAGCAAATACCATATTAGCTAGGGTTCCTTGTGGTTGCCACACACATGGTACACAAAGTAAGCGTGTACCCCCCTGAGGATTAATGTAATTATACCCTCAGGTGTTACAGATTACAGCAATGGAATGAAATGTATCACGGAAAACCTTCTTTGTAATTAAAAAATCTTTAAAAGTAAGCGTTTTAAGTATAAGATTAATCACTCAAATGCGTGTACTGTAGCGCTACACTGTGCGTCTTGTCGCAACATAATCTCTGTGGAAGTGTCGTAGTTATCGTCCTCCGAAAGCTAAGTTCTGCAGAAGTCAATGTACTTACCTCATGCTAAACAAAAGTGAAATGCTTTGCGTATAGATATCTTAGTTATTACGCTTATTGTTGTGATGAAGAAAGTACTGTACTGTAACGTATTGTTGTGCCACGAAAAAGGCTGTCTCATTGTTGCCATACCACAAAAGTTACTACTAAAACATGTTTTTCTTTCCTGAAGAATTCAGAAAACTGTGCAGATATAAAACAGATACACCGCAAAAGCAACAAGATGAATTGTGTCACACATTAGTAGCGTCGTGATAAAATCGTGTAGCTGTCACATAAACTAACCACTGTGTCATCTGGTATCTCACAGAAAGTACTTTAAACCCAGAATGTATTTTCAAGTAAACCAAAATGTTGCATTAAAAAAAAAAGCAGATTATCTTTCAATAAACGGTTTTACGTGTGAAATGTGGTGTAAACCTTTACTCTTCCTAGTACGCAGAGTTTCAACTTGAACGAAATTATCATACGCTATACGTCGGTAAAGAATACTGGAATTTTTCTCAAGGTTAGCGTCTATGTTATTTTTCTCGGAGCCAGCCGGCGCAGGTGGCTGCCTGTGGTGCGGGTCATTGTCTGTTCCTATGTTGGCGCGCGTCGTTAATGGGATTCGGAGACCGAACTTCTACAAATTCGCCTTGCCGGGAGGGCCTAGCTCTGTTTGAATCCCGCCAGTTCTGATGCAATTCAGGTCTGTCGTTACGATCACATCGTCTGTCGTCATGTCGGTAGTTTCTGTGGTTTCTTTCTTGTCGGTTAAGTGGTGGAGAATTTCTCCCTGAATCGTAACTGCGCGCTGGACCGTTGCGTCTAAAGTTATTCTGTCCCTCGTAATAATAATTGTTTTGGTTCCCATATTGTCTGTTTCTCTGATTGTCTCTGTGATAGTCATTACCGCGGAGAGGTGATCTTTCCCTGTAATTATTACTACTCTGCCAACGGTTGTTATACGGGTGGTGTCTGTTTCGGTCACGATTCGTGTTGTGAGAATAGCCTTGTCGCGTCCAGTTATTATTTCTTTCATCGCGGAATTGCGACGGATGTGATCTGTAATTGTTGTGCTCGTGCGTTCCGCGATTGTCAGTGTCAATTTCTAGTTCTTGTAAGAGTCCTTGAAATGCTTCAATGTCGTCTTTGCAACGTCCTGCCAAAATAATATGTCGCAAATGTTCAGGCAGTTTGATTAAGCAAATGCGGATGAGTTCTGAGGGGCTGTATGGGTTTGACAGGTACTGATTCTTGTGCAACATGTCTTCAAAATATTTCACAAGACTGGAGAATTCAGATTGTTCGAAATGTTTCATCATTATGATGCCATGTTTTACTCGGTCTTGTGTGGCTTGAGACCAATATGCTGAGAGGAAGGCATGGTAAAATTCTCCTTCACTATGACAATCGTGAATGACCAAACGCATTCTTACAGCTGGTTCATTCTCTAAATAGCCACACATAAATTCTAATCTGTGTTCTAATGACCAGTTGGGGGGAAAACAATGAGAGAATTGATCGAGCCACGCTTGTGGATGAATGTCGTTGGCAGAATTCTTAAACGTTTTGAATTTACGTGTAGTAATGAACAGCTTATAGTCAAAGTCATCATGTCGCCGAGTCGCATATCGCTCATTGTTAGGTCGTGTCGGCCGTTCCATCTCAAAATTCGGTGCGCATTGCCAGTTTCTTTCATAACTTCCGAAATGCCCTGTGTTATTATTTTGTGGCTGTTCCGTATTTCTAAGTCCCTCTTCCCGTGTTGGGGCGCGAGTGTCCTCTGAAATACGTAATTCTTGTATTACCTGTGTCAGCTGATCTTGTACTTCGCGGATTTCTCTTTTGTACTGTGTATTGATTTGATTTTGATTTTGTTTGAATTTTCTAATTTGTTCATACTCTTCTGTGTCAGTGAAGGCTACAGGTCTTGTGCCATTCAGATCATCATCTACCTTTGTAGATAAGTTAGTGACCTGATCCGAAAGTTCGCCTACTTTCTCCGATAGTGAACACATTTCCTCAGTGTGTTTTTCTGAACCAAGTTTCAGAGTGTCCATTTGTGTTGAAATCGAATCTACTGTGTCCTTCAAGTTTTCCTGAGTTTTTGCAAGTTGCATAACCGAATCGGTAGATGCAACTGAGTCAAATTTAGCTTGCAAGGTCTCATGATTTTCATGAACAGTAGTTTGCAGTTCTTTTATGGCTGCTTCGTGATTCTGTAGTGCATTTTCATGACGCGAAAAAATAGGTTGGAAATGCTCACAAATTTGTGTTTCTACGTCATTACAGACTTTTTGACATTTCGATTCAATGTGATGTAACTCATTAGTTAAATCCTCACGTGTTTGTTCAAGTGTGGTGTCTAACTTTTTGAGATTTTGTTCCACTGTGTCTAACTTTCGAAGATTTTGTTCCATTGTGTCTAATTTTTGAAGCTTTTGTTGTGTTTGTCCCATTTGTTGTATTAATTGTAATAACAATGCACTGGTGTCTGGAACATGTTCCTCAGTGCTTTTCGGCAGTGAATTTGCACCGGAAACATTCACATTTTGACAAGCAGAAAATGTGTCTTGACTTATTTGAGAAAACGGTGAGGATCCAAAACCTGAATCTACAGTATTTGCGAGATCGTGTCGCGTCATTTCGGATTCCTGAGCCGAGCTATTGCCGACCGATCGATCGATAATGCTTCCCTCTTCACTAATTGTTTCACTGTCCACGCCATTGTTTGAAACCCGCTCCATTTCCCTATGCGCAATTACCAAATTACTACTATTAACATTAGTTAATTCATTATTCTGCGGCGCTAACATATTGCTTTCGTCTTCACTGTCATTTCTCAATTTACTTTGGAGCCTAGTGTTACGTTTTTCACACGCCATTATTGTCACAGTATTTCACACGACAACACAGAAAAACTCAATTTGAAGAGCAAAAATAAGAGAACACATTAACATAACACTGAAAATAATATCTAGTTAATTGCAGCTGCGAAATACTTGGTGCAAATCTACATGCATACCACAACTGTTTTACTGTACAACAATGAAAAACTACAACTACAATGGAAATTCTCTCTACAATTACGCGCTAGCAATAAACAAAAGCTACACTAATTACACAAACTATAAGAAAAAATCAGAAGATTCCAGTGAGGTATCCTCGGCTAAGGGTCGACATATGAAACGTCCCCTTTTAACAATTTTTTACAACTGTGCTTAACCTGACACACAATATTTTTTTTTTTTTTAGCGCAACGCAATCTGACTTTCAAAATCTCTAGAAGAGAATGGCCCTGACTAACATTAAACTATCTCTTTCACCAATCACTTACCTCACAAAAATCTTCGCTGCTCAAGCTACTGCAATACAGCGAGCGCCACTACTGCCAGCTAAATAAAAGATTCAAACTATGGAAGGCACTAACTACTGATAGGGATAGTTAGCAAATGAAAGATATTAATAGAGAACAAACAATGTATTTACCTTGATATCATGACAAATTACAAAACTGCGCCATCTCTCTCCCCACATCCACCACTGCTGGCGGCTCACCTCCAACTGCCCAGCGCTACGCGCTGTTCACAGCCAGCTGCCTAACACTACAATGGTTGAGTATTACAACAATGCAAAGCAGCCACAGACTGCACACGGCACAGCCGGTGATTTTCATACAGAGGTGGCGTTACTAATAAAAAAACCTAAACAGCCTACTTACACTCTGTTGTTCCAAAGAATAAACGTACTAGAAAAATACCTTGGCGTCGACTAGCTGTCGGCGCATATTTTACTAGAAAAATCTAATCCGATACTTTTCAAACGTAAATAAATGTGGATGATTTGATGGATCACTATTAATTAGTGCGTGGTAGAGGGTAATTTTCCGTGGGGATATTACAACTGCTGATATTTATTGTCAGCAACTGAGTCGTCTTACAGACGCAATCCAAGATGAACGACCGAGAAGACTGCCTGAATTGATGCTACTCTACGATTCCAGCATTCTGCTAGAATAACAAAATACATGTACAGGAATTGTGCTGGGATATCATTACACTACCACCTTATTCATCTGATCTTGTGCCCTCAGACATTCAACTTTTTCGCCCTCTATCAAACAACCTTCAAATAGCTTGCTTTCCAAATCCACTCCGAACATGTCTCACCGAGTTCTTCGCCTCAAAATCGCGTGACTTCTACAGTCGCGCAATCGAAAAGTTACCGCTGTGTTGGCAGACATTTGTAAATAGTGAAGGAGAATATATTATCGATGGCTAAAGTCTCTGTTATACGTGTCTGTTGTGTTTGTTGATGGTCTAGGGAATAGTGCGCTAGTTTTACAGAAGAAATATTATGGGAAAAGATTTTCTTATTTCTAGGCTACGTAATTTTTTCTACAATACTCCTGCTCTAGGACCATTGGAGATGTTCAGCAGTATTTAATTTTGAGGGGAACTCCAGCTGCATTGCTAGCTTCCTTATTGACAGAATAAGGAACATTTATAGAGCTATTAACTGCCAATAAATGTTCGTATGCAGTTCGCTATGTGAAACACTCTGATAGTTAGGTGACAGTTCGTTCTTTCTATTACTGACGGTCAGTTTCTTTTTGTGCGTCATGTGGTCCATTTCTTTCCTGCAGTACCGTGGCGACCACAGCAGCAAGTGGCGTTTATTGTCTTCGGCAGCGACGACTTCTGAGGCGGAAGTACCGGCCAGCGGTGTTTGCCGTCGCGGTCGCAATATCTGCGTGCAGGGCGGCGACCAGCTTTGAACTGGCGGGGCGGGGTAAACACGGCCAGCGCCCGGTCACAGCCGGGAGGCGTGCGTCCGAAGCAGCCTGCGTGCAAACACCGCCGAGCCACCGACTGGAGCTTAACGCCGCTCGTCTGCGCGAACTTTCGTCTCCCTCAGCGTTACTCCACTACCGTAATTTCATCGTCCTGTGCTAGCACATATGGTAAGGTTCGTAGTATTATCGTGTGTACTACATATACCTACCGCGCCCCGACAAGAGTGCCACAGAATTCAGGTTCTCTGCACGCTTCCACCCTCCGCCACACCAGGCTGTCTGAACGCCAGCAGGAGAGACAGGGAGAAGTTGTGAACGCGCTGCATTTAAAGGTCCATGCTGGCGCTTGCGTACCACTTGGTTTTACATTTTGGAGACACCATTTTTATTTGGTACAAACTGTCGGCATACGGACAGATGTAGACAAAAAAATGGCTCTGAGCACTATGGGACTCAACTGCTGAGGTCATTAGTCCCCTAGAACTTAGAACTAGTTAAACCTAACTAACCTAAGGACATCACAAACATCCATGCCCGAGGCAGGATTCGAACCTGCGACCGTAGCGGTCGTGCAGTTCCAGACTGCAGCGCCTTTAACCGCACGGCCACTTTGGCCGGCAGATGTAGACAATTTCACAGATTATCGCACTCAATTGCCACTTAATCGTGCTTTTTTTTTTTTTTACCATAATGTATATTCAGTGGGGTCTAGAACGCTGCAGTTTTGTTTTGATGTGTGTTTTTTTTTATATGAATAAGTAATTACTTACAGTTTATTGGCATCGGCGTTTCCTCTCATCTGGTGAGGAAGTCGCACTACCACTTTATTTCCGAAACAAAAAAAACATTTTTATACTCAGAACTTCTTCCTTCCTTCATATTAAAAACTGAAGTGGTAGTGCGACCTTCAGACCAGATTTGAGGACTCGTAGATGCCAACTTACTCACTTAAAAACTAAACGAAACTCCCCCTGAACAGGCCATGAAGGCCCAACGGTACTGACCAGCCACCGTGTCATCCGTAGCTCATAGGCGTCACTGGATGCGGATACGGAGGGGCATGTGGTCAGCACACCGTTCTCCAGGCCGTATATCAGTTTCCCAGTTTCCGAGACCGGAGCGGCTACTTCTCAATCAAGCAGCTCCTCAGTTTGCCTCACAAGGGCTGAGTGCATCCCGCTTGGCAACAGCACTCGGCAGACCGGATGGTCACCCATCCAAGTGATAGCCCAGCCCGACAGCGCTTAACTTAGGTGATCTGACGGGGACCGGCGTTACCACTGTGGGAAGACCGTTGGCAAAATAATTACTTATTTGCAGAAAAAAGAAACAAATGAAGTAAACGCAACGTGAACTGTTTTACGATTTAAAAACAACACATATCAAAACAAAACTGTATCGTTCTAAATACCACTGAAGATACCTTAGGGAAGAAAAAGGCGAAACGCCAACCACGAGTCAAGATGCTACTCGTAGTTTTATGGAAATAGATAATTGTGAATCTTCTTTCAGAGCACTTACTGGCGACCACAGCTCACTACCAACCTTCCAAGGAAAAGTAGCAAGGGACGAACTGAGAAAGAGCCTCCTGACACACAACCAACTCTTCTTATGCCCTCCCAAGAGTCGCCTCTTGCGGCAGATTAAAACCGTGTGCTAAATGGGGACTAGAAGCCAGAAAATATTTATTTTTCTGGAAGGTACTCTGTTAACTAAGCTATCCAGGCACAACTAAGGAAGCTCATCCATCACCCTTCCACCTCACCCCCTCCCTCCATCTTCAAAATCGCCATCCTGTTACCAGTTTTAGTTTGTCAGTAGCTCTCTCCTGCTTTTCAAGCTCCACACATTCGTCCTGCCTACAATGCCTACTAGCACTCACGGAAGAAGGATCTGTTGGAGAACTTTCATGAAGTTTGGAAAGTAGGAGAGAAGTACGATTCTTGAAATTTTCGTGGCGTAATCAATATTCCGTGAGGTTTCGGGATTGCAGCTGGTTGACGGCAACATGTGAGAACGATCTTTCGGCTGACAATCATTTAGCAGTTTTCAGTCGAGTTTTACGCTGGAGATTGCTGGTGAACGTAGTTTATACAGAAAATTTGCACGATGAGTAATCGTATCCAGGATGAATTTTTCACTCTGCAGCGACGAGTGGGGTAATCTAGACGTTGAGATTCCAAATCAGCGTACACCCGGCTGCAGAGTGTGAAAATTCATTCTGTGCCTGAGCCAAATCTCCGCAATATCCTATCTTCCAGGACTGCTAGTTCCACAAGCTATGCAGCAGAACTTCTATGATGTTCGGAACGTAGGAGACGAAGTAGCGGAGGAAGTGAAACTGTGATGGTATGTCGCGGGTCGTGCCTGGATAGCTCAGTCGGTAGAGCACTTGCTAGTAGAAGGCAAAGGTCTCTGGTTGAGTACACAATCAGATCATTGTTGCAACTGCATGTCGTTAACCCACAAACTTATTATGAGACATATGTTTTTTAACCACTAGCATATTAAATATCATGATAATAGTAATGTTGTGCTACCGCTTTTCCAAAGGTGTTAGGGATTATTCCATACTAAACATTAATCTATTGAAGTACAGCTTACATGGGACCAACGTTAGCAGATGTACTTAATCAGGAATCGTATCTCACGAACGCTACGTAGGATTACTGTAAACAAAAAGTTCAAAACAGCAATAGAAACAATTATAAGTCTTATTTTAAAAGTCACTATTATACATTAAATATCTGTTTCTTCATTTATTTTCCCGAAAATGTTTAAGTACACGGCATTGAAATTCTATTTCAGCATCACATTCCAAAGATAAAAAGACAGATTATGATGTATTCGGAAAAGTGAAGAGACAATAGTGAAAATTCTCATGAGTATTCTGTTTCATCGACATCTTATCACGTAGTAGAATGTGGATGGTGACGTTTTATACAACGGTGTCATTTATGTGTTTTATTTATTTACTTGTCAGTTTCCCTTGGACAACGTGGAAAACAGCTACTTTACCATGGAGGATGCTTACGGAATCCTGGATACAAAATTAATGAATAAAAGAATCGCAGAAGTAAAAATTCGCTAGTAATGAAGTGATGAGGTGGTATACAAATAATTAACACACTGTAAGCAAAAATTCTGTGTTACTGAGAAGAACTGCACAGAATGGAAGAAACGTCCCACGAGGAAACGAAACTGAACATGAATACTTGGGTTCTTAAACTCATTATGTTTTGTGAATTCCACTGGTAGCCCATTGAAAATGAAACCTGCTGAATACTGTTCTTCCTTCTATACAATGCTTAAGGAAATGTTATCCAACTAGATAGTGTGTTTCAGGAAGACTGTTCAATATTGAGGGAGGTGACAGGAACGCTCATTTGAAGCGAAAAAACTTCATACGGACATGTGCCATATTTCGAATTGTTTCCCTGATAGAACACACTTTATGTAGAATTGTTTCTGGGCTAGTGGCGCGCACTTATATGTCTTATCCAACCAGTCTCATTGATGTTTAATGGTAGCGTAACATACTTCGTTGCTTTCAACCCATTTGATCCGGGTGTCCTTCTGCCATTAAACTAGCCCGTTGAAAGCGTAGTTTTCCCTGTTGTGTTGTGATTGAAGCAGTGCAGGGGATAGAGAGTGTATGAGAGAGAGCGTCGGTTAACTGTGTCCGTACACGCACTGGCTGTAATGTAAAAAATCGACATTAATGAGTGATATGCAGACATGATGTACGATTACGGCTTCTGCTATGATAGTACTCCTGCTGTCGAAGAATAACGATGATGCTTTCTAACACGTCCAATTCCTCATCGAAGATGTTTACTAGAGTTTTCGGCACGTTGTATGAAACAAATATTGTTCCAAGTTCCCATTTTCCTACTGGAAGTACCGTTAGACAACCTGTCTAGGAACAGCAACACATTGATGAAATGGTTCAGTGTAGCCCTACTACGAGCACACGGCGATAATGCATTGAGGTCAGTGTTTTAAAAATGTGTGTCTGTGAATAGATACTTTATAAAGCGCGAGCTGTAATGTTTACTAGAGTGGCCGTCACCTAAAGATCACACCCATTCCTTGCAGACCGCAGCCGCTAAGTGCTGTAATTCGCCCACCTCATAGCTTTTCTTGCTGCATGTACACTTAACCGGTGCAATAGCTCAGCGCACTCTCAATCTTCTGTGTGCGACATCGTGTATTCACGTGTGGTTGTAGTCTCCCGCGGAGTGGTGCATTGGCGTGTGTCTTTTGGTAGTGAGATAAATGCAGGGGAAAGGGCCTAAGTATAATGCTATTCCGGTTGGTGTGCGTAAGGTTGCAAGGACATTAGAAAACAATTCAAAATCGTTACACTGAACGTACTGAAAATTTTTTACTGATGTAGCCAACAGTGAAGCAATCAGTAATAATTTAAATTTCGCGCAAGTTCATAAAATACAAAACCTTGTGATCTCCGTGAGAAAATTAATAATTCGACTCATAGACCTCAGTTCTTTGTCTTCTCCGCACACTTAGTTTTTGATTTGGAATTTTTTCATGCACTGCAGAAATCCTGCTGCAGCAAGAACGAAGTTTTGTGTAAAATGCACGTACTACGTGCTGAATGTGGTGTCACCGCTAGACACCACACTTGCTAGGTGGTAACTTAAATCGGCCGCGGTCCTTAGTACATGTCGGACCCGCGTGTCGCCACTGTGTAACCGCAAACCTAGCGCCACCACATGGCAGGTCACAAGACACGGACTAGACCTCGCCCAGTTGTACGGACGACATAGCTTGCGACCAGACGTACGAAGCTTTCCTCTCATTTGCCGAGAGACAGATTGAATAGCCTTCAGCTTAGTCCATAGCTACTACCTAGCAAGGCGCCATTTGTATCAGTGCTTATAGCTTACTAAAATTCAAGAGAGATGTATTCCAACAAGAGAATAAAAGTTAAGTAACATCTCCGTACTTTTCTTCTTATTCATTAATAAGTCTCCTGTTCCAGAACTTCAAGCCCGTCTGCGTTAGTTTAGCGTGCACCTAGCTACCTCATTGTGTCTATGCTGTATGACATAGACACAACATTATTTTGCCGTCAAACTAGATTCATGACAGTGTAAATTGAAATGTCCTGTGGTGGCTCTCCTGCTCCCAGTTGACCGTTTTGACATGCTATTTGCTTTTACTGCCAAAAGAAAGGACATGTTCAAAGTGTTTGCCAGAAAAAGTTAAGATCAGACAATCACAAATTCCAGGCCTTTTGCTTCGCGCCGGAATCGAACCCAGGACAATCGGGCTCGTGGACCTTCGCCCATGGACATTCATGTAGTTCATTCCCACCCGTCCAGTGACAGTTTAGCTAACAGTGACTGTGTTCGTCCCACCAAAAGTGTGCGTCGACGTCGCCGGAAATCCCGTAAAGTCGCAAGTGCTTCTGTACCTGTATCAGTTCAAATTGCCCGTGACAGTCGCTCTTGTCGTCAGCAGGACAATAAACTTTTTGTGGACTTAGACTTTGAAGGCAAAGTGATCCCATTCCAGCTCGATACCGGAGCTGCAGTTTCATTGATCAATCACGACACGTACAAACAACTGGGCAAACCGCCATTGCGTGCCGCAAATGTTAACTAGTTACTCAGGACAGCATATACCTGTGTTAGGACAGTGCAGCCTTCTTGCAACATACAAGGGACAAACAAAACTTGCATCATTTTACGTTCTTCGTTCTTCTACTGCAGTGAACTTGTTTGGTTTAGATTTGTTTCAATTATTTAATTTGTCTATAGTAAATCAGGTCCTATCAGTGAATCAGACTGTGCCTTCCGCCAGTGTTTCTAGTCTTTGTGAAGAATTTGCAGACATTTTTGCACCGGGCCTTGGTTGCGCTAAGAACTATGCTGCACATTTGGAACTGAAAGACAACGCGCAACCGAAATTTTTCAGAGCGCGCAATGTTCCCCACGCATTGCGTGATGAGGTCGCCAGAACATTAGCCGATTTAGAATCTCAAGGTGTAATTGAACGTGTGCAGGCTTCTCTCTGGGCCTCACCCTTGGTAATTTTGCCAAAACCTTCCGGAAAATTGAGACTTTGTGTGGACTTCAAGGCAACTGTGAATCCACAACTTGTGACTGCTACTTTTCCTTTGCCCCGCCCGGAAGATCTTTCTGACAAACGGTGCCCGGGAAACTATTTTTCAAAATTGGACCTCGCAGATGCGTACTTGCAGATACCTGTGGACGAAGAATCCCAGAGCGTCTTAGTGGTTAACACGCATCTTGGCTTGTATCGCTTCAAAAGACTGCCATTCGGGTGTGCATCCGCCCCTGCATTGTTTTAGCAATATTTCCAAACAGGTTTGCACCGCGCGCTTCTTCCATTTCAGCTCCGCTTCATCGCTTACGCCGTAAAGGTGTTCCGTTCGTCTGGACGACGGAATGCGAACGCGCCTTTCGCCAGTTGAAATCGGCGTTACTTTCAAATACTTGCCTTACGCCATTCGATCACCGAAAACCCCTTTTGTTGATGGTAGATGCATCGGATTTCGGGATCGGTGCTGTGCTTGCGCGCAAAGATGGCTCGCATGATCGCCCTATTGCCTTTGCGTCCAAATTGCTCTCATCTGCGCAAAGAAATTATTCACAAATAGAGAAAGAAGCTTTAGCTCTCGTGTTTGGTGTTACAAAGTTTCACGATTCCTTGTATGGTCGTCACTTTACAATCGTCACGGACCACAAACCGTTGACATCGCTTTTTCATCCGAACAAGCCTGTACCTCCACGTACAGCGCAGAAATTCATTCGCTGGTCACTTTTTCTCTCGCAGTACCGCTACGATATCTTGTATCGGTCCACTGCTCAGCACGGAAACGCTGATGCGTTGTCCCGTTTGCCTATTGCTGAGGATAAAGCATTCGATTCTTCCGAACTTGCTTGCATGTTCATTGATTCGGAAACCGATGACGTGGTCGCATCGTTTCCGATTGATTTTCGTCGTGTAGCTACAGCCACAGCTGCTAATCCTGTCCTTGCTACTGTTTTGCGTTTTGTTGCTACGCAATGGCCCTTGTCAAAGTCACGGATCGAAGATCCTTTGGTTCGCCGTTTTTTTGCTCACAAGGAGAGACTTTTTGTACGACGTGGTGTTTTGTTGTTGCGTTCCGATAATGATCAGTCCAGAGTCGTGGTCCCACGTTCGTTACAGTCCTCTGTCTTAAAGCTTCTCCACCAAGGACATTGGGGTATAGTGCGTACGAAACAACTTGCTCGTCAGCACTGTACTTGGTTCGGAATCGATGCTGCGCTTACGAATATGTGCTCCTCTTGTGTGGCGTGTGCCGAACAACACTCCGCACCGCCGCGGAAGTTCTTTGCATGGCCGAAAGCCACTTCCCCTTGGCAACGCTTGCATATCGATTTTGCTGGTCCATTCTGGAATGCTCGATGGTTGGTTGTGGTCGATGCTTTCAGTAATTTTCCTTTTGTTGTCCGGATGTCTTCCACGACGTCTTCTGCCACAATCCACGCCTTGTCTGCTATCTTTTGCATTGAGGGTCTTCCGCAGACTATTGTTTCCGACAATGGCCCACAATTCATGTCCGCAGAATTCCAGTCATTCTGCAAGGCCAATGGTATTCAACATCTGACATCCGCGCCGTTTTCGCCTCAGTCAAACGGTGCCGCTGAACGATTGGTCCGGACTTTCAAGTCCCAGATGTTGAAATTGAAAGAGTCGCATTCTCGGGAGGACGCTTTGTTGCTCTTTTTGTCTTCGTATCGCTCTCAGCGCCGCGATGGCCGCTCGCCGGCTGAATTGCTCCATGGTCGATCTCATCGCACCCTGATGTCTTTGCTGCATCCGCCGCATCAGGTTCCTGTGCAGCGGCAGACTCCTGCTTTTGCTCCTGGCGACGTTGTCTATTATCGCAACTATCGCGGTTCACAGCGTTGGCTCGCAGGGCGCATTCTTCGCTGCCTCGGCCGCGCGATGTATTTGGTTTTGGGGGCCTCTGGTGAGGTGCGTCGGCATCTCAATCAGCTGCGCCTCTGTCGTCGCCTGGGTTCTGCCGCTCCCCGTCTGCTTTCAGCGACGGAGCCGTCAGGTCAGCGCCTTGGGGACCCATCTACTGGCTCGCCTCATCCCCAGGTGTTACCGACGCTGCCTTCCATTTTGCCTCATGGCGTCGCGCCGCCGCCGCAGCAGCCGCCGCAGCCGCCGTCGGCGCCGCCCGCAGTGGACGCGTCGCTGCAACCGCATGGCGCCTCCCTGGGTCACGCGCCGCCGCTCGCTTCCCGTGACCAGCCGTCCTCCGCCATGGACCTTTTGCCCGCTCCGGACCAGATGTCGTCATCGCGCGTCGGATTCCCCGACGCCATGGAGGTCGACCCTTCGGCCCCTCTTGTATCATTACGTGCGCATACACCTCATGTTGACGTGCACCCTGGACTAGGTTTGCAGGCGTTTCCTAGCTCCCCTCGGACCGAATGGCCGGGTGCGGGTGGCACAGCCTCGCCTGTTGTTAGGCTCCCCACCTCATCGCATACGTCAACATGGGGTCCTCCCCACGGCGGGCGGAAGCCTTATCTCACGACCGTTCGCCGATTTGCGGGGGAGGAATGTGGTGTCACCGCTAGACACCACACTTGCTAGGTGGTAACTTAAATCGGCCGCGGTCCTTAGTACATGTCGGACCCGCGTGTCGCCACTGTGTAACCGCAAACCTAGCGCCACCACATGGCAGGTCACAAGACACGGACTAGACCTCGCCCAGTTGTACGGACGACATAGCTTGCGACCAGACGTACGAAGCTTTCCTCTCATTTGCCGAGAGACAGATTGAATAGCCTTCAGCTTAGTCCATAGCTACTACCTAGCAAGGCGCCATTTGTATCAGTGCTTATAGCTTACTAAAATTCAAGAGAGATGTATTCCAACAAGAGAATAAAAGTTAAGTAACATCTCCGTACTTTTCTCCTTATTCATTAATAAGTCTCCTGTTCCAGAACTTCAAGCCCGTCTGCGTTAGTTTAGCGTGCACCTAGCTACCTCATTGTGTCTATGCTGTATGACATAGACACAACACTGAAGACAATAGTCTTATAGTTTCACAAAACACACGCAAAAATACATCTTGCTCGACTTAAACGGAAATATTGCACTGGAAGTACCTATAGCAACTTTTATGTAGCATATATCGGCGATTTGGGTGATGGGTTCAGTTACGAAGTGTCAGTAAGAGCTGAAAAAAAAATTTTTTTCGGCAGGCAGGGAACATTATCGATCGCATTTGGGCGAGCCGTCGGAACTAAACTTTTGGCGGCGGGAAGCTAGTAGTCGCACGGTGCCGCGCACTGAGTTCTTGTAAATAAAATGCGTTCATACGAGATATGAAACGATAATAATGTCTCAGATGATACCGAAATTAATAACATACCTTTCTTAAGAACTTTCTCGCTCGAAATTTCTACAAGATACAACAGAATGTAGATTCATCAGCGACGACATTTTTTGTTATACAGACGGAACACTGTCACGCCTCTTACGGTTTTTTTTATGTTTTATATCCGAATAATTTATCGTTTTCACGATCACATAATTCTGCAGGGCGATTTTTTCCACACTATACTAACTCTAGGGATTGTTCGATGAGAGGATACGGAACAAAGAAAGTCTGATGATCTTATGTCCGGAAATGCATGGTTTGCGTGCTAGACACCATTTATTCAGACTTACATTGTTACAAAGTTTGCATTCTAATACGGGCTGTAGCATGCAGCCACAGTTACTGTGTGTGTTGAAAATGGTTTCCATGCGCCTCAACGCACGCGTGTACGCGCCGTGGCATGTTATACCTCACACGTTCACATCGGCCAGGGTGCATATGAGCAGTGTCACAGGCAGCATGAATACCCTGCTCCAGCGTCTCCACATCTGGAATGGTCACTGAATACAAGATAATTCTGAGAAGGTCCCACAGCCAGAAACCGCAATGTTGAGATACGGTGAACGAGCAGGCCATTTCATTGGAGCGCCTCGTCCGATTCATCGACCAGGGAAGGTACGATTAAGATGTGTCCGGACGTTAATGGCGAAGTGGAGTGGAGCACGATCATGCAGCAGCCCCGTCCCCATCTCAGCAACCTCTAGCAAAGAACTTAGTGGCCTCAAACCAGAGGGCCATCAGACGACAGATGGAGCTAGTGGCGCCAGGGCTCCGAAAGACGACAACAACTACCCAGCCACGGCTCAAACACTGCACTGTTTTAGTTATCTACTCTCCAGTGAGCAACTGCGTTTGGTAACTACCTGCCTGCAGATATCCAATGATTACTCAGACACTGGTTGGGTAGAACTGGCATTAACTGACAGCAGCAATTCCTACCAACTATGAAACCGATTATCATCGATTAGGAGTGCCGTCGGAGGTTCATTTGGGAAATGGAATGGTGTACCACGGTCTTCAGCGATGAAAGCAGATTCTGTCCGCACACAAGTTGATATGGTTGGGAGCAGAATACAGGGGCTGCTGGAGTAGAAGGCTGAACAACAAATTGAGGATAGAATATAAAATTTAATTTATTATGCAAGAAAATTCATTCGTGGTACTGGTAACAACATATTCACATATAACTTGTTCAATTTCAATGTACATCAGCTGATTTAACATGAATCATTAACAAGTTATTAACATCAAACAATATGCAAATATGAGGTATAACCTTTCCCAAAATTTTAATGCTTGTAAAATGTTATTACGAAACACAGAAAATTACCAAACTGGTCACTGTATTTAGGCCTTACATTACCTAATGGGCACAATGGCTTACAGGAAATAATATCACAGGCCTATAGCAATATCTGCCCACTACAGCACTGTCTTACGTGACCTTACGTGCCACAATGATTCACAGAACCAACTCATATAGTTAAATGGTAAATATTACCCACAATGGCACTTGCGTTATAATCTTACGTAGTACAACGACTTATCAGGACAATACAATTAATGCTAAGTACAATCTGGTCCAGAATAACGAGTGCCCTACCACTGCTTAAACTACTCAGAATCACTAATGAACTGTTTTGCAAGGCAAGCACATTCAGTTCCGACAAGTTAACAAGACAGTGCCTCCATTTGAATTTTACCACAGAAATCCATCAATAGTCGTAGGCCAGATGGTGATTCGAAAAGGACTGATAACAAGTTACCGCACTGTTGGCGCTTGGCACTAAACCCCTGGCGTGCGACACATGTGGGGCCAGAAACCCCGTCGCAACAGTAGCCATTAACAAGAGTACCAACAGAACTCTTTTTGAAACCACAGCATGAAATGACGTCAAAGGAGTTTCCAAAACAGTTTAACACTCAACAGTAGTGAGTAAGAGAAAAGGACAGAAAAACACACACGGCAGGCACTTACAGGGTGTTTCAAAAATGACCGGTATATTTGAAACGGCAATAAAAACTAAACGAGCAGCGATAGAAATACACCGTTTGTTGCAATATGCTTGGGACAACAGTACATTTTCAGGCAGACAAACTTTCGAAATTACAGTAGTTACAATTTTCAACAACAGATGGTGCTGCGGTCTGGGAAACTCTATAGTACAATATTTTCCACATATCCACCATGCGTAGCAATAATATGGCGTAGTCTCTGAATGAAATTACCCGAAACCTTTGACAACGTGTCTGGCGGAATGGCTTCACATGCAGATGAGATGTACTGCTTCAGCTGTTCAATTGTTTCTCGATTCTGGCGGTACACCTGGTCTTTCAAGTGTCCCCACAGAAAGAAGTCACAGGGGTTCATGTCTGGCGAATAGGGAGGCCAATCCACGCCGCCTCCTGTATGTTTCGGATAGCCCAAAGCAATCACACGATCATCGAAATATTCATTCAGGAAATTAAAGACGTCGGCCGTGCGATGTGGCCGGGCACCATCTTGCATAAACCACGAGGTGTTCGCAGTGTCGTCTAAGGCAGTTTGTACCGCCACAAATTCACGAAGAATGTCCAGATAGCGTGATGCAGTAATCGTTTCGGATCTGAAAAATGGGCCAATGATTCCTTTGGAAGAAATGGCGGCCCAGACCAGTACTTTTTGAGGATGCAGGGACGATGGGACTGCAACATGGGGCTTTTCGGTTCCCCATATGCGCCAGTTCTGTTTATTGACGAAGCCGTCCAGGTAAAAATAAGCTTCGTCAGTAAACCAAATGCTGCCCACATGCATATCGCCGTCATCAATCCTGTGCACTATATCGTTAGCGAATGTCTCTCGTGCAGCAATGGTAGCGGCGCTGAGGGGTTGCCGCGTTTGAATTTTGTATGGATAGAGGTGTAAACTCTGGCGCATGAGACGATACGTGGACGTTGGCGTCATTTGGACCGCAGCTGCAACACGGCGAACGGAAACCCGAGGCCGCTGTTGGATCACCTGCTGCACTAGCTGCGCGTTGCCCTCTGTGGTTGCCGTACGCGGTCGCCCTACCTTTCCAGCACGTTCATCCGTCACGTTCCCAGTCCGTTGACATTTTTGAAACAGATCCTTTATTGTATCGCTTTTCGGTCCTTTGGTTACATTAAACCTCCGTTGAAAACTTCGTCTTGTTGCAACAACACTGTGTTCTAGGCGGTGGAATTCCAACACCAGAAAAATCCTCTGTTCTAAGGAATAAACCATGTAGTCTACAGCTCACTTGCACGTTGTGAACAGCACACGCTTACAGCAGAAAGACGACGTACAGAATGGCGCACCCACAGACTGCGTTGTCTTCTATATCTTTCACATCACCTGCAGCGCCATCTGTTGTTGAAAATTGTAACTACTGTAATTTCGAAATTTTGTCCGCCTGAAAATGTACTGTTGTCCCAAGCATATTGCAACAAACGGTGTATTTCTATCGCTGCTCGTTTAGTTTTTATTGCCGTTTCAAATATACCGGTCATTTTTTAAACACCCTGTACAAATAGCCTTGAATTATTCCTAGTTGTGGTTAAGATGGAATTAAGTTTAATCCAACAGGTAAACAGTGGTGTCACAGTAGACTTAAACTTTACTTGACTAGCGTAACCATTTGGGCGTCCCTTAACTGACATACGTTCAGTAACAAAGTGAAATGCAAAAAATGGTTCAAATTGCTCTGAGTACTATGGGACTTAACATCTATGATCATCAGTCCCCTAGAACTTAGAACTACTTAAACCTAACTAACCTAAGGACATCACACACATCCATACCCGAGGCAGGATTCGAACCTGCGACCGTAGCAGTCGCGCGGCTCCGGACTGAGCGCCTAGAACCGCTAGACCACCGCGGCCGGCAGTGAAATGCAATTTAAAGACACTCAAGTAAGGGTACTGTGAAAAACTTCAACAATTTAAGCAAACACGCCCACATAGGCACTCCAGTTCATTCGTAAATCAACCAGGGCACAAGTCAGTATTTGGACACGTGACGTGGGAACACTCACTGCTCAGCAGCGCAAGCCAGAATACGGCACAAAGAAGTCTCGCTGTAACTCCACCAGATGAAGATGCACCAAACTAACAGCTCACCTTTAACAATATTAACCGAAATGCCGCCAATAAGGTAATGGCCAGAATAACACCAGCCCGTAGCCACATCGTGAGGGAGGTTGAAATCGTAAACAGAACGAACGACAGCGAGACACTGCAGCACCCGCAGTTCCGCGGCTCGGCCGGCCGCAATGCAACTGCCACACTCACACCACTTGCCGGCACGACTTACGCGATCTTCCGGCGTCGCTCCGCCCAGGCCCTTTCGGCTTCCCGCACGGAATCCCACAGGGCGCACCTACTGGCGCACCGCAAAGCGAATCGAAAAAGATCGAACACACTACACCGGAACAATCAAATCGCAGGAGCACATGGCACACAAGTAATGATCGTTTGTGCGTACGACGTAGATATGGTGAGGCTGTCTCATATAGTGCATTCGTCCAAGATCCTTCCCTGGCCTGCAACATTTCCGAATCTGTCTCTAATCGAGCACATGTGAGGTATGATGGGACAAGAATGTCTTGAACAGGTCGAGCAGGCATAACGTACCCCATGACAGTATTTCCCATCTCTACTATCGACTTGATACTAGAGTCATTTTCTGCATTGCCTCTGGAGGATACACGACGTACGAGTTCTAATACGGTTGTTGCAGCATGAGTCGATACCTGATACCTGAGAATCGACTGTGCTATTGATCTGTAAATATAATCGTTTCATGTACTCCATATGCACTGTTGCAACGATAGATCTTGCGTGAATTGTAAATCTCTAAACTCTGCCCGAACAGGCGTCAGAAGGCCCAACGGTACCGACCGACTGCCGTGCCATGTTCAAGCCATAGGCGTCACTGGATGCAGATATGGAGCGGCATGTGGTCAGCACACCACTCTCCTAGTCTTTGTCCGCTTTTGTGACTGGAGCCGCTACTTCTGAATCAAATAGCCGTTCAATTGACCTGACAAGGACTGAGTGCACCTCGCTTGCGTTTGGAAAACCCTTTCAGTTATGCTTTCAATTGTCAGTCAACGACGACAGCGCTGTTCATCGGTGACGTGTCCGCCTCGGCAGCTGAGTGGTCAGCGCGACAGAATGTCAATCCAAAGGACCTGGGTTCGATTCCCTGCTGGGTCCGAGATTTTCTCCGCTCAGGGACTGGGTATTGTGTTGTCCTGATCATCATCATTTCATCCCCATCGACGCGCAAATTGCCGAAGTGGCGTCAAATGGAAAGACTTGCACCAGCGAACGGTCTACCCGACGGGAGGCCCTAGTCACACGACCCGGTGACATGACGGGAACTGGTGTTACCATAGTAGCAAGGCCATTGATGGAAAGCTCTGAAACGGTGCACTAATCTTCAACTGCGATGTAAAATAAAGATCTCATCGATTGTCGAGCATAGATACTTGCTTTTGTAGATTTACCACCAACACCAATGGCTTATACGTTGCCGGTAGACTTGCAATTGCCAGTGTTAACCAAGTGAGCTTGCCAGCTGAGTTGTGGGTGACATCCAGAAAAGAGCACTCTAGTCGCTTCGAAGCGATGTAGGGGGAGTAGAAGTAATGCAAAACGGTCATGTCAGCCTCTGCCGCTGATCTAAGTCGTACCGAGACGTCATTTGAGTATGTCTATGTCTGAAAAGAGAGCAGTGACATGGGTCGGCGTGGAGAGGTCTTATAACGACAGAAAAAAAAGAGTTGTAATGCTTAGACGTGCCCATGAACATAGCATCAATGAAGCTGCACGACTTGTTGCTGTAACAACATGAACTCTCGAACGTTTCTACAGGGAACGCTTAACCACCAGAAGCCATGTAACAAAGTGATCATAAAAAGACAACAGAGTCTTCTGCGTGGAGCCAATTTGTCGGCTGTCATTTTTCAGAAGACACTCTTGTGCGATAATCTAGTAAACCTAGCTTTCGTAAACAGTTGGGTACTGACGATAGCTGGCTTTTAGATTCCATAGAAGCTGTTTCCACCCTTTTAAGATGACGATGACCTTTCTTACCATCAGAGGCTGTTGCTTACGGCAGCAGAACATTGCAAATACTTGGATAGGCTTCTGCCCCATTATTTGAGCAAGAAGGTCAGGAACATCCTAGACAAAGCATGGGGATAAGACTGTAGAGATAAGTATCTGCCAGTCCTTAACCACATGTCTTGATAACTCCGGGAAACACAAGTGTAGGAGTGGGCATCTGAGAATGTTTATTAATAGGTGTGTATGATACCTGTTGTGTTGTCCAAAGTCGACTGTTGATGATGTGACGTCGAACTGTAGCCGCGAAGGAACGACCACAGCTGAAGCAAAACCTGGCAGACCTCGTGTACTGACGTACATTGACCGACAGGCATTGTGGCAGGTGCTTGTAAAAACTTTCAGGGAATCAGTAGAGGGAATCATTTGTGAGTTCCAAAGTGCAACTAGCAGTCCAGCTAGAACCATGACTGTGGGTCGGGAATTAAAAGGCGTACAATGGTCAAACAACTGCTCATACCACCCTGCGGGTTCGGGGGTAAGAATAGGCCCGTGGTATTCCTGCCTGTCGTAAGAGGCTACTAAAAGGAGTCTCAAACTTTTCGGTCTTTTGTGATGGTCCCCTGTTTGACCTCCATCTCTCAAAATTTTTCCGAAGAGCGAGCCGATTGGCGATGGGCGCCTTACTTGGTGCAATGTGTCCATCTTGCGATCAGACCTTTCGCCAGCTTATTTGTCGTTGCATTGCAGTCCTGCCCGCTCTCCATCTCTTGGGCATGGATACCTTCCTGCGTGCACTTTCCACCTTGCGCTGTGCAGTGCCACTTTTTGCACTGACGGCGATCATGGACCACATGTCACCTAACATCCAGCACGGTAGCCAGTCCGTTGTGGTGGGGCCGCCATGTACCCTATTGGTTGTAGCCACCTCAGGGATCGCTCTACTGATGCCTGCGCCGTTAGCTCCCCACGTATGCCAAAGAGTAGATGCCTATCTTCCTGGGGTATCGGGACTCCCGGCAACGGTCATCCTGCCAGGTGGCCCTTGCTGAGGCTGGGTGGTGCCCGTGGGGAGGGCCCTTGGTCGGAGTAGGTGTCATCAGGGTGGATGACCCGCAATGAAGCGTGGTACATCGTCTCTCGCTGGTGGCCCGCTGCCAGCAGTCTAAGCGTTCTCGGGCTCAATGTAATGTTCAGAAGTACGATCCGAAAACGTTCCCCTACCTGGCCACACCGTGGGAGGAACGCAAGTCTCAGGTTGGCAGTAGAACTTATTCGTCCAGATTCTTACTTTGTACGAGAGCTGATGGTGAGTCTTTTCTCTTCCCAAAGCCTCAGTTCTTCATCGAGCATTTAGAGGAAAAGTTTGGGGAGGTGGAGGGCTTGTCCAAAATGCGCTCTGGGTCAGTACTGATACAAACGGCATCCTTCGCCCAGTCACGCAGGTTACTTGCTTGTGACAAGTTGGGGGATGTTCCCGTTACCATCACACCACATAGGAGTTTAAATATGGTCCAGGGTATTATTTTCCATAGGGACCTACTTTTGCAGTCTGATGACGAGCTGCGCGCCAACTTAGAGCGTAGAGGTGTTTATTTCGTCAGGCGTGTTCATCGGGGCCCGAGGGACAATCAGGTTGCTACTGGCGCCTTCATCTTGGCCTTCGAGGGTGATACATTACTGGAGAAGGTCAAGGTGATGGTCTACCGTTGTGACGTCAAGCCCTATATCCCTCCCCCGATGCGGTGCTTTAAGTGCTGGAAGTTCGGCCATATGTCTTCCCGCTGCACTTCCAGCCTCACATGTCGAGATTGCGGACGCGCATCACATCCCAATAATCCATGTGCCCCGCCTCCCAACTGCGGAGAGCATCATTCACCTTGCTCGCCAGACTGCAAAGTCTTTCAAAAAGAGCGCTAAATCATGGAATATAAGACCCTGGACCGACTGACCTCTACTGAGGCCAAAAGGAAACATGACAGACTACATCCTGTGAGAATGACATCTTCTTACGCCGCTGCTGCAACAACAGTGCTAGCCCCATCAGTTTCGAGACTTCCTGCCGGCTCGATGAGCAGTAAAACTTCTCCTGCCCCCTTGACCATGGAGGGCTCTACCCTCCTGGTTGCTCCTGCACCACCTACCTTAGGAGCAACATCCACCCATCGGGGACGTCCGTACCCACTTCTCAGCCGGAGAAGCGTCCATCTTCTTCGGCTACTCTCGCTCGTAGGGGTTCCCTTGGGTCCCTCCCTTCCTAGGCTTCCACCAGCGGGAAGGATGACGCCAGACAGTGGCATGTCCCCACCAGCGGCTGGTCGTAGGGCTTCGCGATCCTCCTCCGTCCCGGAGACTGAATCGGTGAAGCCTTCCCAGCCGGTGAAACCCAAGGTTCAGCGAGAGAAGCGAAAGACCTCTAAGGCCCAAGAACTTGTGGTGGCACCGACCGCACCGCCCCCTTCGAGCTCTGCGTCTGAGGATGAGGTCGAGATCCTGGCGTCCGCTGAGGACCTTGATCTCGCCGGTCCATCAGAGACCATGGATGTCACTCGCGCAGGTACTGAAACGGTGGCAGCGAGTGAACACACGGCGTAAACGGCCTCCCGAGTCCCTTCATGCCTTTCTCAGCCATGGACAATACCATCCTCCAGTGGAACTGCAGTGGTTTTTTCCACCATCTAGATGAGCTCCGACAACTTATCAGCCTTCACCCTTTCTTCTGCATTGCTCTTCAGGAAACGTGGTTTCCAGCAATGCGAACCCCCGCCCTCTTATCGGGGTTATTATAAGAACCGGGCAGCTTATGAAAGGGTGTCTGGTGACATCTGCATCTATGTTCTTCACTCTCTTCAAAGCGAGTCTGTCCCTCTACAAACACCTTTAGAGGCTGTCGCTATTCGGATGTGGACGCCACAGGCTGTTACCGTCTGCAGTCTTTACCTTCCACCGGATGGTGATGTCGTGCAGCATGACCTGGCTGCGCTGATAGCCCAATTGCCGCCACCTTTCTTGTTACTGGGCGACTTCAACGCCCATAACCCTCTGTGGGGTGGGTCAGTGGCAACAGGTCGAGGCGCCACCATTGAGCATTTATTGGCACAGCTCGATCTTTCGATTTTAAATGATGGTGCCTTCACACACTTTAGTGTGCGCATGGCACGTACTCTGCCATCGACCTTTCGATCTGCGGCCCTAGCCTCTTACTATCTGTCCAATGGAGAGTGCATGACGACCTGTGTGGTAGTGACCACTTTCTGATCTTTCTGTCACTGCCACGGCGACACTCTTCTGGGCGCCCTAGCAGATGGGCTATGAATAAGGCTGACTGGGACTTGTTCTCCTCCATTGCCGCTATTGAGCCTGTCTCTAATGACGACATTGATGCGGTGGTTCACTCAGTCACCACGAGCATCGTTACTGCCGCAGAATCTGCCATTCCCCGTTCTTCTGGGTCCCCTCGCCTGAGATCGCTGAAGCGATTAAAGATCGCCGGCGGGCGCACCAGCGTCACAAGCGACATCCCTCCATAGAACACCTCATCGCCTTCAAACGGCTGCGTGCGCGGGCCCGCCGCATTATCCGCCAACGCAAGCAGGAGTGCTGGGAGCGGTATGTTTCCACCATTGGCCTCCATGTCTCTCCATCGCAGGTCTGGGCTAAGATTCGAACCTCTGTCAGCGTCCCAGCGCTCTCACTGAATGGAGCAGTTTGTACTGACTCCGACGTCATTGCAAACCACTTCGCAGAGCATTTTGCTCTGAGTTCCTCTTCTGTGAATTACCCCCTGGCCTTCCGCTCCATTAAAGAGCGGATGGAACGTCGGAGCCTTTCGTTTCGCACCCACCATCCAGAATCGTACAATGTTCCATTCAGTGAGTGGGAATTTCGCAGTGCCCTAGCCGCTTGCCCTGATACCGCTCCTGGGCCAGATAGCATCCACTGTAAGATGCTGAAACGCCTTTCTGTGGACTGCCAGCGACGGCTCCTTGACCTTTACAACCGTCTCTGGGTCGAGGGTGAGTTTCCGTCGCAATGGCAGGAAAGTATTGTTATCCCCATTCTGAAACCTGGCAAGAACCCTTTGGAGGTGGACAGCTACCGTCCCATTAGCCTCACCAACGTTCTTTGCAAGTTGCTTGAACGGATGGTGAGCCGGCGCTTGAATTGGGTACTGGAGTCTCGGGGCCTTCTGGCTCTCTCTCAGGGTGGCTTCCGTAAAGGCCACTCCGCCGCCGACAGTCTGGTGAGCCTGGAGTCGGCCATCCGTACTGCCTTTTCCCGCCGTCAGCACCTGGTCACTGTCTTTTTCGGCATGCGGAAGGCGTACGATACAATATGGCGTCATCACATCCTTTTTACGCTTCATGTAAGGGGTTTTCGGGGCCCTCTGCCGATCTGTATCCGAAATTTTCTGTCGTATCGTACCTTCTGCGTGCAAGTCGCGGCCTCCCATAGTTCCTCCCGAGTCCAAGAGAACGGGGTACCACAGGGATCTGTCCTCAGTGTCTGCCTGTTTTTAATTGCAATAAACGGGCTCGCTGCAGCGGTGGGAAATTCTGTCTCCACTTCCCTGTATGCTGACGACTTCTGCCTTTACTATAGCTCTATTGGTATTGCAGCTGCTGAACGTCAGCTACAGGGCGCTATCCGTAATGCGCAGTCTTGGGCTGTAGCTCATGGGTTCCAGTTTTCGGCAGCCAAGACCTGCGTTATGCATTTCTGCCGGCGACGCACTGTTCACCCGGAGCCGCGGCTTTATCTTGACGGCGAAGTTCTTACTGTGGTAGAGTCACATAGGTTTTTGGGTGTGGTTTTTGATGCCCGGTTGACTTGGCTGCCTCATATTCGGCAGCTTAAACAGAAGTGTTGGCGGCATCTTAATGCTCTGTGATGCTTGAGCCACACCAGTTGGGGCGCCGACCGATCTACCCTGTTACGGCTCTACCAGGCATTAATCCAGTCTCGTCTGGATTATGGGAGCCTGGCTTATGGCTCAGCATCCCCGTCTGCGTTGCGGGTGCTGGGCCCAATCCTACACAGCGGAATACGACTTACCACTGGTGCCTTCCGGACCAGCCCAGTGGACAGCATACTTGTGGAGGCAGGTGTCCCTCCACTGCGGTTTCGGCGCCAACGTTTGCTGGCCGCTTATGCTACGCATGTTTGTAGCTTGCCTGGGCATCCTAACTATCGTCTACTGTTCCCACAGTCTCACGTGCATCTCCCAGAACGTCGGCGCCGGGCCGGTTGTACGATCGCGGTCCGCGTCAGAGAGCTGCTCTCCGGGCTAGGGGCTTTACCACTTCCGCCTCCTTTCCGGGCACCTCTGCGTCACCCCCGTGGTGTGTGTCCCGCCCTCGCCTTCGGCTGGAATTGGCATAGGGCCCCAAGGACTCAGTCCCTCCGGAGGCCTTCCGCCGCCGCTTTTATTCCATCCTGGCTACGTATCAGGGCTCTGGCGTGTTTTACACTGACGGTTAGATGATTGCTGGTCGTGTCGGTTATGCTCTAACTCTAGGGGACCATTCCGAACAACGATCCTTGCCGCCTGGTTGCAGCGTTTTCACTGCTGAGCTGGTCACCATGTTCCGTGCCCTAGAGTATATCCGCTCCTGCTTAGGTGAGTCGTTCGTTATCTGTAGCGACTCCCTGAGCAGTGTACGAGCTATCGACTAGTGTTTCCCTCGCTCTCGTCTGGTGATGGCTATCCAGGAGTCCCTGCATTCTCTTACCCGTTGCGGCCGATCTGTGGTCTTTGTGTGGACCCCCGGCCATGTTGGTATACCCGACAATGAAACTGTCGACCGCCTGGCGAAAGAGGCCACCAGTAAACCATCTCTGGAGATTGGCCTCCCGGAGACTGATTTGTGAGCAGTCCTCCGCCGAAAAGTTTTTGCGCTTTGGGACGCTGAATGGCGCGAACTAACCACACCAAATAATCTCCGTGCCATAAAGAAGACGACGACTGTGTGGCGGCCATCCATGCGAACCAACCGCAGGGACTCAGTCGTCCTTTGTCGGCTCCGCATTGGCCACACCCGAATGACACACAGTTTTTTACTGTGTCGTGAGGACCCACCCCTTTGTCGTTGTGGGGCGGCCTTGACGGTGGCCATATTCTGTTGGAGTGCGTCCTTTTAACTGTGCTCAGGCAGACGTTTGCGCTGCCTGATACGATCCATGCCCTTTTAACTGACGACTGTGCCATAGCGGACTTAGTTTTGCGTTTTATTCGGGCAGGGGGCTTTTATCGCTTAATGTAAGTGTGTGTCTTTTTGTGTTGATTCTGGCCTATGGCTTACGATTTTAGTCTGATTTCTTAATGTGTTTCTCGGTGGTTGGCTTTTCCTTTTTTGTTTCTATGGTCGGCCAACCACCGTCACACTCTGTGTGATTTTAGTTCGTCTTGTCTGGACAGTGGGTGACTGTGTACAAGTGATTTGGAATGATTTACCACGCTGCAAACTATGGCAATCCGGGGGAAGGATTTGGTTTTGGTGAATTTCTTCAGGACGTTATCTGCCATCATGTGTAGTTGCAGTTGTGAAGTACGGAGAATGTGACGTTACGGTATGGCAGTGTTTATCGTCGGTAAGTTCTCGTCGGTCTCACAAACTGCGACATCGTCGCGAAAAAACAGTGACCCGTGTATGTAATAAGTTTCCTTTAATTTAGGTCTATGGTCACAATCTTTTCTGTTTAACAGATTACCGGTTTCGGTCTTTAATGACCATCAACAGATCTGTCTTCTTTTTATGAGACAGATCTGATGATGGTCATTAAAGACCGAAACCGGTAATCTGTTAAGCAGAAAAGATTGTGACCATAGACGTAAATTAAAGAAAACGTATCTCGTCGGTCTACTATGGTTCATGAAATGCCATCATACGTAGTTGCAGCTGAGAATTATGGAGGAGATGACGTTGTGGTGGATAAGATCTCTGTTACAGTTCATGAAATACTCAATGTGGAAGGATGTTAACATACACTACTGGCCATTAAAATTGCTACACCAAGAAGATGACGTGCTACAGACGCGAAATTTAACCGTCAGGAACAAGATGCTGTGATATGCAAATGATTAGCTTTTCAGAGACCGAGCGAGGTGGCGCAGTGGTTAGCACACTGGACTCGCATTCGGGAGGATGACGGTTCAATCCCGCGTCCGGCCATCCTGATTTAGGTTTTCCGTGATTTCCCTAAATCGCTCCAGGCAAATGCTGGGATGGTTCCTCTGAAAGGGCTCGGCCGACTTCCTTCTCCGTCCTTCCCTAATCCGATGAGACCGATGACCTCGCTGTTTGGTCTCTTCCCCCAAACAACCCAAACCAAACCAAGCTTTTCAGATCATTCACACAAGATTGGCGGCGGTGGCACACCTACAACGTGCTGACATCAGGAAAGTTTCCAACCGATTTCTCATACACAAACAGCAGTTGACCGGTGTTGCCTGGTGAAACGTTGTTTTGATGCCTCGTGTAAGGAGGAGAAATGCTTATCATCACGTTTCTGACTTTGATAAAGGCTAGCCTATCGCGATTGCGGTTTATCATATCGCGACATTGCTGCTCGCGTTGGTCGAGATCCAAGAGTAAGAACCTCTTTCAGTAGTGATTTACCACCGGAAGGAGGTTCTTACTCATTGGTCTGAAGATGACCACAGTAGTGGTCGAAACCGGTCATCGTAATACATAAATTCTGATCAAGATTGTTTCTGAAACTTCCTGGCAGATTAAAACTGTGTGCCCGACCGAGACTCGAACTCGGAACCTTTGCCTTTCGCGGGCAAGTGCTCTGCTGCTCTACTGGCAGAAGTAAAGCTGTGAGGACCGGGCGAGAGTCGTGCTTCGATATCTCAGATGGATGCCGGCACGGTAGCTCAGCGTGTAATAAAAAACTGAGTTAATCGATCAACAACGAACTGCAACGGATGTCTTACGACGTCCGCCCCGAGCAGATGCAACGAACGAAACCAAACAAAACGAGATTAAAAAAAAAAAGTGATGGTAGAGCACTTGCACGCGAAAGGCAAAGGTTCCGAGTTCGGGTCTCCGTCGGGCACACAGTTTTAATCTGCCAGGAAGTTTCATATCAGCGCACACTCCGCAGCAGAGTGAAAATCTCATTCAAGATTCTTTTTGATAGTAAATATTTGTAACACATTGATCACTGTTCACTCCCACAATGTACTCAAAAGTAATTCTGTTTACTGTGTTAATCTTTTCGCTAATTATTTCTGCCCCTGTCCAACATCCCTACAATGACAGTTGCCGCACCATTGTGCAGCCCACCTCTCCTTACCTTTGTCTGCGAAACGATACAAAACACCTCCCTTGGAAAGCATTTCTGGCACCTATGAGGGATCTTACAGCTTTCCCCCATTTAGTAAAATCACCATGCACATCTTTACGATGATTACGCTGTGGTTACTTCTAAAAGGACAGTTTGTAGACTCTGACGGCCTGCAGCATCTCGACTGGCCCGCTGAACGGCCTCCTCCCAGTCCGATATAAAATGTGTGCTACTGCTTGGAGGACTGGAAACTATCATCGACTACCGCCGTAATTTGATAGATCAACAGGATCTTATCATCAATGCATGGCTCCAGCATTTCTGAGAATACTTGTGACACTCTTCTTCTCACACTGGAGGATGTTATCTGGCTGGAGACAGTATTACATGGTGTCACCTGGCCTGGACGTAGCGATTAATTCATCCAATGCGCTAATTTACATCTCGTAACTGTGTGAGTCTTTTTTGATTGTTAGTTTTCTGTATAACTCATATTTAACCGCTCTTCATTCGCAGACAACGGAAGTTTTCTCACTTCCAGATTATTTGAACAAAATATTGCGTTTTTAGAGTATTGTACCTGCAAAAAGTTGGGAATTTAAGGAGATGGGACCTGGAAAAATCTGACTAAACCAAAGGTTGTACAGAGTTTCAGGGAGAGCATAAGGGAAAAATTGACAAGAATGGGGGAAAGAAATAGAGTAGAAGAAGATTGGGTAGATTTGAGGGATGAAGCGGGGAAGGCAGCAGATGATCAAGTAGGTAAAAAGACGAGGGCTAGTAGAAATCCTTGGGTACCAGAAGAAATATTGAATTTAATTGACGAAAGGAGAAAATATAAGAATGCAGTATATGAAGCAGGCAAAAAGGAATACAAACGTCTCAAAAATGAGATCGACAGGAAGTGCAAAATGGCTAAGCAGGGATGGCTAGAGGACAAATGTAAGGATGTAGAGGCTTATCTCACTAGGGGTAAGATAGATACTGCCTAAACGAAAATTAAAGAGACCTTTGGAGAAAAGAGAGCCACTTGTATGAATATCAAGAGCTCAGATGGAAACCCAGTTCTAAGCAAAGAAGGGAAAGCAGAAAGGTGGAAGGAGTATATAGAGGGTCTATACAAGGGCGATGTACTTGAGGACAATATTATGGAAATCGAAGAGGATGTAGATGAAGATGAAATGGGATATATGATACTGCGTGAAGAGTTTGACGGAGCACTGAAAGACCTGAGTCGAAACAAGGCCCCCGGAATAGACAACATTCCATTAGAACTACTGACAGCCTTGGGAGAGCCAGTTATGACAAAACTCTACCATCTAGTGAGCAAAATGTATGAGACAGGCGAAATACCCTCAGACTTCAAGAAGAATACAATAATTCCAATCCCAAAGAAAGCAGGTGCTGACAGATGTGAAAATTACCGAACTATCAGTTTAATAAGTCACGGCTGAAAAATACTAACACGAATTCTTTACAGACGAATGGAAAAACTAGACGAAGCCAACCTCGGGGAAGATCAGTTTGGATTCCGTAGAGATATTGTAACACGTGAGGCAATACTGAACCTACGACTTATCTTAGAAGCTAGATTAAGGAAAGGCAAACCTGCGTTCCTAGCATTCGTAGACTTAGAGAAAGTTTTTGATGATGTTGACTGGAATACTCTCTTTCAAATGCTGAAGGTGGCAGGGGTAAAATACGGGGAGCGAAAAGCTATTTACAATTTGTACAGAAACCAGATAGCAGTTATAAGAGTCGAGGGACATGAAAGGGAAGCAGTGGTTGGGAAGGGAGTAAGACAGGGTTGTAGCCTCTCCCCGATGTTGTTCAATCTGTATATTGAGGAAGCAGTAAAGGAAACAAAAGAAAAATTCGGAGTAGGTATTAAAATTCATGGAGAAGAAATAAAAACTTTAAGGTTCGCCGATGACATTGTAATTCTGCCAGAGACAGCAAAGAACTTGGCACAGCAGTTGAACGGAATGGATAGCGTCTTGAAAGGAGGATATAAGATGAACATCAACAAAAGCAAAACGAGGATAATGGAATGTAGTCGAATTAAGTCGGGTGATGCTGAGGGAATTAGATTAGGAAATGAGACGCTTAAAGTAGTAAAGGAGTTTTGCTATTTGGGGAGCGAAATAACTGATTATGGTCGAAGTAGAGAGGATATAAAATGTAGACTGGCAATGGCAAGGAAAGCGTTTCTGAAGAAGAGAAATTTGTTAACATCGATTATAGATTTAAGTGTTACGAAGTCGTTTCTGAAAGTAATTGTATGGAGTGTAGCTATGTATAGAAGTGAAACATGAACGATAAATAGTTTGGACAAGAAGAGAATAGAAGCTTTCGAAATGTGGTGCTACAGAAGAATGCTGAAGGTTAGATGGGGCCGGCCGCGGTGGTCTAGCGGTTCTGGCGCTGCAGTCCGGCACCGCGGGACTGCTACGGTCGCAGGTTCGAATCCTGCCTCGGGCATGGGTGTGTGTGATGTCCTTAGGTTAGTTAGGTTTAAGTAGTTCTAAGTTCTAGGGGACTTATGACCTAAGATGTTGAGTCCCATAGTGCTCAGAGCCATTTGCTTAGATGGGGAGATCACATAACTAATGAGGAAGTATTGAATAGGATTGGGGAGAAGAGAAGTTTGTGGCACAACTTGACTAGAAGAAGGGATCGGTTGGCAGGACATGTTCTGAGGCATCAAGGGATCACCAGTTTAGTATTGGAAGGCAGCGTGGAGGGTAAAAACCGTAGAGGGAGACCAAGAGATGAATAAAGCAGATTCAGAAGGATGTAGGTTGCAGTAGGTACTGGAAGATGAAGAAGCTTGCACAGGATAGGGTAGCATGGAGAGCTGCATCAAACCAGTCTCAGGACTGAAGACCACAACAACAACAACAACAACCTGCTTATGTTACTATGGTCTTGTTAAAGGTTGTTCGTGAGACGCTGTGAAAAGTTCTCTGTACATTGCTGTAACAGATGTCATGGGATAACGATACGCACATATACATAAGGTTGTACTATTACGTACACAGGGTATAAAAGAACAATGCGTTGACGGAGCTGTCAGTTGTACTCAGGTGATTCATGCTGACTGGATTAATGGCCACAAAACGTTAATTAACAGACTTCAAACGCAGAATGGTATCTTGAGCTAGACACATGGGACATTCCGTTTCGGAAACCGTTAATATCCACAATGTCAACTGTGTGCCAAGACTACAAAAATTTCAGGCATTGTGTATCAGTACGAACAATGCAGTGGCTTCCGGCCTTCAGTTAACGACCGAGAGCAGCGTCTTTTGCGTAGATTCGTCAGTCCTAACAGACATTGCAATATTACGTGAAATAACTGCAGAAATCAATGTGGGACGCATGGCGAACGTATCCATTAGAACAGTGCTGCTAAATTTGGCGTTAATGGGCTGTGGCAGCAGACCACCGACGTGAGTGCCTCTGCTAACAGCACGACATCGCCCATAGCACCTCTCCTGGGCTCCTGACTACATTGGTTGGCCCCTATACGACTGTAAAACCGTGACTTTGTCAGGTTGTTCAAATGGCTCTAACCGCTATGGGACTTAACATCTGAGGTCATCAGTCCCCTAGAACTTAGAACTACTTAAACCTGACTAACCTAAGGAGATCACACACATACATACCCGAGGCAGGATTCGAACTGCGACCGGGTCACGTTGTTCCTGATTTCAGTTGGTAAGGGCAGATGGTAGGGTTTGAGTGTGGCGCAAACCCCATGCCAGTTGTCACCAAGGCACTGTGCGAGCTGACGGTGGCTCCATGATGGTGTGGGCTGTGTTTATATGAAATGCACTGGGTCCTCTGGTCCAACTGAAGCGATTGCTGACTGGAAATGTTTATGTTCGGCTACTTGGAGACGATTTGCAGCCAAGCATGGACTTCTTGTTCCCAAATAAATATGGATTTTTTTACGGATGAGAATGCGCCTATTCACTGGGCCACAATTTTTGGCACTTGTTTGAACATTTTAGACAATTTGAGCGAATGATTGTGCCACCAGATTGCCAGACATGTATCTCATCGTACATTTATGTGACATAATCGAGAAGTCAGTTCGTCCACGAAATCCTTCCCCGGCAACACTTCCGCAATTTTCGATGGCTTTATAGGATGCATGGCTTATCATTCCTGCAGGGGACTTCCCACGAATTGTTAAGCTCATGGCACGCCGAGCTTCTGCACTTTCTTTCTTTCACTAGCGCCTTTTTCCCGCAATGTTCGCAGTGTCGGCGTTGCTAAATCGGATTTCGCAAGGTTAATTTTAAAGGGGTGGTCGGATGCCCTTCTTGCCACCACCCCATAGCCCCCACGACGGAATCAGTATACCCCCAGCTGTCTGCGCCTAGTGTGAACCATGAAATAGTGCGGAAGTGTTATAAATTTCCGCGTGTCGTGTAACTGAGGCGCGATGCGTGGAGCATCCCAAGCGGGATGTGGCAAACCGCCTAAAAACCAGATCCAGGTTGGCGGACACACCGGCCCTCGTCGTTAATCCGCCGCGCGGATTCGATCCGGGGCCGGCACGCCTACCCGAGTCCAGGGAGCAGCGCGTTAGCGCTCTCGGCTAACCTGGGGGGGTGTCGAGCTTGTGCACTACGCCGAGCAAAAGGACGTCCCACGCAATATTAGGAGGTATGCCGCGATTGTTGTCACTCCAGTATTAACAGTTACACTAGCAAGCTAATGATTTACTTTTTTCCACCAAAACAACACACAGTTTTCGCAGGTAGTTTGTTACGATGATGTACAAGGTGGCAGTTATTGAAATATGTGGAAGAAACGTAAATTAGTTACAAACAACGGCGTGCATACACTTTATTCAGCTTGTAAAGGTCACTACAGACATTCGGATTTAGGTTCTGACACGTTAGATATGCCTCCCATCATTGGCGATGATGTGGCGCAGACGAATAGCGAAATTCTGCATGACCCGCTGAAGTGTCGGAATATAGCTGTCGATGACCTCCTGAATGGCTGATTTTGAGCAATCTGCTATACACGTTGTTTTAAATGTAGCCCCACCAAAAGGCGTCGCTTGTTCAAATCCGGAGAATATGGCTACCAATCGAGGTTCATTCCAGTGGCCTCTGGGTACCCCAGAGCCAGACTACAATCCCCGAGGTGCTCCTCCCGGACATCAAGAACTGTCCTGCTTCTATGGGGTCGAACTCCGTCTTGCATGAGCCACATCTTGTCGAAATCAGGGTCATTTTGGATAATGGGAATAAAACCACCAACCAAAACCTTCACGTACCGTTCGGTAGTCACTGTGGCATCAAGGAATAACCCATCGATTATTCCGTGACTGAACATTGTACACCTCACATTCACCTGTTAAGGGTGAAGAGACTTCTCGATAGCGAAATGCGGATTCCGGATTCTCAATCCCCCAAATTCACCTGTTTTTGCTTATTGACGAACCCATCCCAGTGAAAGTGTGGAACCGAACCAAAGTCCGCGCACTAATTCCCATAACACACCGAGGCCAACCGTGCAGTTTGAACGTTCTATCGCAAACCGTTCAGAAGTTACGACGATTTTATTTGATGTAGTTCACGTCACCCTGTATCTAGTTTTATGCTTTACTACTCGGTTAAGGGAGGGTGGTAACAACTGAAGTACTTTTCGTGAACCAGTGAAGTTGCAGCGGCGCCTGCCCTCCTGCGGAACATCGCCAGTAGCCTCAACGCAGTCAGAAATGCCGTCTGGCGTCCCAGCAGTTGCCATGGAGACGGACCGCCTCGCGGCTCTCCGTTGCTCGCGTCTGTCACACGAGATGCTCTGCCTGCATCCGCAATGGACCGTGCGTCAGCCGCAGGGGAGAAGACGATGCGCCCCGTCGCCTGTGTCAGCGACCTGCAAGTCGAAGACGAACCCTCCGGCCGTCTCGTCTCAGACACACGCTTCTCCGCAGGTGAACCGAGCAACAGCCCTTTGCTAAGCTCCTTCAAAGCCTTTGGTCTATTTGCGTAGGTGGTAGAGAGACCGTTTTCGCTATCTTACAGAGACTCCTGTGCAAATAAAACAAGAAACAAGATTATGAAAACAAGGGATTATCTTTTTATTTTAATCTGCTTTTTTGAATGTGACAGGATGCTGTGAGAGTGATTTTAACAATTTAGCTCAGGAATCTATAACGGCGCTATATCAAGAAATGAAATCGTTACAGCGATTGTTAATCCCATGGAGAGCTGGAAACTATAGCATCTCAGAGAACTCGTTTCAAATATTTAATGTATGCGCTGGCCTCAAAATTACGAAAGAACGGAATGACTTCAATATACTGAAGTGACAATAGTCATGAGATACCTCCTAACATTGTGTCGGGCCTCTTTTTGCCCACCCTATTGCAGTAGCTCGACATGGCATTTACTCAAGAGATAGTTGGAAATCTTGTGCAGAAATACTGAGTCTTTCCGCCTCTGTAATCCTCCATAACCGCGAAAGTGTTGCCGGTGCAGGATTTTATGCAGAAACTGATCTCTCTACCATTCCCATTAAATGTTCGATGGGATTCATGTCGTGCGATCTGACTAGCCAAATCATTCGTTCGGACTGTCTAGAATGTTCCCCATAAGCCAACTGGGAATAATTATGGCTCGGTGACATGGCGCATTGTCATCCATAAAACCTCAACAGTTCTTTGGAAACATGAAATCCATAATGGCTGCAAATGGTCTCAAGTAGCCGAACATAACCACTTATAACCAATATCGGTTCCACTCCATGTAAAGAAACCCCACACCATTATGGAGCCACCTCCAGCTTGCACAATGGTCTGTTGATAACTTGGGTCCTTGGCTTCATGTGGTCTGCGTAGCACTTTGTCCCCACCAACAGCTCTTACCATCTGAAATTCGGACTCAACCGAGACGCCACGGTTCTCCAATGACCTAGGGTCCAACATGTGATTACGAGCACACGAAAGGCGCTATTCGTGATGTAGTGCTCTTAGCAAAGGCATTTACTAACACAAAATTTCGCCGCATTGACCTAAGGGATACGTTCGACAATCGCCCCACATTGATTTCTGTGGTTGTTTCACGCAGTGTTGTTTGTCAGTTAGCATTGACAGCTCTATGGAAACGTCACTATATCGGTCGTTAAGCGGAAGCAGTCGGTCACTGCGTTGCTCTTGGTGAGAGGTGATGCCTGAAATTTTGTATACTCGGCACACTCTAGACGCTGTCGATCTCGGAATATTAAATTCCGAAATGACATGTCCTATACCCGTGTAGTTCCAACTACCACTCCACGTTCAAAGTCTGTTAGTTCCAATCATGCGGCCGTAATAACGTCGGTAAACTTTTCACTTGAATCATCTGACTACAAATGACAGCTCCGCTAATGCACTGCCCATTTAAACCCTGTTTACGTCGCTACCCCATGACTTTTGTCACCTCTGTGTATCTGAGGAGTTTAATCATTTCCGGTGGTGTCGGTTATAAAATGAAACAGAGAATCTTCGTAACTGAAACTCTCTGGACTGATAAAACTATTCGTGCATCGTGCATCAGCACATCCAGCTGATTTCAAGGCACGGAGCGCTTATCAAAAACGCAAGTAGAATGACGTATGTAACTATCTTCGTTAAAAAACAACTAGCCACACAGTATCCCAAATTTCACATAACTAGCCCCAAACGAGTAAACATATAGGGATAATACATCTTACACTCGTGGGTAATTTAGTGGCTCAGTGCTACAAATTAATTCCTCGAAGCACGAATACATTTAAACATTTCTTAATGTCGGGCTTAAATCATGTCTGGACAATTTAGTTGTACAGGCGATTTCCCGTGTTTTCTACCTTCCTGTATCGGCTCTCTTTCAGCGTCGCGCCATGGAGTAGAAAGAACTGTATGGAGCCTGTAGTGTTTTGCTTCGCTGAGTTGTATACGAATGTCGGGATTGCAGCATTGCATCCTATTCTATACGTTCGACATCAATACACAGAGACCATGTCTGCCAGGGTGTTATTAAACGGTTCTGTAAGACCATTTGTCTGTTGACGGTAGACAGCTGTTATCCTATGAATGATGTCGCAAAGTGAAGTACCTCTGATATCAATCTCGTATGGAAGACGTTCCGTCAGAGATCGTCATCCACAGGATGAAAACTGCCTACCACGACTGGTTTTATACAGCGCTTTAATAAAACTTTCGTAAATATTCTATCACTGTACGTTGATGCTGATGAGAGACATACTGTTCGTCTCAACCTGTCGGTACCCAGGAAGAAACTATCCTCTTCACTAGGACCAAAGAAGCGAGACAGCTGCCTCGTTTACTGACCATGGACGTCCTGGTGGAGGACCGAGAGCGCTATAACTTCAAGAACCGGCCAGTTAGATACACCCCGGGAAACGTGGCATGGATTTATACGCCTCTGCCTCAGCCTAGTACTATAGGAAAATGTACTAAAACGCTACTTTGAGCGCTGTCATACACTTGGTCGCCTGTCGGACGGCACATATGAAATTAGCTATTGTGAGACTCCATTGTGAAAACAAAGCCACAGAGGCGCCGTCCACGACCCCCGTTTGAAGACATCTTACAATCCTGAGGTGCAGGTCGACGGTGGGACCTCCACGTTCATGGAAATTAAAGTTCACTCCATGACTGCGAACCTTCGACGAGAAGCGCTACACCCGACGCTTCTTCTGTTCGGTATGTACTGCGAATTTTTATCAGGCGCAATCGTGATTTGTTGTCCATATTTGCATGAATCGCCTCTTGTTGATCAGGCTCAGTGATGGGGAACTGTGGGGCTGCTGCAGCTGCTGGTGTTGCCCTGTAAGTCACTTCAGAGACGTTGTTTCTGTAAAATACGTTTACTGTTTTTCATGTAGTCGCCTTTAAAAGAAATATTTTGTTACATACATTGGAACCAATATCGACAAATTTTTTGCTCCGTGATGTTGGCACCTCAAACACATTTTGGGCAGTATTCAACTACATTTTCAAACGATGGATATCACTGTTCATGCGTAGTTTCTTTGACATAAAGAACAAAAAAAAAAGTTGACAGGTGTCATATAGGGTGATAGCGGGAACCGAGACATTTATTCATTGTTTCTCTTCGTCAAATATGCTGTGTAACACTGTCACGATGATGTACTGTACAAAGTTTTGACCTGTTGTACCTTATTGTATTTGTGACTTGCGTCAAGCAAATTATAGAATTCCAATCAGCATGTTGTCGATTATTTTTAGCAATTCTTGCGACGTTTATAAGATACCCAACGAACCAGGCTATCATTTTGTTCGAAGAGCTTGGCAAACGAAACAATTTTTACTGGTTTCGTTTTATCATGAGACATCAAAACTCACGACTGTTACTTAGATTCCTGACTGTACGAATATATCCAAGTTTAGTCGGCTGTCTTGATGTTGTAAATAGATTTTGCAATTCCTTAGTCGAAAGTTTCTGGAGCACATTGTTACATAAATTGACACGAGCCTGTTTTCCAACGTTCGCTGGAATTATGCGCAATACTTCGTCATCATTTTAACAATGAAATGTTATTGCAAATTCGAATACACTACTGCCTTCAAAAAGCCTAAGTAGGACTCTGTCCTACCGGAAGTTCACTCGATGATTCTGTGCAATCGCGGCGCGCACACTGTTCCGCTAAACGCTGACTTTCAACTGACGACCTAACCAGCTTTTGAGCCGCTATTATTTTGACAATGAAAAATGCCACATTTTAGAAAATGCAATTGTCACAAGTAAATAGCGCCTTTTTGAGAAGCCATTTTATCTGTTTTCCACTCTCTGGCACTACTAAGTGAGTGTAGTGTCTTTCGTAATACTAATTTAATAATCACGAATTTATTATTGCCGCCTTTATGTAACAACTATTTCCCTCGAAACACCTTTCTTGAGAAACTCAAATAAATCTCGAGCAGTACATACGTATGTCAATTTTCAGCTGGAAACAGTATGTTTAGTTTACTCCCAAAAGGCAGATATTTCCGCTCACTTTTGGTCACAACGTCCGATATATTTTTTGCCGTAGCGTGATCGTTTGTTGAATAAAAAAATTGCACAAAGGAAATACATTTTTTTATGTTAGCCCAAACATACTTATTACTTCCTATTATTGATTATTTTTTTGAGTCATCAGTTGCCTGACAGATGTGATGCGGCCGGCCACGAATTTCTCGCCTGTGCCAACGTTTTCATCTCAGAGTCGCACTTGCCCCCTAAGTCCTCAGTTATTTGTTAGCTGTATTCCAATCTTTGCCTTTCTCTACAGCTTTTGTCCTCTACAGCTCCATGTAGTACCATGCAAGTTATTCCCTTGAGGTCTTAGCATTTGTTCTTGTCAGTGTTTCCATTTATTCCTTTCCTCGCCGATTCTGCGGACAACTTCCTTATTTCTTATCAGATCACCTAATTTTCAGTATTCTTCTGTAGCATCCTGTCTCAAGTGGTTCGATTCTGTTTTTGTTTTTCACAGTCCATGATTCATTGCCACACAGTGCTGCACTCCAAATCCACACTCTCAAAAATTTCTCCTTCATTTTAAGGCCTATGTTTCACACTAGTAGAAATAGACATCTCTTGGCCAGGAATACCATTTTCTCCTGTGCTGCTGTGCGTTTTACGTCTGCCTCGCTTCTTTCGTCACGAGTTATTTTCCTCCCAAGGTAGCAGAAGTTCTTAACTTTGTGTCTACATTGTGATCACCTATTGTGATGTTAAGTATCTCGCTACTGGCATTT
Source organism: Schistocerca nitens (assembly GCF_023898315.1). Taxonomy (NCBI): domain Eukaryota; kingdom Metazoa; phylum Arthropoda; class Insecta; order Orthoptera; family Acrididae; genus Schistocerca; species Schistocerca nitens. The sequence continues at coordinate 105,111,443 of NC_064621.1, read as the reverse complement.
TTCCTACTTCTCCTTGCTTTCGTCTTACTCATAATCCATATCCTGCACTCATTAGACCATCCCGTTCAACATGTCCTGTAACCCACTGAGGATAGCAATGACATCAGCGGATATTATCATAGACATCCTGTCACCCTGAATTTTAATCACAGTCTTGAACATTTGTGCTATCTCTGTCATTGCTTCTTTCATATATATATATATATATATATATATATATATATATATATATATATATATATATATATATGGAAGAAGCAATATATATATATATATATATATATATATATATATATATAGTGACGAGTAGGGGCCAAAGACTGCATCACACAGTCTGCAGCTCTGTTGCGTTGTTGCCTCTCCATCACAGGGTCCGGGGGTCGATTCGCAGCCGCGTTGGACATTTTCCCTACCCGGGGAATGGGTGTTTCTGTTGTCCTCATCATTTCATCTTCATCATTCGCGACAGTGGCTCGATCGGATTGTGCCAAAATTGGATCGTGTAAAAATTGAGACTTTGTACGGGCGTTGATGACCGCGCAGTTGAGCGCCCCACAAACCAAACATGATCAATCCAAGCACTTCGCTCTTGATCCTCTGAACTTAATCTTTCCTCTTGGTTCTTGTACATATTGTATAGTATCCGTCTTTCTCCATAGCTTCTATGATCTTGAACCTTTTAAATGCGTTCAACGCTTCTTCCAGGTCGACACAACAGTGAACGTGTCTTGATTTTTTGTCACTCTTCCATTATTAAGTAACGCTACAACTGAGTATTTGGTGCCTTCACTTGTTTGACAGATCCACAAATTTCTTTTCCAATCTTCTGCATTTATACCTATTTTTCCAGTCAGCAACTGGGACGCATGAGATTTCAATCTGCTTGTTTGATACATCTCTCACTTATGCGCTCTTGCTATCTTCGGGAGAGTGAGGATGACATTTTTGCGCATGTCTAATAATATGTTACCAGTCTAACAGATTCTGCATAGGATAGCTTGCCGCTTATCCCAGTTACTTTAGAAATTTCAATGAGAAGTTATCTATCCCTTGTACACTACTGGCCATTAAAATTGCTATACCAAGAAGAAATTCAGATGATAAACGGGTATTCATTGGACAAATATACCATACTAGAACTGACTTGTGATCACATTTTCACGCAATTTGGGTGCATAGATCCTGAGAAATCAGTACCCAGAACAACCACCTCTGGCTGTAATGACAGCCTTGATACGCATGGACATTGAGTCAAACAGAGCTTGGATGGCGTGTACAGGTACAGCTGCCCATTCGTCTTCAACACGGTACCACGGTTCATCAAGAGTAGTGACTGGCGAATTGTGACGAGCCAGTTGCTCGGCCACCATTGACCAGACGTTTTCAATTGGTGAGAGATCTGGAGAATCTGCTGGCCAGAGCAGCAGTCGAACATTTTCTATATACAAAAGGCTCATACAGGACCTGCAACATGCGGTCGTGCATTATCCTGCTGAAATGTAGGGTTTCGCAGAGATCGAATGAAGACATCACAACAACGTTTCACCAGGCAACGCGGGTCAACTGCTGTGTGCGTGTGAGAAATCGGTTGGAAACTTTCCTCATGTGAGCACGTTGTAGGTGTCACCACCGGCGCCAACCTTGTTTGAATGCTCTGAAAAACTAATCATTTGCATATCACAGCATCTTCTTCCTGTCGGTTAAATTTCGCGTCAGCAGCACGTCATCTTCGTGGTGTAGCAATTTTAATGTCCAGTAGTGTATGACCATAAATTTTCCGAAGTACTTTTTGTGGTGTCACCGCCAGACACCACACTTGCTAGGTGGTAGCCTATAAATCGGCCGCGGTCCGCTAGTATACGTCGGACCCGCGTGTCACCACTGTCAGTGATTGGAGACCGAGCGCCACCACACGGCAGTTCTAGAGAGACTTACTAGCACTCGCCCCAGTTGTACAGCCGACGTTCATAGCAGTGGTTCACTGACAAATAGGCTCTCATTTGCCGAGACGATAGTTAGCATAGCCTTCAGCTACGTCATTTGCTACGACCTAGCAAGGCGCCGTATTCAATTGATATATATCTTGAAGAATGTACAGTCAAGAGAGATGTACACCAATTATGGATTAAAGTTAAGTATTACATCATCTACGTACTTTATTTGCAATTCTCAAGACATTGTCCTGTTCCAGACCTCACGCCAGTCAGCGTGTAATTAAACGCGTGCATTTCGGCCTCCACTAGCAACACGGTGTTGGCTCTTCTGCCAACACTACACTTTTAAATCCGACACTAATACTCAGTATCATATCTCTTCCACGCAACTCGAATTACTTCCTCCATCTCGTCGTCAGGCAGTTCTTTATCTTCACAAAGACGTTCAGTGTATTTCCATCAATTCGATCTCTCTCTTACATTTAACTGTGGAATTACCACTGAACTCCAAGTGCTGCCGTCCTTGCTTTCAATTGCTTTGACTTATCTACAGGGTGTTTCACAATTCATGTTACATACTTGTACAGGTCGTAGAGGGGATGTAGTAGGTCACGTTTTACATAGGAGCCCACGTCCGGAACGTCATCGAACGACGATACAGAGCGTCAAAGCTACAGATGCCGGCGTCTGTAAATGTATGCATATGTAGAGCGATTCCTTGATGATATTAAAAACTTTATAGGATGATAGAGAAGGATGAATGTGTCAGTTTGAGGCAAGGGTCCCCGTAACGGAAACGAGCGAGTCGAAAGTTGCGAGCGAAAACCGTTCTGATACCTCTGGCAGTGGAATGCATGCACTGATGCTGTTGTTGCTAAAAGTGTAGGATAGGCAACTGTGGAGGTGATGGTATGAACTAAAACTAAACAAAAATGTCGGTGAACATGAGCTCCAAAAGAAATATCTAAGGAAATATGAGCACGTGTTCATCTTCGCTATTGTGAAACATATCTCTTCTACTGAACAAGTCCTCACAGCTCCTAAGGTATGCATTTTAGAGCCCGTGTTTATTGGCGATTTTTTCCATATTTTGGTGTATCTCTGAAAGTTGCCTACATACAATCTTTGAAACAACAGTACCAGTGCATGTATTCCACTGTCAGTGACATCACAACTTTATATCTTTCGAGTCCTTCGTTTCCGGCAGCGGGACCCTTACCTCAAACCAATACGTTTATCCTTCTCAATCATCCTAAAAGGTTTATAACATCATCACGAAACAACGCTGTGTATACATACATCCACAGGGGCGGCGCCTATAGCTTTGACACTCTGTAGGGTTATTTGATGATGTTTCCGAAGATGGATTACTATGTGAAACGTGATCTTGTAAGTCCCTTCTACAACCTCTAGAAGTGTGTAACATGTATTTTGAAACATCTCTTATATGTTGAGCCTGTCCTGTCGACATACTAGCTTATTAATACCATTACGGGGCAACTCTCTTCCCCGATTTATAGCTCATACATTACGCTCAGTACCGTCGGCAACACCTCATCAGACTTTTACCATTCGACATTTCACAGCCTGTACGCCCTTCGTTTGCCACCGACTTAACATCCTTTAGCATTAGGACCGTTCCAACCAATATTTCCGAATATCCTATATTCAGTCGATCCGAAGTGAACAACAGCTCTAGCCAGTCTCTTCCTTCCTCCATTCCTTCCTTTCTTCCTTAATTGTTTCAGCTGTCCCACTCCAAAGATCTCTCTTTTCCACCGATTTTACGATAATACAAAGGTGTGCAAACCTAAAGGAAAAAACGGAAATTTGGCATATTTGCGTTTATTTTGCCACAGAACAATATAAACCGGTGATATTGAAGTAGGAAAAATGTAAAGAATACAATATGTAAACAACTGCAACATGCATAAGGTAGACAAAAATGTTCTTTGTTTTTTCCAACTAACAGATTTGCACACACATTTCTACAACTCTGCTCAGTATGTGGTGTGACCTCTCTCGCAGCGACACAGGCCTGACAACGACGGGACACGGAGTGAATGATGTCATCAAGCTTATGTTAAGGGAATAACGCCCGTTATTCCTGGAGAGCCGCTCGCAAGTCCTCGAAAGTGGTTGGTGGATGCTGAAGTCATGCAGCCCGTCTTCCTAGTGCACCCCGACATGCTCTATGGGATTCAAATCGGAACAGCGACATGCCACGCCATGCGTGCAATATCCTCCGTTTCCAAGAAAACAGCAACCACCCGTGCTCTATGAGATCAAGCATTATTTGCCATCAGTACAAGTTCTAGGCCCACAGTACCTCCTGACAACCGCACATGAGGTCCAAAGATCTCGAAAAAATACCTGACAGCAGTTAAACCTTACTGATTCACCCGTACAATTGCTTGAAGAGCTGTCCGAGTGGTCAGGATAATTCCTGCCCACAGTATTAAGGATCCTCCTGGATATTGCTCTCTTTCCACTATGTTTGGGTCCCGAAATCGTGTTACACGTACCTATCAGAGCCGAATGCGTCGAGAACCACTCTCCAGACCAAATCGGGTCTCATCTGCAAGAAGAACATTGGCTCAGTGTTCGACCGTCCAGGTGGAATGTTGGCGACTAGACTCTAGAACTTCCCTTCTGTAAAGACGCGTAAGAGGTACACATACAGCAAGTCTGCGACAATAAAGGACACTCCACCGAAGCATTCTTTACACCGTTTGCCTCGATACAACACGACCAGTGGATGCTGCGAGTTCAGATCCCAGCTTTCTTGCAGTACTAAGGCGGTACCATGGTGCACTTACGGCCAAATCACGGTCCTCTGCTTTTGATACCACCCATGGTCGGACCTGCCATAGCCCTTGGGATACTGTTTCGGTCTATATAAATTGGTGCCACATCCGAGAAACAACAGAACGGTTCAAATTAAGCCATCGGGCCTCATCAGTTTGCGACTGTCCTGCTTCCATTGTTCCTTGGTCTGAGAATTTGATAGGCGTCTTCTCTGTGCCGTAGTGCACCATCTGTGACTGTGTATACAGCTACTGCATATGTGGGACGTTTGCTAGAAACTGCAAAATATTTGAATTACATGATAATTTCATTTGGGCTCACCTACGTGGAGCGACATTTGTTGTTTTTCTCTTCTTTTTATTTATCACTTTACCTCCAGGCATCTATCTGTGTGTACTACCCCGTTTCATTCGTGGCCTGACGTCATCGCTGGTGTGGTTGTCCGTTGGCCTGAATGCCATCCTCCGTACAGAATGCGATCCTACGGACATCTGTTGACAGCTAGTATGACTAGAACTCGACTTAGTCACCAGACGGAGAAAATGCGGTATGTTGTTTTAATGTTGGAGACCAGTGTCTTTTTATTTCTGTGGGTACAACATTTTTACACTAGATATTACAAACGTCTTTTAATATAAAAATTTACATTTTTCTTTGTGCAGGAGCATATACACGATTTTCTGTTACACTCATTTACGCTTAACGTGCAGTAGGAAACTGGACGTGGAATGGAATGGTACTAGGATCACAAAATAACGTATTCTTTAATAACAGTTTATTGCTAACACAAACTAAACTCTTTACCATGAGGAAAGGTGCCTGGAGGTAAAGTGATAAATTAATAAAAGAAAACAACAAATGTCGCTCCATGGAGGTGGGCTCAAATGAAATTATCATGTAATTCAAATACTGTGCAGTTGCTAGCAAATGATAACCACCCTTCAGAGCTGCTTATTAATAGAACATAAATGAAAATCTATTGACCATGCTAAACAACTTGAAAGTCAATTAAGGCCTAATAATAGGTGTGTTTCATTAGTAAACCAAGAAAATTTGATGAAACTGCAATTAAATCAATACCATTAGCTGCTGACGGGCGTTGATATACATCAACAGGTACAGTTAAAAATGTGTGCCCCAACCGAGATTCGAACCCGGGATCTCCTGCTTACATGGCAGACGCTCTACCCATCTTTTTTTTATCTTATTTTGTCCTATATCGTTCGTTGAATTTGTTCGTGGCGAACGTCCGTTGACACCCGTTCATGTTGTTCGTTGATCCGTTCACTCAGTTTTTTTATTACAGAGGTTAGCTAAACCCTCTGACCGAACACGCTGAGCTACCGTGCCATCATCCATCTGAGCCACCGAGGGGACGGAGCAGACTGCTACTGCAGGGTTTTATCGCCAGCACGCTCTCCGTGAGACCCACATTCTCGAACTTATAGTCCACACACTACATTCGTAGTGCCCTTGCCATTATACCCATTACTCGCGGCAGACAATCCACCGAGTCCCGTAAGAGTTCAGGCAAATCTTGTGCATCCGCACTGAAGAAGGTCATCAGGTGGTTAGCCTTAAACGATATGAAGATGGCAGCTGTTCTTTCGGACATGTCCGAAGCACTAATGGCTTAAGGTTCGACGATAAAGGCCTTCCTGAACGAGGCCAAAATAATTTAAAGTACAAAGCGCGTGCCGAGAAAGTATGAACAAACAAATATAGAACATCACTTCATGAAACCAATAACTACATTTAGCAACTGAACAAACTACTTTAGACCTAATGTGAAACGCTAACCACGGTGAAGCCACACCAAAATTATAAAGAATTAAAATTTTACATACAGCGGACGTAATTAATACGTAGAAAGAAACATGTACAGCATAGCTGAGTTAACAGCCGTCTGCTATGCAAACAAGTTTTATAGTTGGTTAAGGTGCTTTAAGAATTGCATTGAGGTAAAACCCAAGAAGCCAGTAATTATTCAGAGGCTTCACGGTAGAATGGTCAAGCTTAACGGTAGGTAGAGCTTATGAAACGTCCCCTTAAAAAAATTAATGAATTACTGTGCTGATAAACCTCTTACATTATTTGATTTTCAAACAGCTGAGCAGAACTGAACGTACTCAGACATTTCGCTCTTTGCCTATTCTGATCAACACTGAACTGACACACAATATTTTCAGCGCAACACAATCTGACTTTCAATAATCCCTACAAAAGAATGGCCCTGGCTAACATTAACCAATACATTTCACAAATCACTTACATCACAAAAACCTCCATTACTCGAACTACTGCAATTCAGCGAGAGCCACTACTGCCAGCTAAATAAAAGATTCGAACTACTGAAGGTACTAACTACTGATAGGCATAGTTAGCAAATGAAAGATTTTGATAGAGAACAAACAATGTATTTACCTTAATAGTCATAATATATATATAGCAGTTCATGGCATCCAGTCTTACAAATTTACTGTCTCTGATGGACACACGTTCAGATCATCCGCTCTCAAAACTCCGCCATTTCTCTCCCCACATCCACCACTGCTGGCGGCTCACCTACAACTGCGCAACGCTACGCGCTGTTAACAGCCAACTGCCCAACACTACAATAGCATATAATCCAACAATGCAAACCAACCACAGCCTTCACATAGCACAGTCAGTGATTTTAATATAGAGCGCTACGTGGCGTTACCAACATAAAAACCTAAACAGCCTACTTACATAGCCCAAATGCTCCCCACAAAAAAATTTTACAAATTGTTTTGGGCCGTGGCCAATACACATTTGAAAAAAAATTTTCATAATTACAATAACAAAGATATCAAATGCACACACTTATTGATACGCTGTTGGTCAAAAGCAAAGATTTTCTCACAGACCATAAAGCCAGTCCTGATAATTTATCACAGTATTAATTACAATGTTATGCACAAATTGTGAGCAGTAAAAGAAAATGCACACGGAAGTAGTGGATTTCCATGCAGTCTTGAAGAACTAGTGTTGTCCTTCCATAGGAAAGGCAGTGCTGACTCTTGACATGCAGACAGGTAATGGGCCACAACAGAGCAAACCCACAGCAGAGTCAGTCGAAGTTTTGAACAATATTGGTAGGTAGGTCATCACAGAGCAGACCCACTGTAGTCCTGGTAGAGATTACGGTATTCGTGGGCCACCAGAGGAGCAGACCCACTGCAGTCATTGTAGAAATAATGATATTGGTGGGCCATCAAAGATGCAGACTCACTGTAGTCCTTGTAGAGACGGCCAGCAGCCATCTGCTGCGACTGTGCAGGAGCACAATCACCATCAAAGAGTCTTGCGGAGAATATAGCAAGTCCATAAACCACCAAAGTTGTGCACTCACAAAGTTTTTCGAATTGTCCTTAGAACCAGCAATGCTGTTAATCAGTCCCTTGCTGAATTATTAACACACGTCCAAACACTAACAGTCCTCTTTTTTTCCACATATTGTGCATATACTATGACCAACAGAAATATGTGCAGTGAAATGAATGCTTACAAGTTACTTAATTTGATTAACTGGTGTCAATTACAATTTTAAATTTACAACATGAGAATACAATTACAAAGATTCAAAATACATCGTTAAAGAACATAACAATACAGAAAATAAATGAGGTAATACGGGCTTTACAATAGAATCTAAATAACATATACATCAATGTTACAGGAATTATGACATAAGTAAATATATAAAAGGTCAGAATAACTTTCTAAACATCAACTTCACACGTGAGCATTAAAACAAAACAGAATAAATAATCTCTAAACATCTTTACAAAGTAAATAACATACCATAAATGCAAATTATATTTGAGGATAACAGTATTCCTCATCATAGTGAATGTAGCTGATTATTAGAAAAATTCTACAACATAACTCTCATCAGCTAAAGACATAAAGACAGGAGAAACACAAATACACAAGGGTACACAAACACATAGCGGAATAACACAAAAGGAAAAGACAAGGTTTGTTTTACTGCAGTATTTACCAAACAAAACTTTCTTTACTTCTTCGAGATCTCCCTTCATTCATCATTATTCCCAAAAAGTCCTACCGATACCTGCTTTCTATATCCTATTCATATCATCATCCAAAATAATTATTCTTCATTGTACAGTACCCTTCTTTTTACAAACTTTATTCGTATAACTTCTCATTTCTTCCAATTCATCGAAACTCATTCTCTTGCATAGTCCACCCCCTCTTAAGCTTACTTAAATCTACTGAGCTTAGATATATATACTAAGGGATGAGGCAATGCAGCAGCACACAACAAATTAACACAAAAAGCAATGACAAAAAATACAAATTGGCAAAGCTAGCAGCAATAAATCTAAATTAGCAAAGCAATTGCAATATTACAACTAATATAAGGCATTGTGCAGCAAACAAGAAAAATAAATCAGTAGTAAAACTGGCTTAACAAAATAATACAAAGTGAAATTCAGTAGCACTGTGCCTGGCAAACAGCAGCAGCAAATACTATAACTTCTATCTAAACATGACAAAGCTCAAGCAGAAAAAATACTGCACTAAAGACAACAATGCAGATAAGGGAAATTCCTATTCTCATCTTAATGTCTATGTAATTAAATGGTGCACCACAACTTATTCTACAGAAGAAATTACCAAGTACTTGAAAAGAAAATTATGTATGCAGTTACTGTTATCAGTCCCTTCTTATTGTTCTTTCCCTTCTAAGTGCTCCTTTTTCGTAGAATGTGGATCATAAAATTCTTATTTAATAGATCTGTTGACAGAAAGTTTTCACATTAGGAAATGCATTTAATTTTATTTTAAAAAACCAATGCTGCAACACAGCTGGAAACCAGATATCAAATGATATGAGCAACTATCTAAAGCAAAGCATAAAAATATCATTCAATAGTCATGTGGCATTCCATAAGTTAGTAGAAATTCTCTCAACTCTCGTCGAAAGACATTTGTCATAATCGGGTGAGCAGATGTAAGAATATTTCCCATCAGTTCATAAGCATTTCAGTAAGTAGCACAAAGTACGATATGTTTCCAAGTAATGAGCGTGTCGTATTTGCGATGCTTTCTACAAAGGAATATCAATAGCGAGCTTAATGGTCTCTTTTTCTCCACTTAACGGCTTTTTCTCCAGGCATATGGCACAGGTGGGTGCCCACGACGCATTACGTGAATGTCACTTAACTTTCTTACCGAAATATTTACGACAGCAGCGACAGTCTCATATAAAAAAATTTCACAGGTCGAAAAGTTACAGTAGAAATCTGTAGAAACGAAATCTCATGAATAGCAGTATTCTGATACATTCACACATGGACAAACAACTCATAACTCTTAAAGTACGACTCTGGGTTCCAACATCCTTTTTCACAAACCAGGGTCTCTAACTTCTATTCATTATATACATATAAACACGTAATCACGTTCCTCATATATGGTAGCATCATCTTATTGATCGTAAATATACCTCAACAGCATAATACACATTTTTGTCATCGTAATAATAACATCATAACAGATCAATCACATCTCAAAATCGTCGCAGCTTCTTTCAATAATTTCAAGACCTTCAGTAAAGTCTTCTACCTCAAACGTACTTCAAAAATCATGATCCCTTACCAAATACAACATTCAAAACTCTCATAGCATCACAATGGTTCCAAAAAAATATGAACAGCTCACAAAGTACAGACAAAATACAATTTCATAAGTGTGAAGTAATCCAACTGTGTAATTACGTAAACATCTGTCACTGATGTAGTAAAAAAAATGTGTAATTTATGTGTTAGAGAAATATGGTACCGATGTGTCAAGTTATATAAGCAAATACCATATTAGCTAGGGCTCCTTGTGCTTGCCAATCACATGGTACACAAAGTAATCGTGTACCCCCTGAGGATTAATGTAATTATACCGTCAGGTGTTACAGATTACAGCAATGGAATGAAATGTATCACGGAAAGCCTTTCTATCTTTGTGATTCAAAAATCTTTAAAAATAAAATTAATCACTCAAATACGTGTCCTTTAGCGCTAAACTCTGCGTCTTGTTGTAAGATAATCTCTGTCATTACTTAACGGTAAAAATGTGCCAAGTGTCGTAGTTATCGTCGTCCATAAGCGGAGTTCTGTTGAAGTCAATGTACTTACCTCGTAATAAACAAAAGTGAAATGCTTTGCATATAGATTAGTTATTACGCTTATTGCCGTGATGAAGTAAGTGTTGTTGTGCTGCGGAATAGGCTGTCTCATGGTAGCTATACCACAAAGTTACTACTAAAACATGTTTTCCTTTCCAGAAGAATTCAGAAAAACTGTGCAGAGATAAAACAGATACACCGCAAAAGCAACAATGTAAATTGTGTCACGCATTAGTAGCGTTGTGATATAATCGTGTAGCTGTCAAATAAACTAACCACTGTGTCATCTGGTATCTCTCAGAAAGTACTTTAAATTCATAATGTATTTTTAAGTAAACCAAAATGTTGCATTAAAATCTCATTAGCAGTTCCGGTATATGTTCTAAGAATGTGAGCCTTATAGTTGTTACGTAATCGTGCAACTAACAAGCAAGAATGTACACACACAATAACACTGTGTCGTCTGTTCACTATAACAATGCACTCGTAAATACTGTCTAAATATGTTCCCTAGGTTCTAGAATGGATAGTTAACTTCAAAACATTGTTGCATGTTAACGGTTTCTCAGTGTGACAAATTGTACTAGTAGCGTGAAAAGAAAAATTTTATGGCAAAGACTAAGTTAAAAAGCAGATTATCTTTCAATAAACGGTTTTACATGTGAAATGTGGTGCAATCCTTTACTCCTCCTAGTATGCAGAGTTTCAACTTCAACGTAATTATCATGTGGTATTCGTCGGATTCTGTAAGGTCCATTGTAAATCAGAAAGAAATTGTGACTCAAGTGTTTCTTCTTATGTGACAATGAATCAGCTTTAATGAGAACTTTCTGACAAATATATAATTTCTTTGCATTTGCTTTACCATGTGGTTTTCTACTTTTGTCTGCTGCAGATTTTATATTTTTAACAGCCAAATCAATTATGTCTTTGTGCCGAAGTTTACATGTATTCGGGAAAGGTACAAGCCCTCTGATTCTGTTCGGTGGTTCTTCATTCTTCAGTACAAGAATATGTGGTAAAGCGTGGGAGTCATGAGGCATTTCATTCAGCACGTTTTGAAATAAGTGTAAATATCTGTCCCAATGCTGATGCTTTTTGTGACAATAAAGTCTGGAAAGCTTATTGTTTTCTTTCATAATCCGTTCAGACGTGTTACAAAGTGGTGTGTACAATGAAATAAAAACAGGTTTGATTTTATGGTTCCGAAGCATGTGTGACCAAACAGCAGATCTGAATTGCGGTCCGTTATCTGAAATGACTTTACTAACGTGTCCAACTTCACGTAAGAAATTTTTAACAAAGGCGTTGGATACAGACCGTCCAGTGGCTTTCCGCAACGCAGTGAAGGAAACAAATTTTGAAGTAAGTTCAGCAGCGACTAGAACGTACGAAAATCCATTCGATGTTCTGACAAGGGGTCCCAAGAGATCAACAGCAGCAAATTCTTTTAATTTAGAAGGAATGATAGGAAACAACGGAGCACGATGTGAGATAGTAGATGGTTTAGCCCTTTGACAAAGTTTACATATAGACAAGACTCTTCGTATTCTCTTTTCCATATTGTTAAAATAACAAGTCGTTCGAAGAATATTATAACATTTTCGTGGACCAAAATGTGCGTAGCTTAAATGAATGCACCAAATGAGGTTATTAACAAAATCGTCTGGAATGCAAAGTACCCATAGCTTGTCATCAACAGTGCAGCGTTTGAAGAGTATGTTGTTTCTAACCAGGTAATAATGCCGAATCTGAGTGTGTGTCTTTTCATGCCATTTACTTTTGATGTGTTTCCAAATCGGATCTTTATCTTGTTCATGAGCAATGTCCTTTAAAGATGTGGTGATGAAGTTTTCAAAGGCGACTTTCTGAATGTAAAGAATACTGAAATTTTTCTCGAGGTTGCCTTCTGTGTTACTTTTCTCAAACCCAGCCGGTGCGCGTGACAGTGCGTCCGCAACAATGTTCTCCTTGCCGGAAATGTAGACTATTGTGAAGTGGAATTCTTGCAGAAACAATGCCCAACGTTTTAACCTGTTACGATTTAATTTTGAAGACATAAGAAATTGTAATGCACGATGACCACTGTATACTTTTGCGTGCTTACCAGAAAGAAAGTAACGGAATTTGTTAAATGCCCAAACGATAGCTGAAGCTTCTAATTCAGTAACGGAATAATTTTTTTCAGATTTTGTTAGCACCCGGCTAGCAAAAGCAATGGTTTTCTGAACAGTAGTGTCTTTTCTATGGCTTCTAGAAATAAATGTGCACCAAGACCGACTTTAGAAGAATCCGTGCTAAGGCAGAAATCTTGTGACAGATCTGAATGAGCTAGTATTGGCGCGTTAAGTAGCGATTCTTTCAAAGAATTGAATTCCAACTGTGCTTGTTCGTCCCAGTGTGAGAACAAAGTTTTGGTGTAACTAGAATTTGCATATTCAGAAAACGACGGTAAAAATTTACGAGACCTACAAAACTGCGGACTTGTTTTTTTGTGAATGGAACTGGAATGCCTCTGATTGCTTCTAACTTTTCAGGTTCCGGCTGAATGCCTTCAGAAGAAATAATATGTCCCAAAAACCTCACCTTTGACCTACGGAATTCAGACTTTTCCAAGTTAACTGTAATTCCAGATTCTGCAAAAATACGTAACATACTGTTGAGGATGCGATTATGTTGTTCCCATGAGGCTTCTGCTATTAGAATATCATCCACATATAAGGTGATGTGACGTTTTAAGATATCAGGTAATATGGAATTTAGCCCATGAATGAACGCTGCCGAAGAAATTTTCAAACCAAAAGGAAGCTTCCGAAATTGATAACAAATGCCGAAACAAAGAAATGTTGTGTATTTTCTACATTGTGGGTGAAGTTCGATCTGATAAACGCTGGATCTGAGATCAATAGAAGACAACACTTTTACATCATTAAAATTTTGAAGAAGTTCTTCCATCGTTTGCGGCCTGTCTGTTTCAGGAATGATGATAGTATTGATTTGTCTCGAATCTAAGACAAGCCTGATCAATCCATTTTTCTTCTCATCAACATGTAATGGATTGTTGTATGAGCTTACTGCAGGCTCAATAATGCCCTCGTCAAACATAGATTGTATTTCTGTTCTAACTCTGTCCCTATAATGTGCTGGAATTACGTATGGTCTAACACAAAATTTAGTATGCGCACGAACACGAAATTGGCATTGAAATCCCTTGATTGTTTCTGTTTTGTGAGTAAAAACTGTGGAATGTGCTTGTAAAATCTCAAAAAGGTCCTGCCTATCAGTGTCATTACAGTTCTCAATTGTTTGAATTTTATTCTGAATTAACTCATTAGTATCAAATATGCCGTCGATATCATCCCTCTCAGTACTTGCAGAATGGTTGTTAGTGTGCAGTTCCGTCGACAATTCCGAACTGTTGTCTAATATAAGGTAAAGCCGATTAATTTCCTCTTGATGGTTTGAGAGTCAATCTTCAAATTTCAAAGCTATTGACTTACCATCTTTCTGTAAACTTATTTCAGCATCGTGAAAGTTTAAGATTGCTTTGTATTCATTAAAAAAGTCTACTCCCAATATAATTTCCGTCGACAATAATGGAACAATAAGAAAGTTCATAGAGAAGCTGTGGCTTTAACAAAAGAATTCTAAGTTGGTTTGTTGGCGCTCATCTACTCTTTTTCCAACGACTGCACCTAGTAATTTAATCTTACCTAACGGAAGTGTGGGGCAATCGCTCGATTTGTTGCATTTGCTAAAGACTGTTTCACTGTTTACTGAAATGGGACTGCCAGAGTCAAGTACTGCCGTAAATTTTACGTCATTTACTGTAATGTGAATCACAGGATATGCTATGTTGTTATGTTTTACGTCGTGTTCCTGGAGTAAGATGTTCCTAATGTCTTCCGTTTTTACATAATTATTAGCCACGGCAGCTATGTCGTAAACTATCTTAAGTATGTTTTGTGGCTGCCAGCAGTGTGAGTCATTGCCTATTGTCTCTTTGTTGGAGCGCGTCGTTATTGGGATTTGGAGATCTAACTTCTACAAATTCACCTTGTCGAGAGGGCCCTGCCCTGTTTGAATCCCGCCAGTTCTGATGAAATCCTGGTCTGTCGTTTTGTCAGTAGTTTTCATAGTTTCTTTTTTGTCGGTCATGTGGTGGAGAATTTCTCCCGGAATCGAAGCTGCGCGGTGGACCATTGCGTCTGACGTTATTCTGTCTCCCTTGATAATTATTTTGGGTTCCATATTGTCTGTTTCTCTGATTGTCTCTAGGATAGTCATTACCGCGGAGAGGTGATCTTTCCCTGTAATTATTACTACCCTGCCAACGGTTGTCATACGGGTGGTGTCTGTTTTGGTCACGATTTACGTTGTAAGAATAGCCTTGTCGTGTCCAGTTATTAATTCTTTCATCGCGGAATTGTGACGAATGTGACCTGTAATTGTTGTGTTCCTGTTTCCGCGTCCCGCCATTGTCAGTGTCAATTTCCAATTCTTGTAATAGTCCCTGAAAAGCTTCAATGTCGTCTTTGCAACGTCCTGCCAAAATAATATGTCGTAAATGTTCAGGCAATTTGATTAAGCAAATGCGGAAGAGTTCTGAGGGACTGTATGGGTTTGACAGGTACTGATTCTTGTGCAACATGTCTTCAAAGTATTTCACAAGACTGGAAAATTCAGATTGTTCGAAATGTTTCATCATTATGATACTATGTTTTACTCGGTCTTGTGTAGCTTGAGACTAATATGCTGAGAGGAAGGCATAATAAAATTCTCCTTCACTGTGAATGACCGATCGCATTCTTACAGCTAGTTCATTCTCTAAATAGCCACACATAAATTCTAATCTGTGCTCTAATGACCAGTTGGGAGGAAAACAATGAGAGAATTGATGAAGCCACGCTTGTTGATGAATGTCGTTGCCGGAATTCTTAAATGTTTTGAATTTACGTGTAGTAATAAACAGCTTATAGTTAAAATCATCATGTTGGCGAGTCGCATGTCGGTCTTTGTTAAGTCGTTTCGGCTGTTCCATCTCAAAATTCGGTGTACCTTGCCAATTTCTTTCATAATTTCCGAAGTGCCCTGTGTTATTATTTTGTGGCTGTTCCGTATTTCTACGTCCCTCTTCCCGTATTGGAGCGCGTGTTCTCTGAAATATGTAATTCTTGTATTACCTGTATCAACTGATCTTGTACTGCCCGGATTTCTCTTTGGTGTTGCGTATTAATTTGATTCTGATTTTGTCTGAATTTCCTAATTTGTTCGTACACTTCTGTATCATTAAAGACTACCGGTCTTGTGTCATTCAGATTACCATCTACCTTAGTAGATGAATTATTTAGGTGATCAGAATGTTCGACTACTTTCCCTGGTACTGAACTAATTTCCTCCATGTGTCTTTCTGAACCAATTTTCAGAGTATCTACTGTGTCCTTTAAGTTTTCCTGAGTTTTTGCAAGTAGCGTAACCGAATCGGTAGATGCTACTGAGTCAATTTTAGCCAGCAACGTCTCGTGATTTTCATGAACAATAGTTTGCTGTTTTTTTATGGCTGCTTCCTGATTCTGTAATGCATTTTCATGCCGCGAAAAAATAGGTTGAAAATGCTCACAAATTTGTGTTTTTACGTCATTACAGACTTTTTGACATTTCGATTCGATGTTATGTAACTCAGTAGTTAAATCTTCACGTGTTTGTTCAAGCGTGGTGTGTAACTTTCGAAGATTTTGTTCCATTGTTTCTAACTTTTGAAGCTTTTGTCCCATTTGTCGTATTAATTGTAATAACAATGCACTGGTGTCTGAAACATGTTCCTCAGTGCTTTTCGGCAGTGAATTTGCACCGGCAACATGCACATTTTGACAAGCAGAAAATGTGTCTTGACTTATTTGAGAAAACGGTGAGGACCCAAAACCCGAATCTACAGTACTTGCGAAATTGTGTCCAGTCATTTCGGATTCCTGAGGTGAGCTGTTGCCGACCAATCGATCGATAATGCTTCCCTGTTCACTAATTGTTTCACTGTCTACACCATTATTTGCAGCCCGCTCCATTTCCCTATGCACAATTACCACATTAATAGTTTTAACATTAGTTAATTCATTACACGGTGACGCTAACACATTGTTTTCGTCTTCACCGTCATTTCTCAGTTTACTTTGGAGCCTAGTATTACATTTTTCACACGCCATTATTTTCACAATATTTCACACGATAACACAGAAAAGAACAATTTGAAGAGCAAAATAAGAAAACATATTAACATAGCATTGAAAATAATATCTCGTTAATTACAAGCGCAGCTGCGAAATACTTGGTGCAAATCTCCATGCATGCCACAACTATTTTACTGTACAACAATGAAAAACTACAACTACAATGGGAATTCTCTCTATAATTACGCACTAGCAATAAACAATAGCTATACTAATTACAGAAACTACAAGAAAAAAATCAGAAGATTCCAGTGAGGTATCCTCGGCTAAGGGTCGACATATGAAACGTCCCCTTAAAAAAATTAATGAATTACTGTGCTGATAAACCTCTTACATTATTTTATTTTCAAACAGCTGAGCAGAACTGAACGTACTCAGACATTTCGCTCTTTACCTATTCTGATCAACACTTAACTGCCACACAATATTTTTAGCGCAACGCAATCTGACTTTCAATAATCCCTACAAAAGAATGGCCCTGACTAACATTAACCTATACATTTCACAAATCATTTACCTCAGAAAAATCTTCGTTACTCAACCTACTGCAATACAGCGAACGCCAATACTGCCAGCTAAATAAAAGATTCAAACTACTGAAGGCACTAACTACTGATAGGCATAGTTAGCAAATGAAAGATTTTGATAGAGAACAAACAATGTATTTACATTAATAGTGTTCAAAAGTCATAATATATATAGCAGTTCATGGCATCCAGTCTTACAAATTTACTGTCTCTGATGGACACACGTTCAGATCATCCGCTCTCAAAACTCCGCCATTTCTCTCCCCACATCCACCACTGCTGGCGGCTCACCTACAACTGCGCAACACTACGCGCTGTTAACAGCCAACTGCCCAACACTACAATAGCATATACTCCAACAATGCAAACCGACCACAGCCTTCACATAGCACAGTCAGTGATTTTCATATAGAGCGCTACGTGGCGTTACCAACATAAAAACCTAAACAGCCTACTTACACTTACAATAAAAGTCACCTCAAGGTGGTGTTTCTAAGATAAGTTTAAAGATTTGAAACAAATCATTTACACATAACCACATACATTGTAAGTAACTGAAAAACTTCAAGCGACGCAAATGCTTAACCTCAGGTACACCAGGTAAGCAAACAAAGGCAGTAGGCGATCTTATACACAGCCAGAATGGGCAAGGCACCGAGGGCTGCATGGTAAATAAACGAATGACAAATAACTATCACACAGGCAGCTAGTGTGTAGACTAGCAAATGACGAGTTATATGGTACTGATGCAATCTACTGGCCAGCTGCCATTACCAAAACAGATGTTTTTGGAGAGGTGTATTACAAAATGATTACAGTGAATGTCACCACATCCTCCAAGGCATAAAGTGACGTCTCTGACAAAGACAGCATTAAAAATTACTATCCCATAAACACATGTATGGTCCGAATTAAACATTATTGTACTTAAACATAAATAATACATACCAAAAATGGGTTTCACAAGCACTGAGAGCATTAAACAAAGTACAGGAGGCCAAAAATATAAATCGAAGTGGGCAAGCATTAGGCGCGAAACAATAATCAAACGGAATGCCAAAATGAGTAAATACTAAAGAACAGTGAATAAACACATTTTCATTAAAACAGAAGGCACTAGATAATACACTCTAAGAAAAAAGAAGAAAAAAGAGCTCGAATTACTTGCACTGAACGGAAATCGGTAAATGTGATGTACATGCACAGAAAAGCAACTGATGAAGATTTCTTGAGAATTGAATCATTTATTAAAGAGAGAGAACTTCATAAACTGAGCAAGGCAATAACTCGCTTGTCCACCTCTGGCCCATATGCAAGCAGTTATTCCGTTCGGTATTGATTGACAGAGTTTTTAGATGTCCTCTGAGTGATATCGTGCCAAATTCTGTCCAACTGACACGTTAGCATATGAAAATCTCGAAACGGTTGGAGGTCCCTGTCCATAACGCTCCAAACGTTCTTAGCTGGCGACATTGCTGGCCATCGTATAGTTTGGCAGGCATGAAGACAAGCAGTAGAAGCTCTCAGCGTGTGCAGGCGGGCATTATCATATTGAAAGGTAAGCCTTGGGTGGTTTGTTATGAACGGCAATGGGGCGTAGGATATCGTCGACGTAACGCCGTGCTGCAAGGGAGCCTCGAAAGGCAACTGAAAGGGACGTCCTATGAAAAGAAATGACGCCCAAGACCGTCATTCCTGGTTGTCGGGCCATGTGGGAGTTACTATGTCCGTCAGGTAGGCAGTAGCTTATGGGTAGTCCTTAAGAATAAATAAGACTGACGACTAGGCTGCAGGAGTAAGTATGACTGGGGAGAAGGCTGTTGCAATGACTGCAGGTAGGCTACGTGATTAACTATGGCTGGCATGTAGTCGATGAAGTAATTATGACTGGTGTGTAGCGTACAGGAGTGACAACGACTGGTGGGAATCCATTTGGTATAGTTATGACCGGTGGATAACTTGCAGGGGTAAATACTGCGATGTCATAAGCACAGCACGCACCACCAGGCAGCAACATAGACGTAGATACGTTAACAACCCACTCCAGAGCGTAGCCCAGTAACTGCTGCACCAAGAAGTAGCAGCGGCTGTGCCACCAGGGTAGTGATATGTGCAGGCGCCACGGCAGAGCAGAGCAAGTCAGCTCGACTACCCAGAAGGCTACCTTCTACTTGTGTACTTCACACAGCATCGTCTTCTAGCGGCGAGTCCACACAAGCTCGTCTTCAGTGAACATTCTAGTGGGACAAGAACTGTTTATTATCCAGCCTTTGATTCTCTAATAGTAGTTCAGGATTTGCTGACTGAGTCGATTTGTAAAAAGTTGATTATTCGCCCATAAATGCATGTGTTCATGTCATTAATAATTATCAATGTTTCAGTGTTCCCCTCGTTCTCCTCTCGTAGTGTATGCCTCATTGTACTATGAACAGTTGTGGGTGGCGACGAGGAAAATCTCTTTCTGTGAGTTGAATCAAAAGTATGATACACAACTATTACTGATGGATGGACTGTCCTATTATCTGTGACTGGTGGGTAGCCCACAGAGTAACTGTGACTTGCAGGTTTGCTGTGTGCCAACAACTCTGACTGGTTGGTACGCTGCAAGAGTAGTTACAACTGGCGAGTAGGCTGCAGGAGTTACTATGACTGGTGGGTACACCACTGGAGTGGCTATGACAGTTGGATAGGGCACTTTAGTAACTACGACTGGAATGTGGTCTGTGGCTGAACTGACTGAGAGGTAGGCTGCAGGAATAATTATGAATGGCGGGCAGGCTGCGGAAATAACAATGACTGTTGGGTATGCTGTGGGAGAATCTATGACTTGTTGGTAGATTGCCGGAGTACAATTGATCTTATTGCAACGTTTTCTTAACCTGCACACACTTAAAGAACGGCCTGCGGCCAAACGGTGCCAACTTTGTCCACCTCTTTCTCACACTGGGCAGTATTGCACCAAGTGTCCGATTTGGATGTTTGGTCGCACCAAAAATATGACCCATGTATTAGATCTGACGTTGGGTTTATCATACCTTGCGTTCTAGAAATAGATGGTGCCAGGCAGTACTTCTCATCCTGTAGCAGACACTTTAGATGCTGGACACCAACCTATCCAGAGCAAAACTTTTTGGACCTTACTAGAAAATAAATTCCCTGATCTGTCCTCTAGAAGCACCCCTTCCAAAATATTATAATCAGCTGCTGATTCAGAAATATCAAGATACAAATCTCTCATAGTCATGCAAAGAACTTCCATATAACGCACCAAAATTTCATCATGTCGTTGCGTCCAATTGAAATATCGACATGATAGGTCATTGTCATATCTACTAGACAATTTTTTCTCTGACAGCCTCTGTCAGGAAGCACTCGGTTTTTCACCCTCACCAAAGGCTTATGAACCATTTCTGTTCAGTTTCCCCTGACTCAGGAGGGAGATAAACTGAAAAACTATTTAACCGACAATGCGGAGGGTCTCGCAAGTGCCTAGTTAACCATAATAGTATACCAGTTGTTCATTAGTGTCAATACATAAACTGGCGATCACCTGCATCACAGACCAGAGTGGGATACGTAAGATTTTAAATATTTCCACACTTCTGCCTTGCCCCACCTGGTGGGCTATGGCATATGTTGCTGATCAGCCTGCCCAGGAACAGAACCCACTTCCCGATCCATGTTATACTGCCAATTTAGCAAGCCATTCTGAAGTTTCGAATGGGTAACCTTTCTACTTAATACTTTGACTGTAGCATTCTGCTTAGGGTCAGCATTAACTGGACCGAGATCTCACACCCAGTTGGTTAGATGACTCAGTTGAAAATAGATTCTGAACACCTGAGCACAGGTGGGATTAATCCCCTGCTGCCAGTGTGGCCGAGCGGTTCTAGGCGCTTCAGTATATAACCGCGCGACCGCTATGGTCGCAGGTTCAATTCCTGCCTCGGACATAGATGTGTGTGATGACCTTAGGTTAGTTAGGTTTAAGTAGTTCTAAGTTCTAGGGGACTGATGACCTCAGATGTTAAGTCCCATAGTGCTCAGAGCCATTTGAACCAATACCCTGAAAAAACTCATTGTTGGCTTGCAGACCATCAAGGAGCTCTCCACAACCTGGACAGGGGTGTCTTACTTCGTCCACAATGTTAGGTTAAATGATATGACTGTGACTCAGTGCACCCTGAAGGGCAGTCCCAGCTCCACAAGAGTGCCTCTTGTTCCTCGCCCCATATCGCCAGCATGTACTGCAACTGAGGCTTCCATAAGATAGGGTATCCCCAAGATCCTTCTTTGATCGATGACGCTTCACCTCTTGATTTTATTCCGAAACACAAAAATTAAAACACGCAGTAGATTGCCAAATCATCCTACGGTACCACAACTAAGGTTCAGAAACCTGCCACTGAATTGTAACCACACTCTGCTACCATTCAAGTGGTAGGGAAATGCCGGCCGGAGTGGCCGAGCGGTTCTAGGCGCTACAGTCTATAACCGTGCGACCGCTACGGTTGCAGGTTCGAATCCTGCCTCGGGCATGGATGTGTGTGATGCCCTTAGGTTAGTTAGGTTTAAGCAGTTCTAAGTTCTAGGGGACTGATGACCTCAGACGTTAAGTCCCATAGCGCTCAGAGCCATTTTTTTGGTAGGGAAATAGTTGGGGAGTGAATAGTTGTTGGACAACAAAATGAAGTATATTTTAACAACAATTTATTACTAAAATCAGCTAATTTCTTTACAGTGAGAAAACACACACTGATAGGTAGAATCCTTGAAATGCCTGGAAATAAAGTCATAACGAGAAAACAACACATTTCACCCTACATAAGGCACTCCGTCTCCAGGTCACAAGTGGCCCATCGGGACCATCCAACCGCCGTATCATCCTCAGCTGAGGATGCGGATAGGAGGATATGAGAGGCCTCAGTGGGCATCACGAGGCTGAGTGCACCCCGAAAAATGGCAACAGCTAATGATGGCGGCCTGGATAGTCACCCATCCAAGTGCCAGCCACGCCCGACAGCGCTTAACTTCGGTGTTCTGACAGGAACCGGTGTATCCCCTGTGGCAAGGCCGTTGCCCTCACTCTACACAGAAGAGCACAAATGAAACTATCAAGTCATTGTAGCACTCAACGGTTGCTACCAAATGTTAACCGCCCTGTAGCGTTGCTCATTCACAGAAAACCTAAGAAAACCAGTCGATTATGTTTAGAAACTGAAAAAGTCGGCTTAAGGCCATATACACTCCTGGAAATGGAAAAAAGAACACATTGACACCGGTGTGTCAGATCCACCATACTTGCTCCGGACAATGCGAGAGGGCTGTACAAGCAATGATCACACGCACGGCACAGCGGACACACCAGGAACCGCGGTGTTGGCCGTCGAATGGCGCTAGCTGCGCAGCATTTGTGCACCGCCGCCGTCAGTGTCAGCCAGTTTGCCGTGGCATACGGAGCTCCATCGCAGTCTTTAACACTGGTAGCATGCCGCGACAGCGTGGACGTGAACCGTATGTGCAGTTGACGGACTTTGAGCGAGGGCGTATAGTGGGCATGCGGGAGGCCGGGTGGACGTACCGCCGAATTGCTCAACACGTGGGGCGTGAGGTCTCCACAGTACATCGATGTTGTCGCCAGTGGTCGGCGGAAGGTGCACGTGCCCGTCGACCTGGGACCGGACCGCAGCGACGCACGGATGCACGCCAAGACCGTAGGACCCTACGCAGTGCCGTAGGGGACCGCACCGCCACTTCCCAGCAAATTAGGGACACTGTTGCTCCCGGGGTATCGGCGAGGACCATTCGCAACCGTCTCCATGAAGCTGGGCTACGGTCCCGCACACCGTTAGGCCGTCTTCCGCTCACGCCCCAACATCGTGCAGCCCGCCTCCAGTGGTGTCGCGACAGGCGTGAATGGAGGGACGAATGGAGACGTGTCGTCTTCAGCGATGAGAGTCGCTTCTGCCTTGGTGCCAATGATGGTCGTATGCGTGTTTGGCGCCGTGCAGGTGAGCGCCACAATCAGGACTGCATACGACCGAGGCACACAGGGCCAACACCCGGCATCATGGTGCGGGGAGCGATCTCCTACACTGGCCGTACACCACTGGTGATCGTCGAGGGGACACTGAATAGTGCACGGTACATCCAAACCGTCATCGAACCCATCGTTCTACCATTCCTAGACCGGCAAGGGAACTTGCTGTTCCAACAGGACAATGCACGTCCGCATGTATCCCGTGCCACCCAACGTGCTCTAGAAGGTGTAAGTCAACTACCCTGGCCAGCAAGATCTCCGGATCTGTCCCCCATTGAGCATGTTTGGGACTGGATGAAGCGTCGTCTCACGCGGTCTGCACGTCCAGCACGAACGCTGGTCCAACTGAGGCGCCAGGTGGAAATGGCATGGCAAGCCGTTCCACAGGACTACATCCAGCATCTCTACGATCGTCTCCATGGGAGAATAGCAGCCTGCATTGCTGCGAAAGGTGGATATACACTGTACTAGTGCCGACATTGTGCATGCTCTGTTGCCTGTGTCTATGTGCCTGTGGTTCTGTCAGTGTGATCATGTGATGTATCTGACCCCAGGAATGTGTCAATAAAGTTTCCCCTTCCTGGGACAATGAATTCACGGTGTTCTTATTTCAATTTCCAGGAGTGTAAGAGGTGTATTTCGTGCATGTTTGCCACAATTTGCAAAAACATGCGCAGCATCAAAATGTAAACGAGTGCCTTTATCTCACTACATCAGACTGGACTAACGACACAAATATGAAGTCGGTGCGAAAAGAACTAGGATGCAGTTCTTGAGCTCAGAATTAAGGTCTGTTACCAAAAGATCCCTTTGGCAAACAACAGTTCCCCAAGCGCTCTCGCTCTCTTCAGCGGTCGTGTAGCTGATACTTGAACTCCCAACTGGCATGATGGCGCCGATAGTACTCCACAGGCCAGGCCACTCGCCTTCCGACCAACAAGGTATGCCACTTCTCGCATTACGAATGAATACTCGGCTTACAAACTATTTCTTCCTCAATCAACTGGAAACATTATAGTCACTCATTCTAACGCTGAAGGAATGCGTTTATGTGGAGGCAAGCGGAAAAATTAGATGGCCTTGACCTAGATGCTTACATAGGTCTGTGGTTATTAGGAGGAGTTCATAAGTCACATAATGAGTCTACTGAAGTTTTATGGGATAAGAACAGAGGTCACCCAGGTTTCAGAGCTACGGTGTCACTAGAAACGTTGAAAAGATATGAAGAGTTATTCGCTTTGATGAGGCAAGACTACAAAAACTTGAACGGGGTACATTTGCGCTTGTAAGGCATTTGTGGGAGAAACGGATAGAGATATTACATAACTTATACAATCCTAATATGTTTGTTAAAGTAGATGAACAACTTGTTGCATTCAAGCTAAATTGCCCTTTTCGCCATTATATACATAGTAAGCAGGCGAAGTATGCCATCAAATTGTGGGTACTTTGTGACAATGAAATAAGTTTTGTATGTAATAGTCAACAAGTACTGAAAAACGACCATGTAATGTCCTGGAAAAGAACCATGGTTTTCCATCCCGCACGAGCTAAGACAAAGAAGAGAAATATCACAGTGATACAACCCAAAGAAAAGCAAATGTCTTATTGTCCAAAGCACTATGGACCACGATGCGGAATTCAGTGATGGCAGCAAGAGAAAACCTCGAATTATTTTAGACTACAGTGCTACGAAAGAACCTGCGGACAGACGAGATGGTTGTGAATTATACAGTAAAGAGGAAGACAAATAGTTAGCCTACCGCTGTGGTCTCAAATATCATCGACGTTTCTGCATCTCTCTCTCTTACGTGTTATAGAAGGCGAGTTACCCCCAACGGAAAGTATACAGCGAAGAAGACTATTCCTAGAAACTCTTGGGGAGCAGCTAATTGATGGAGATATGAAGGGATGAGGACATCTTCCAACACAAAATGTTACAAGAGAAGCTGCAGAGAGAAACCATCGTTTGTATCGGCACGCTCCACATCGGAAGAAAACGGTGCCAGCGGTAAGACGAGAGGCAGATGTCATGTACGTGGAAAATTCGGTGAAATGTGTTAAGTATACGAAATTCACTACAAGAAAATTCTTTCGCACAATTGTGAATACCAGTAAAAAGTGGGAGTAGTATAGCGAAATCAACGCACTCATAATTTTAATACTCTATTTTTGTATTGTTGTATTAGTCTATCATGCAGTTTGAATGATTAATACATTGAGCTATCTAAATTATATGCACTGTGTGATGAAAAGTATCCGGAAAACCCCCAAAACATACGATTTTCGTATTACGTGATTGTGCTGCCACCTACTGCCACGAACTCCATATCGGGGACCTCAGTAATCATTAGTCATCGTGAGAGAGCAGAATAGGGCGCTCCGCGGAACTCACGGACCACGAACGTGGTCAGGTGATTGGGCGTCATTTGTGTCATACGTCTGTACGCAAAGTTTCCACACTCCTAAACGTCCCTAGATCCATTGTTTGATGTGATAGTGAAGTGGAAACGTGAAGGGACACGTACAGCACAAAAGCGTACAGGCCAACTTCCTCTGTTGACTGACAAAGACCGCCGACAGTTCAAAAGGGTCGTAATGTGTAATAGGCAGACATCTATCCAGACCATCACACAGGAATTTAAAACTACATCAGGATCCACTGCAAGTACTATGACAGGCGGGACGTGAGAAAACTTGGATTTCATGGTCGAGCGGCTGTTCATCAGCCACACATCACGCCGGTAAGTGCTGAACGACTCCTCGCGTGGTGTGAGGAGCGTAAACATTGGGCGACTGAACAGTGGAAAAACGTTCTGTGGCGTGACGAATACCGGTGGGCAATGTGGCGATCCGATGGCAGGGTGTGGATATGGCGAATTCCCGGTGAACGTCATCTGCCTGGCTGTGTGGTGCCAACAGTATAATTCTGAGGCGATAGTGTTATGGTGTGGTAGTTTTTTACACGGAGGCGGCTTGAGCGCCTTGTTATTTTTCATGACAGTATCACTGCACAGGCCTACATTTATGTTTTAAGCGTGTCCTTGGTTTCCACTGTTGAAGAGCAATTCGGGGATGGCGATTGCATCTTTCAACACGATCGAGCACTTGTTCATAATGCACGGCCTGTGGCAGAGTGGTTACACGACAACAACATCCCTGTAATGGACTGGCCTGCATAGAGACCTGACGTGAATCCTGTAGAGCACCTTTGGGATGTTTTGGAACGCCGACTTCGTGCGAGGGCTCACCGACCTACATCGATACTACCACTCCGCAGCGCAACACTCCGTGAAGAATGGGCTGCCATTCCCCAAGAAACTGTCCAGCACCTGGTTGAACGTAAACCTGCGAGAGTGGAAGCTGTCATCAAGGCTAAGGGTGAGCCAAAACCATGCTGAATTCCAGCCTTACCGATGGAGGGCGCCACGAACTTTTATTCATTTTCAACCAAGTGTCCGAATACTTTTGATCACATAGTGTAACTATGATTTCAGTACAGAAATGTGTAGAAGTATACGTACAGGAAACAGAGAAACCGGGACCTTTTTTAACCAAATATCTACAGAATTGTGTAAAAGTATACGTACAGGAAACAGAGAATCCGGGACCTTTTTGAACCGAATATCTGAAGTGTATGTGCAAAATAAACACCTTAGTAGGTTTAATAAGGTATTCATTGAAAATTTTCCTGAAGTGGGTGGCCAAATAGTGTGGTTACCGACGCATTACGTTACATTAGACATTCGTACGACAGGCGTATTATATTACCCGGACTTCGAGCTTCTGCTACGATCTTAAACGCGGCACGTGGAATACATGGTGCGATCAAACAACAGGGAAAATTGAAGCCCTCATTCACTCATGCCAAGTGAAATTCGCTGCTGCATACAGTTAAACGTGTAAAGCCCCCATTACAAACTTTCAACTTGTTACAAATTTGTAATCGTCCAGTTCCGCTACTTTTACTACGATTTAGGATGGTCTGAAATGAGTGCATGATCTGAAGTTAGTTAATTTACGCAGTGGAAGCCGATAGATTTTGCTTTGACGTGCGACTCAGTGTGACGGACGATGAGAAAATTAAGGACTTTTATTTTTATTTTGGATGGAATATTGATTATTCCTCTACAGTAAAATTACTTCATTCTAAATAGTTCCCATTATGCTAGCGCTTTTTCCAATTCCCGAAACACTTCTGGAACTCACTATTCGCGATAGCTTTTAGCTCTCAAAATGGTTCAAATGGCTCTAGGCACTATGGGACTTAACTGCTGAGGTCATCAGTCCCCTAGAACTTAGAACAACTTAAACCTAACTAACCTAAGGACATCACACACATCCATGCCCGAGGCAGGATTCAAACCTGCGACCGTAGCAGTCGCGCGGTTCCAGACTGTAGAGCCTAGAACCACTCGGCCACTCCGGCCGGCCTTTAGCTCTCACCATTGCGTCTTTAAAGCATCTGGGCTTGTTAAACGACAGCCCTTTAAGGTTTTTCTTATTTTTTAGACTATGTGTCGTAACTGGTGAATGTGGTGTCCGGGCATCAGTATACTGTATTTGCCTAAAAATTCACGAACGAGCTACGAAGGCTGAGCAGATGCATTATTGTTGGCCAAAACTCATGATTTGTACGTCACAAATCTGGGAATTTGCAGTGGGATTGCTGCATGCATACGGCGCTGGCAATTATTGATCCTTATTGACAGTGCAACCCGTGTTATGAACTCATGGAGAATTATGCCGCTGAAATCGAACTGACATGTTCTTCGGGCTAGGCTATTACAGCGTTATTTTAAGTGTAGATCCCCTAACCCCCTGAAAAGAACATAAATTAATAACATACAAATTCTGAACCACTCTGTATTCATTACAAAATAATATATACATATTGTAATGTCTTAGTATCGACGTCAGGCAAATGACATAGCGGTAAATAAAAAACGGGCTTCATGTAAGAAACTGTATCTGTGAAATTGGATGATGCTCCAAGAGTGTTTTGGAATTGTCGTTCTTCTCTTTCTGTATGCCGAATAGAGTAGATGTTATGCAGCCTGTTCTCTTGTAAATAACAAAAATTGTGTGAGCTAAAACTGCTTCAGTCTTCATTATACCAGCATCCCCTTCGAGATAAAGAGAATACGAAGACGTAATATTTGGCTTTCAAACTAAGTTGAAGATGGCATGTTTGATGGATCAACTATCAGTTGACATCAGCACTTTATCGTAAAATATTATATTGTTTAAATTGGACCTGAATTACTAACGAAGTCTGATAATCTCTTTGAAAGGTATTTTACACGTGTGAGTTAATATTATGTTGAGTGGTACTTAAGTAAATAAATTAGTGAAATCAAAGTGAACTAGAAATTAGGATATAAATGAAAAACTTGGTTTAGTTTAGAGAGTTACATACTGGCATTCAGCGGGCAAAACAGCAGAACAGAAGAGACAATGACCATGAAGTCAGCAACTTCCACATAAGCGGGCGCTGTCGATTCAGCCGTCAGGGCATCGCCCGACCGGCTCACGTGTTTCTCAGTTGTCGTATGTGAGCAAAGGCCCTCGCCTACATCCCAAGAGCCAATGGCCGACGTAAAGAAGATTCTTCGAGAAACTATTCAACGTGACAGAAGAGGCAATGACCGGCTCACGTGTTTCTCAGTCGTCGCATGGGATCAAAAGCCCTCACCTACATTCCAAGAGCCAACGACCGACGTTAAGAAGATTCTTCGAGAAGCTTTTCAACGTGACAGACGAGGCAATGACCGTGAAGTCGTTCACCTCCAGTAAACTGAAGTGAATAAATACGCGAGACGCAGTGGGCCAGACGGATGAAGTCAGATGAAGACGGAGACGGAGACGAAGACGGAGACGGAGAGAAGAGACGAAGAAGACGAAGAAGTTTTCAGTCAGTTTCGGTGCTGAAGACCGTCATGCAAGAAGAGACTGCATCATGCACAGACGCACCAAGTCCGCCGCTGTAATGGAATAGCAAGCAGCAGCCGCGGCGCCAGAAGACAGAAGTTAAAAGGTATTTGAAGTCTGGTTTTTAGATACCCGGGTGACTCGTGAGGACGGGAAGGAGACGGCCTCACATCAGTAGTCACCTGTGAGCTGGGATGAAGACCTGACAGCCGAAGACTGGCAAGCGGGAGTCCGTGGTTCGAGTCCGCCACACTGGCCTTCCCCCGCCGCACCGCTCCGCTGGCCGACGCAGAACACACGCGGCCGCATAGAGAAGAGAAACACTGGGACGCCACTCCCAAGGTATCATCCGACGCACGACTTCGCTCGCAATAATTAAACCGGCCACCTCGCGCTGCGCGTCTCCCGTCAGCTGGGCGAGACAGCGACACGAGATACACACCGCTACGCGTAATCAGACGCCGCCGCCGCCGCCGCCGCCGCTGCCGCAGCAGAAGACTTCACAAACGACACAGCTGCCGCTCTCCGAACCAGAACATCCCGTAAGATACAGTTGTACAAATCTTCAATAAAAGTTATCTTATGTAAAAATGATGTTTCATTCGACCTCATACCCGAGCCAAGGGAGAACCCACCCTGCCCACATGTTGTTAAGAGAGAAAAGTTAATTTATTTAATATTTTCACCCTGACAGAATGCTTTAGAATGCTCATCCTGACAATTGACTTGCATCAAAAGAGAAAACCCAGTTACATTTAGTGACAGAAGTGCCACATTTAGTATCACAACTGTTACATTTGGTATCAGAAGCCGTTCTAGTTGTTACAATTAGTTAAGTTGGGCGGTCAAGAGTCATCGAGCGTACTGCCGACCAACATTGCACTTTGACCTGTATTATTTGGATGTGATAAAATTTAGCAGAGTAGAATAACTTAACAGACCACATTAAAATTCAAATCCTACATCTAAACGGTTATACCACTCTGTTAAGCAAAGAAAGTCGATGCCAGAGAATTCTTGAGGTGTTTCCTTTCGATAATTATTTTAAGTTTCGAAACTGTATTAAAAGCTAATTAAAGGACGAAAGGCATGCCTCAACTGTCGAGCAAGTTTCAGGGCAAGGTTCAGGACAACTATTGAATTATATGTATGTAAAAGAATATTTGTGTTAGGTGAAAATGAATTGTGGTTTCTACTCAAAGTTCTACCGCCATACACTGAAACGAACTATGTGGTAACGGTAAAACGGAAATAAAGAACAATGTAATAATAGGTCACCAAGGAAGGAAGGAAATGTGGAAAACATAATAAAACCATTTTTCCAAGGATTTCTAAGTGAAACTTTACAATACCGAAGATAAGGAAAATTATTGTTGTGTGCTTACCTTCGCGTGATTTCATGTCAGTGTAGTAGGAAATTAATACACCGTAGTAATTTTCAAAAAGAATTACTCGGAAATTGTGATCAGTAATTATATTAAGTTGCAATTTCCTATCCAAAAGATCGCTGAGTTTGTGTGTTACATGAGCAACACGGAGCCGCATTGTTAATGGAAAGTAAAGTTAATATCCACCAACTAGTGCATCGTCAATCTGGATAAGATTTCAACCAGAGAGTCTATCGAACGTAGTGATAACGATTCACAATCCGCTATTCCGGCGATAATGACCCGGAGCCGGAACTTTTAGGTGGTGAAATGGAACCAGAAGCGAAAAGTGATGGAATAATTCCGCGAAAGAGCCGTAATGTGAATCTGTTTTCAGAATTATATCAGCGTCTATAGGCTATGTTGTAAGCTAATTTCAATAGTTTACCATTAAAACAACAATAATAATAATAATAATAATGGAGTCGATCTTTGAAAATTCATCTGCAGAAAAAGACGAATGTAAGTTAAAAGAATACGAATTTAGCGGGCGAACGAAGACACGGTTAAGTCTGCTCTGGATTCATTTACGTCAAACCAAGAGGAGCTGAAACCTGTCTTGGATTCATTTATATCAAACAAAGACGAATGTAATTCCAAGCTGCACGATATTCACTCGAAGCAGGATGTCATTCCGGGTGTAATTAAGTAGCTAAACGAGGACATGGGTTCGATGCGATTAGAGCAGACTAGTCGACAGCATCTATCAGGACGGGTTAACCACTTATCTGATGAACAGGAAGAAAAATTAAAAGAGCGTTCCTAAATACAGCGTAAACTATATTTAGATGATTTTTCGAAGTGGACTGATCAAAAAGATAAGCAAATGAACGAAAAGCTGGTCTCTAAATTGAAGGATGTGGTACAACAAACTGGTGCTGAAATTTTGTCAGAGGGAGGAGCTTTAGAGCTAGTTATTTTAAAGTAATTAAATCAGATAAGAAACACTTAGCAAGGATATCCCAAATTACGTAATGAAGCAACCACACAGACTAACGAAGACAGGATAGAATTATCAGCTTAAAAAAGGTGGCTTGTGAGACACCACTCCCTATTTCTACGGTAGGTGAAACAATGTTAATAATGAATTTGAATGAATAATAATAAAAGAGATGTTTCGCAGCAACTGGTCTCCTAATCGTGTAGCATAGTGATCAGCAAGCGCTCCGACATTGTCGTCAGTCTTACTAAATGAAAGTTTGCTCAGACACAGGCAGTTTCAGATTTTCTTGCCTGATAAAATGTCGACACACCCTGCAGTCTACATAAAGTAATTTAAAAGAACTGAAATTTCTCGTAAGTCTCAGAGAAGTTGCACATTGGGCTTACAATCTACGCACCGTACCCGAAAAGTATATTCTGTTGTGGCGTAACAAGACAGTCACGCCACTCGGAAGTAGCCGAAAGGCACGCGTTAACTCACGCAGGCTAGTAGATAGGTCTGAAAAAGGATACGTAATGAATGCTATAAAGAAAAGTACGTAGCTCCTGGAATACTTAACTTTAATCCATCCTTGTGGTACATCGCTCTTGACGATACAAGTGAGACTCTTTAGATACAAGCTATGTAATGCTAATGGCGCCTTGCTAGGTCGTAGCCATTGACTTAGCTGAAGGCTATTCTAACTATCTGCTCTGCAAATGAGCGAGGCTTCGTCAGTGTGCATCGCTAGCTACGTCGTCCGTACAACTGGGGCGAGTGCTCGTAAGTCTCTCGAGACCTGCCGTGTCGTGGCGCTCGGTCTGCGATCACTGACAGTGGCGACACGCGGGTCCGACATGTACTAATGGACCGCGGCCGATTTAAAGCTACCACCTAGCAAGTGTGGTGTCTGGCGGTGACACCACATATTCCTTACAAGCAGAACTGCAACAGAGTCATCAAAGAGTGAGAAATGCAAAATGATGTGTTGGTGAATGTGCCAACACCTTGTAGATAGAGGAGGCCGAAATGCACGCTATCTAACGCAGACGGGCGTGAATTCTGGAACAGGATAAGTAGTGAATTCTAATAAGAAAAGTATGCAGCTCCTCTAATACTTAACTTTTATTTATCCTTGTTGTGAATACAGCATTCTTGATGAGACATTTCATACGATAACTATCAAACTATGTAAGGCTAATGGCGCCTTGCTAAGTCGTAGCCATTAACTTAGCTGAAGGCTATTCTGTCTCTCGGCAAATGAGAGCAAAGGCTTCGTCCGTATAGGCGCTAGCAACGTCGTCGTACAACTGGGGCGAGTTCTCGTACGTCTCTCGAGACCCGCCGTGTGGTGGCGCTCGGTCTGCGATCACACAGTGGCGACACGCGGTCCGACATGTACTAATGGACCGCGGCCGATTTAAGCTACCACCTAGCAAGTGTGGTGTCTGGCTGTGACACCACATTCCTCCCCCGCAAATCGGCGAACGGTCGTGTTATAAGGCTTCCGTCCGCCGTGGGGAGGACCCCAAGTTGACGTAGGCGATGAGGTGGGGAGCCTAACAACAGGCGAGGCTGTGCCACCCGCACCCGGCCATTCGGTCCGAGGGGAGCTAGGAAACGTCTGAAAACCTAGTCCAGGGTGCACGTCAACATGGGATGTACGCGCCCGAAATGAGACAGGAGGGGCCGAAGGGTCGACCTCCATGTGGTCGGGGCACCCGACGGGCGAAGACGACATCGGGTCCGGAGCGGGCAAGAGTTCCATGGTGGAGGACATCTGGTCACGGGAAGCGAGCGGCGGCGCGTGGCCCAGGGAGGCGCCAGGCGGTTGCAGCGACGCGTCCACTACGGGCGGCGCCGGCGGGAGAACAGGCGGCGGCGGCGGCGCGTCGCCATGAGGCAAAAGGGAAGGCAGCGTCGGTAACACCTGGGGATGAGGCGAGCCAGTAGATGGGTCCCCAGGGCGCTGACCGGACGGCACCGTCGCTGAAAGCAGACGGGGAGCGGCAGAACCCAGGCGACGACAATGGCGCAGCTGATTGAGATGCCGACGCACCTCACCAGAGGCCCCCAAAAGCAAATACATCGCGCGGCCGAGGGAGCGAAGAATGCGCCCTGCGAGCCAACGCCGTGAACCTCGATAGTTGCGATAAAAGACATCGTCGCCAGGAGCAAAAGCAGGAGTCCGCCGCTGCACAGGAACCTGATGTGGCGGATGCAACAAAGACATCAAGGTGCGATGAGGACGACCATGGAGCAACTCAGCCGGCGAGCGACCATCGCGGGGCTGAGAGCGATACGAAGACAAAAAGAGCAACAATGCGTCCTCCCTAGAATGCGACTCTTTCAACTTCAACATCTGTGACTTGAAAGTCCGGACCAACCGTTCAGCGGCACCGTTTGACTGAGGCGAAAACGGCGCGGATGTCAGATGTTGAATACCATTGGCCTTACAGAATGACTGAAATTCTGCAGACATGAATTGTGGGCCATTGTCGGAAACAATAGTCTGCGGAAGACCTTCAATGCAAAAAATAGCGGACAACGCTTGGATGGTGGCAGATGACGTCGTGGAAGACATCCGGACAACAAAAGGAAAATTACTGAAGGAATCCACCACAACCAACCATCGAGAATTCCAGAATGGACCAGCAAAATCGATATGTAAGCGTTGCCAAGGGGAAGTGGCTTGCGGCCATGCAAAGAATTTCCGCGGCGGGGCGGATTGTTGTTCGGCACACGCCACGCAAGAAGAGCACATATTCGTAATCGCAGCATCGATTCCGAACCAAGTACAGTGCTGACGAGCAAGTTGTTTCGTTCGCACGATACCCCAATGTCCTTGGTGAAGAAGCCGTAAGACAGAGGACTGTAACGAACGTGGGACCACGACTCTGGATTGATCATTATCCGAACGCAACAACAAAACACCACGTCGTACAAAAAGTCTCTCCTTGTGAGCAAAAAATCGGCGAACCAACGAATCCTCGATCCGTGACTTTGACAAGGGCCATTGCGTAGCAACAAAACGCAAAACAGTAGCAAGGACAGGGTCAGCAGCTGTGGCTGTAGCGACACGACGAAAATCAATCGGAAACGATTCGACCACGTCATCAGTTTCCGAATCAATGAGCATGCAAGCAAGTTCGGAAGAATCGAATGCTTTATCCTCAGCAACAGGCAAACGGGACAACGCATCAGCGTTTCCGTGCTTAGCAGTGGACCGATACAAGATATCGTAGCGGTACTGCGAGAGGAAAAGAGACCAGCGAATGAATTTCTGCGCTGTACGTGGAGGTACAGGCTTGTTCGGATGAAAAAGCGATGTCAAAGGTTTGTGGTCTGTGATGATGGTAAAGTGACGACCATACAAGAAATCATGGAACTTAGTAACACCAAACACGAGAGCTAAAGCTTCTTTCTCTATCTGGGAATAATTGCGTTGCGCAGACAAGAGCAATTTTGAGGCAAAGGCAATAGGACGATCATGCGATCCATCTTTGTGCGCAAGCACAGCACCGATCCCGAATTCCGATGCATCGACCATCAACAAAAGGGGTTTCTGGGGATCGAATGGCGTAAGGCAAGTATTTGAAAGCAACGCCGATTTCAACAGGCGAAAGGCGCGTTCGCATTCCGTCGTCCAGACGAACGGAACACCTTTACGGCGTAAGCGATGAAGCGGAGCTGAAATGGAAGAGGCATGGGGAACATATTTATGGTAGTAATTAATTTTTCCCAACACACTCTGTAGCTGTTTCACTTTTTGCGGCGAAGGCAACTCCTGTATGGCACGGAGGTGCTCTGGACTCGGATGTATGCCTTGGGCATTAATTACATGTCCCAGATACGGTAAGTCACGAGCAAAAAACACACATTTGTCCTTCCTCAAGCGAAGACCATTTTGTCGCAAGACCTGAAATAACGTTCGTAGGTTGGCTAAATGTTCGGCTTCTGTCTGTCCGGAGATCACAATATCGTCCAGATAGTTCGCAGCAGTAGGGACCGACGCACAAACAGTTTGTAAATATTGCTGAAACAATGCAGGGGCGGATGCACACCCGAATGGCAGTCTTTTGAATCGGTACAATCCAAGATGCGTGTTAACCACCAAGACGCGCTGGGATTCTTCGTCCACTGGTATTTGCAAGTACGCATCTGCTAGGTCCAATTTCGAAAAGTATTTACCCGGGCACAGTTTATCAAAAAGATCTTCCGGGCGGGGCAAAGGAAAAGTTGCAGTCACAAGTTGTGGACTCACAGTTGCCTTGAAGTCCACGCAAAGTCTCAATTTTCCGGAAGGTTTTGGCAAAATTACTAAGGGTGAGGCCCAGAGAGAAGCCTGCACACGTTCAATTACACCTTGAGATTCTAAACCGTGTAATGTTCTTGCGACCTCATCACGCAATGCGTGGGGAACATTGCGCGCTCTGAAAAATTTCGGTTGCGCGTTCTCTTTCAGTTCCAAATGTGCTGCATAGTTCTTAGCGCAACCAAGGCCCGGTGCAAAAATGTCTGCAAATTCTTCACAAAGACGAGAAACACTGG
The DNA here is from genome assembly GCF_023898315.1 of Schistocerca nitens. Lineage (NCBI taxonomy): Eukaryota > Metazoa > Arthropoda > Insecta > Orthoptera > Acrididae > Schistocerca > Schistocerca nitens. The sequence goes on along the minus strand of NC_064621.1, from coordinate 105,074,907 downwards.
CGGAAGACACAGTCTGATTCACTGATAGGACCTGATTTACGATAGACATGTTAAACAATTGAAATAAATCTAAACCAAACAAGTTCACTGCCGTAGAAGAACGAAGAACGTAAAATGACACAAGTTTTGTTTGTCCCTTGTATGTGGCAAGAAGGCTGCACTGTCCTAACACAGGTATCTGCTGTCCTAAATAACTATTGAGCTGAACATTTGCGGCACGCAACGGAGGCTTGCCCAGTTGTCTGTACGTGTCTTTATTGAGCAATGAAACTGCAGCTCCGGTATCGAGCTGGAATGGTATCACTTTGCCTCCAAAGTCTAAGTCTACAAAAAGTTTATTGTCCTGCTGACGACAAGAGCGACTTTCACGTGCAATTTGAACTGATACAGGTACAGAAGCACATGCGACGTTACGGGATTTCCGGCGACGTCGACGCACACTTTTTGTGGGACGAACACAGTCACTATTAGATAAAGTGGCACTGGACGGGGTGGAATTAACGACATGAATGTCCATGGGCGAAGGTCCACGAGCCTGATTGTCCCTGGTTCGGTTCCGGCGCGAAGCAAAGGGCCTGGAATGGTTTTGATTGTCTGATCTTAGCTTATTCTGGCAAACACTTTGAACATGACCTTTCTTATGACAGTAAAAGCAACTAGCTTGGCGTGACGGGCAATTGTCACGCGAATGTCTAGTTGCACACCGTGGGCATGATTTGAGAACTGCATTGGCATGCTTACGCGGCACACGTGTTTGCGAGCTAGGCTGCAGCTGCGCTGACGTGCGCGAGGGCCGTTTAGCGTCCCGTGCTGCGCGCCCGGCGTGCCGGTCAATGCGACACACTGCTGGCGAAGTTTCAAATGATTCCTGAGCAAAGTCAAGTGTGTGTTGCCTATCCAATATGTCTAGTACTTGTTGAAGGGAGGGATTAACTAGTTTCAAAATCTGTTCCCGTATGCGAACATCAGAAACGTTCTGTGCTATTGCATCACGCACCATAGTATCTGAATACGGAAGCCCACATTCACATGCAAAATCACAATCCCTAGTAAGTCCTTGCAATGTTGCAACCCACTCCCTATTAGTGTGACCGGCCGTACGTTTGGTACGAAAGAACGTATACCTTTTTGCAACTACATTAACTGTTTCCTTGAAATAGGCATCTAAAACAGACAAAATTTCTTCGTAGGACAGAGTTGCGACGTCGCGTCGGGGAAACAATTTCACTATCACACGGTAGGTGGACACACCGACACAAGAAAGCAAAAACGGCTGCCGCTCATTACCTTGAATTCTGTAGGCGGCTAGATGGAAGCCGAACTGTCGAGACCATTCTTGCCAGGTCTCGTGGGTTGAATCAAAATTACGGAAGGACGGCGCAACGGCGTGTTGTGGCTGCGGTAGCGATGAAGCGGCGGCGGCCGCATCGGTTTGCAGCGCACGTTGACCCTGGACGAGCTGTCCCAGGGCATCCAATAATGCCTGCGTCTGCTGATTCTGCAAGCGATAAAATTCGGACAGTACATCTGGCGAAGCCATGACACAAGTAAATGTAAGCAATCAGAAAGAACACTTATTCCATCCTCGTCGCCAATGATGTGTCTGGCGGTGACACCACATATTCCTTACAAGCAGAACTGCAACAGAGTCATCAAAGAGTGAGAAATGCAAAATGATGTGTTGGTGAATGTGCCAACACCTTGTAGATAGAGGAGGCCGAAATGCACGCTATCTAACGCAGACGGGCGTGAATTCTGGAACAGGATAAGTAGTGAATTCTAATAAGAAAAGTATGCAGCTCCTCTAATACTTAACTTTTATTTATCCTTGTTGTGAATACAGCATTCTTGATGAGACATTTCATACGATAACTATCAAACTATGTAAGGCTAATGGCGCCTAGCTAAGTCGTAGCCATTAACTTAGCTGAAGGCTATTCTGTCTCTCGGCAAATGAGAGCAAAGGCTTCGTCCGTATAGGCGCTAGCAACGTCGTCGTACAACTGGGGCGAGTTCTCGTACGTCTCTCGAGACCTGCCGTGTGGTGGCGCTCGGTCTGCGATCACACAGTGGCGACACGCGGTCCGACATGTACTAATGGACCGCGGCCGATTTAAGCTACCACCTAGCAAGTGTGGTGTCTGGCTGTGACACCACACAAAACTCCGGCATGGCCGTACATCAAAAGACGACAGAAGCAGACAAGCTATCCTATAGCAAAACGTGCGTGGTCCTGGTATAGTCAAAGTAAAAGCTGCAGCTGAACCCATTGTCCCAGCAGAAGAACTGAATGTGTACTTCACATTACCTGCAACCACAAGCGAAACAGAGACTCATTGATTACCTTATCGGAGTAAACGACTATAGCCAAGAAAAACTTTATCTAATTCATGTTGGTTGCAGTACGATGAAAAGTACCATGATTCACATCAGTTCAGCATTACTGGCCAAGATAGCATCACAGTCCAAATAAAGAATCTTATTATTGATCGACTACTGTCCACCATTTCAGATATCTCCGGCTATTCCTTGAACACAAGTATCTTCGCTGAGGCATGGAAACATGGACTACTTAAACCACTACCTAAAAAGGACGTTGTCACTGCACCCTCCGATTACTGAGCTATTTGCGTTCTGCCTGCACTTCCAAGATTTTAGAATGTATAGTCCACAGACCAGCTGACAAACTAGCTAACTACAAACAACGTACTAGACGAATATAGATCAGATTTCCGTAAACATTGCAGCACTTCTGTCCTAATAAACGTAACCGATGACCTGAAGCTTGCCATATATGCACAAGAGGCAACTGACACGTTCGTCTTCGACAAAGCCGGTAACACAGCTGACTTTCACATTTACTTGCTAAACGTAGTAGCCTAAGTGCAGTGCAATGGTTACTCTCATACCTGATGTCTCGCCAGTAACGCGTCATACCTGGCACCATTAAGTCACCTCGGAAGTCATTAGTATCAGTCGTCACCCAGGGTTTGGTATTAGATCCTATACTGTTTTCATTGTACGTAAATATTGTGCCATCAGTTTTGTCCTACTACAAATAACACACGTACGCTGATGACCTCCAACTGTGCGAAACCAATAAACCTGAAGAAAACTATCAAGACCTGTGTGCGCTATCAAAATGGGCGGAGGATATATAGTTGAAGTTCAATCCATCCAAAACCCAAGCAGTACTGGTTGGTCTTTCTAGGATCACTAGCTCGAAATATCTGGAATCCCTACCTTCTTTAACCCTACATGGGACGAATATCAACTTCTCTCCTTCAGAAACGATCCTAGGTCCAGGCATCAGAATATCTCTGTGCCCTACAAAATGTGAAAAGTTCTTCTCTCTCGGTACGAACAAAAATTATACAAACACTTTCTTTAAGTTATTGATTACAGTGATGCTATTCTGTAAGGCCTTCTTCAGGAAAGCCTATCATCATATTTCACCATCACATGCAAATCCTGGTTGTGTGCAGATAAGCTTAGAGATTTTGATACTCTCTGTCTTCTCCGCTGTCTTACAACGAACACTGACCTTCGTGTCCCTCCTCGACCTTAAAATTCTTGTCTGAACATCTTGGCAGAAACACCCGCTCCGATCAGAGCAAAATTCTGTCTTTCCCACTCTGTCGTTCAGCCATTTTCTCGAAGTCCTTCTCAGTAGCAGTAGCGCAACTCCGGAATAATTCCCGCGTTACATTAGAGAACTGAATAATATATCCAGCTTCAGAAGACAGTTAATGAAACATCTACTAAAGCAACATAAGAATTACCATTGCCCCCCTACACAATCGTTACCCTTGTACAGCTTTCTTTTAAACCAGATTTCCATCATTTCCCAGCATTCTTAACTGATGCAATCTCCTTGAATTTCCCTTCCGCAGAACTTGCCATGCCATAAAATATTTATTGAGTGCATCTACAAACTCTTTTTATATCTGCCACTATCATTATTGACATTATTAGTATCATTTTTATTGTTATTACTATTATCATAATTAGTAGCAGCAGCCGCAGCAAAGTAAGTACTGTCAGTATTATCTTCATTACTTCATAGTCGGTATTATTTATTATTATTCGCCCACTTGATGCACATAATGAGTCATTAGCAGCTGATATTTTTCTTGTCGTAACGGCTAAAACAACACTTTCAAATGATCCCTATTAAAGATTGAACTTGCGACCTTGCACTCTAGGTGTTCCCTGTCAGACAGGCAGCCATTACAATGGGGATAATAGAAACAATGATCAGATCATTAACTCTGTACCACAGCCAGTAGCGGATATACCAAACAGCCGTATGCAGCGCACCCACTGTTCTCCAAACTCTAGTAAAAAAGGTGTCAGAATAATAGCTACAATTCTTAGTGCTGGCCGAACATTTCACGGAATCATATGAATGTCTGCGACGCAACTATCACATAAGATGGAATAATAATACAGGTCAATCCTCGCCACCCAATACGAATCATTACAAATTATAAAAATATATGTATGTATGTATATGTTCCACATCTCCTCCTAAAGCACTGCATGGGTTTCACCCATTCTTGGTACGCTACTATCTGGAAATAATCGCTGTGGGGGTAAGAACCACCCACCTATCGAAGGGGAGGGGTTTTGAGTGAGAAAAGAGTGTAGCACACGATACGAGAATATCCATACGTTAATCATCCAGTATTTGAAAATGAGGGCACTTACAGACTTGCAACAAATATTACACATAGTTTCAAATCTTTATGAAACTTTGTATCGCTGACGATCTCACTCGGTGATGAAACCGAAAAAAGTTTATCGTTTACTCCTCGCTGTTCATGCAGTAAAATTGCCACATGAAGCACGACTTTTTAATTGTTACTACTTTACTACTAACTATAAACATTGCATTGAAAAACATTGCATCGAAACAAGTTTGCAGTTCATAGTGCTGTGAAATGTGGGGAAAAATCCGTGACTTGGCATTTATAAGAAGAAGAACAACACCAAAAATGCAACAGGAGTGTAATTTGTAGAAAGTCGACCACGCAACCTGCCACTGACGATGCCTTGACTGAGTTGGCAAGTTCGATGATGCATCGGCGCCATCAGCGCTTTATCGTTTAATAATTCACAGTTTAAACTGAACTTGCATTTTCTTATGAAGTACGATAAACTCTTTGTAAATTATTTTACAAGTGTGTCTTAATGTTAACTTACACGGTCAAGCGTCATCGAGCGTACTATTGACCAACATCGCAATTTGCCTTGTGCTGTCTCGAACTGATAAAGTTTAACTAAGGAGAACAACGGAAAATGATATACTAAAAGTAAAATCCTATAAATAAATGTTTCCACCATTCTGGTAAGCAGAGAAGGTCAGTTCCGTAGAATTCTTGAAATGTCTCCTTTCAATAATGATTTTAAATTGCATAATTACAGAACACTTTTCGAACAAAAAGTGTGTTGCCAAAACATTTTATACCCTCAACTTAATATTAGCGAACCGAACGTCAACAGCATCAAGCGTAACTACAAAATTCCTGTCGCTTTATTAACGCTACACGCGTATCGTTCACAAATCACCAGCAACCCTTGAAAACCTGTTTGAACAATCTCGCAGTGTTGCCAAGTATCAAATTACGGACGTGGTGTTTTAAATTAAGAAATTAAAAATGGGTTATGATGATGATGATGATGATAGAAGAAAGCAATGAGCTCATGTTTATGAGAACTTCCACTGTGTTTTCCGTTCTACTTTTATCGTAGTGTATATTTCAAAAGTATGTCGTAAATATAATAATAATTATTTGTAATTTCTAAACAAGAGCACGTGTGATTCGCCATTCTAGGCGCATGAATCAGGCTACTGTCCATGTTGTAGTCGACGGTCCATAATCAGTGGCACTGTACTCTATTTTGGTAGTTTCAGCGCGAGCATTCTGCCAATATTTGTAACTTTATCCTTTTGTTTCACACGAAGTAAAGAAAACCAGGCGGAAACCTGAAAAAGAAATTGATGTTTAGGAAAATTTGTAAGAACATTAAAGTTTGGTGTTGATACTGTAATTGCGCTAGAGATGGAAAGAACCTGAAACATAAATAGAATAGAACAAATAGTAACTTGATATGTTATTATAATATGATCAACGACAAAGACAGTAAAACAAGGGTAATGTATAGTAGAAGTTAGGTAGCGAACTAGCTTAAAAAGTGTGACGCTGAAAATAATAACCATATTGCTCTATTTGGGAATAAGAACAACTAATTGTGAGACAATAAAAAATAATATGAAATTTCGACTGGCAATAGCGAAAAATGGCTTTCTGAAAAAAGAGAAACAGGGTAAATTCGTAAGCCATACATTTTCTGAAAGTATTTGTCAGTAGTGTAGTGTTGTATGGGAGCACTAAAAATAAGAAACTCGTAGACTTTTAAATTTTGTGGTATAGGTGAACGCTGCGGAGACCGAACAGCTAGTGAAGAGGATCTGAATGCAAATTAAAAGGAATGAACTTCATGGCATTACATGACTAAAAGGAGTTATAGGTTTATAATACATACTCTGAGGCCTCAAGTAATATTTAACTTGGTGATGTAATGATGTGTGGGCGAATAAAATTGTGGAGAGAGGTCAGGGAATGAAAACATCGAGCAATTTTAAATGAACGTTCGATGGATGTTCAATAAAGAACTATTGCTGATACTCATACAATAATTTATTTTAACAAATCACTCATGGAGACTTCTGTCCTCCTCAAAATACTTCCAACCCCTTTCCACCCAATGTAATGCACTTCTACCATTTCCTTTATCATTTTGGAAAAGTGCAGGAAGCCATTCCTTGACATCTTCTTCATGGTCGTCTCTAATGCTTTCACTGTCATGATCTCGTTGCTGAAGCGACATCCCTTAAGTTCCTATTTGGCCAGCTCGAGGGTTGACGATGTTCGCCTATTCCGTGCAGCTCCATTTCATCTCTGAGTCATAACAGTACATCCATGTTTTATCAGCAGCTATGAGGAGTTTGTCGCCAGTCATTGCCCTCGTCCTATACATATTGTTCTAATAACGGCACGGCCTTCATTCGCTTTGCCGTAGGCAATCGCGGTATTACTCGTGCACACACCCCGGTTAAATGTTCTCTTAAAATTTTGTGCATACTTCCAGTTCATATCCCTATGACGAGTGCAAGTTGTCTCACAGAGAGATGTGAGGCATCATAAAAAATGGAAACTGCTGCGTTGATTGCTGTTTTTGTTCTAACAGTAACAGGTGCACCTGTTCCTCCCTGCAGTCCAGCATTTTCCTGGTCATTTTGGAAAGCATCACGTTAATGGAAACATGGTCTTCGATGTATTGAAGAGTCCCCACAACCTCTTTTAAAATACTCGTACATTTCGGTAGCGTTTCTTTTTTTTTTTCAATAGAAAAAAACTTTACCGCATAGCGCTGTTCACGAAAATTAACCATGATGATGTTTAAAGCCTATTATGAAATACGTTCACACTCACCGACTGCCAACACTCAACTGGTTACGTTATCTGTGTGGAATTTTCGGTGACTAGCGATTACAGTACGTAAGTTCAACGCCGCGCGGAGAGATGTCGCATGAAGGCACATAACGTAAGGGAAAAAATTCAGTGCCAGTTTTTTCTGAACATCCCTCGTAGATTGCAGTGGTTACGCTGACGTGAAGAGAGGCCCACAGGATAGACGAGTCCTGTAGAAATGTAACGTTCTGAAGACCGCACCAACGACATGGTTTTGAGAGAATATACTAAGCATCCTTACAGAGAATTAATTAATCACACAGAAATTACGAATAAACTAATGACTAACACGAGATGAAAGTAAGAAAAGGGAGGGGAGAGAGGATGAAATACAAGCATAGCGCCGTCTGTACAGCATCTGGGAGCATTGCAGAGCCCACACAAAGGGCGGAGGAGTCTCCTCGCGCTGCTTCATCCGAAATTCCTGTCACGGCTGCAGGGTGTGCTGTGCCAGAGGGTGACCGGAAAAATAATTGCTCCCAGAAACGTCAAAGGACGGCGTATGCGCCGTGCTGACTCCATTCTCTACCGTCCAAAACTGAGGACGAGTCATTTAATTTTGACAAAAGGCGGAAGCACCGCAGTGTGAGTGCTGACAATGGATAAAAAGCGCCGGACGCTTGCACTGCGTCCATCGGACAGGCAGGAGGGTTTCCACCTTCTTTTGCAGTGAGGAAGGGGGAAATTCGCTGATGCCGGCACAAAAGGACGCCGCGAAATCGCTGATCGCAAAAGCGGACGCTGAATCGTCAGGAAAGTTCTCTTTGTCCGCCAATTTTAGGAATTAATCGAGTACCTTCTGTGCTTGTTGTCGCAGCACCGTGGTGAAAACCACAAAACGTGTTTGCTGAACAGCGTCAGATTGTTTTACACAAACCGTGGGTAGTAGCCCATGAGGGCGAACGCTCGTCCTGGGACCATGAAAGCCAGCCTGCTCTGTCCAGTTCCTTTAATTTCTTTATCTTCGTATTGACCAACTGGCCAACTAGGATCACCTAAGCGTCCAATTCTTCTCGCTTAATTTTTTCCAGTGTTTCCTCTATATAAATAATCCTGGATAAATAGTGAGTGTTGTGACGAATACAGGGATTAGCGACCACAAGGCAGATGCTGCTAGGCTGAATACCGTAACACCAACAACCATCAAAAAGAAACGCAAAGTATATCTATTTAAAAAAGCTGATAAAAATGCTCTTAACGGATTTTTAAGAGACAGTCTTCACTCCTTCCGATCTGATCATGTAAGTGTAGAAAAGTGGTGGAATTTTTTCCAGTGTTTCCTCTATATAAATAATCCTGGATAAATAGTGAGTGTTGTGACGAATACAGGGATTAGCGACCACAAGGCAGATGCTGCTAGGCTGAATACCGTAACACCAACAACCATCAAAAAGAAACGCAAAGTATATCTATTTAAAAAAGCTGATAAAAATGCTCTTAACGGATTTTTAAGAGACAGTCTTCACTCCTTCCGATCTGATCATGTAAGTGTAGAAAAGTGGTGGAATGTTTTCAAAGAGATAGCATCAACAGCAATTAAGATTCGTTCAAATGGCTCTGAGCACTATGCGACTTAACTTCTGAGGTCATCAGTCGCCTAAAACTTAGAAATAATTAAACCTAACTAGCCTAAGCACAACACGCACATCCATGCCCGAGGCAGGATTCGAACCTGCAACCGTAGCGGTCGTTCGTTTCCAGGCTGTAGCGCCTAGAACCGCACGGCCACGCCGGCCGGCAGCAATTGAGAGATTTATACCACATAAATTAATAAGTGATGGTACTGATACCCCATGGTACACAAAACGGGCCGGATCGTCGTTACAGAAGCAACGAAAAAAGTATGCCAAATTTAAAATAACGCAAAATCCCCAAGATTGGTAAAGTTTTACACAAGTTCGAAATATGGCGCATACTTCAGTGCGAGATGCTTTTAGTAATTTCCACAACGAAATTATGTCTCGAAATCTGGCAGAAAACTCAAAGAGATTCTGGTCATACATAAAGCACACCAGTGACAAGACATAACCAATACCTTCACTGTGCGATAACAACGGTGAAGTTACTGATGACGCTAAAGCAGAGTTATTAAATACGGTTTTTCCGAAACTCCTTCACCAAAGAAGACGAAGTAAACATTCCTGAATTCCAATCAAGAACAACTGCCAAAATGAGAAACATAGAAGTAGATATCCTCGGTGTAACAAAGCAGCTTAAATCACTTAATAAATGCAAGGCCTCCGGTGCAGATTGTATGCCAGTCAGGTTGCTCTCAGAGCATGCTGATAAAATAGCTCCATATTTAGCAATTATATACAACCACTCGCTCACAGAAAGATATGTTCCTAAAGACCGGAAAATTGCGCAAGTCACACCAATACCCAAAAAGGGAAGTAGGAGTAATTCGGTGAATTACAGGCCTATATCACTAACGGCGATTTGCAGTAGGGTTTTAGAACAGATACTGTATTCGAACATATGAAGTACCTCGAAGAAAACGATTTATTGACATACAGTCAGCACGGATTCAGAAAATATCGCTCTTGTGAAACAACTCGCTCTTTTTACTCATGATGTAATAAGTGTTATCGACAGGGGATGTAAAATTGATTCCATATGTTTAGAGTTCCAGAAAGCTTTCGACACCGTTCCTCACAAGCGTCTAATCAGTTGTGCGACTGGATTCGTGATTTCCTGTCAGAAAAGTCACAGTTCGTAGTAATAGACGGAAACTCAACGAATAAAAATAAGTAATATCCGGCGTTCCCCAAGGAAGTGTTATAGACCCTCTATTGTACCTGATCTATATTAACGACATAGGAGACAATCTGAGTAGCCGTCTTAGATTGTTTGCAGATGATGCTGTCATTTACCGTCTTGTAAAGTCATCAGATGATCAAAACGACTTGCAAAATGATTTACATAAGATATCTGTCTGGCGCGAAAAGTGGCAATTGACCCTGAATAAAGAAAAGTGCGAAGTTATTCACATGAGTACTAAAAGAAATCAGCTAAATTTCGATTACGCGATGAGTCACACAAATCTCAGGGCTCAACTAAATACTTAGGAATTACAGTAACAAATAACCTATACTGGAACGATCACATAGATAATATTGTGGGTAGAGCAAACCAGAGTACGATTCATTGGCAGAACACTTAGAAGGTGCAACAGGTCTACTAAAGAGACTGCTTACACTACGCTTGTCCGCCCTATTCTGGAGTACTGCTGTGCGGTGTGGGATCCGCATCCGGTGGGACTGACGGATGACATCGAAAAAGTACAAAGAAGGGCAGCTCGTTTTGTATTATCGCGAAATAGAGGAGATAGTGTCACAGACATGATACGTGAATTGGAGTGGCAATCATTAAAACAAAGGCGTTTTTCGTTGCGACCGGATCTCCTCATGGAATTTCAATCACCAGTTTTCTCCTCCGATTGCGGAAACATTCTGTTGGCAGCTACCTACATAGGGAGAAATGATCATCACGATAAAATAAGAGAAATCAGCGCTCCCGCGGAAAAATTTAAGTGCTCGTTTTTCCCTCGTGGCGTTCGAGAGTGGAACGGTAGAGAGACAGCATGAAGGTGATTCATTGAACCATTTGCCAGGCGCTTTATTGTGAATAGCAGAGTAATCACGTAGATGTATATGTACTCCTGCATCTACTCACCATGTCTTTTCCCTTTGTACTGTCATATTATTGCCCGAATGACTTTAAAATTTAGTACTTTATTCCTAAAACTTATATTCGTATAATTTTCGATAAGTTGTTGTTGTTTCCTTCCACTTTCTTTATTATTTATCTAGTTCATGCTCTTGTCGATTTACTTTTCGCGATACACAGGAAAATTGATTGCGTTAGCCTGCTCTCATTCATCCAGTTAAGATTTCCAAAGAAGATTAATCTCAGTCTTGGCATTACTTCGGGTATTCTCTCCGTACTTACACATATCCTCTCGTTATTTCTCATTTTGCAATCATATGTAATTTGTATTTCACGCATTATTTTCCCATTATTCCTTGTTTCAAGTGCTTCCGTTCTCTCCAGTTGATAGATAATCCCTAAGCATTCATATGAATATAAATATTCTGGTGTTATCGCTGAGGTTTGATGTTTCAGTGTTGTATTTCTAGAGATGCATTTGTCTAAGTACTTTAGTGCATTTTTTGATGTTAGTATTTTCTTTAGGTGATGTTTTGAGAGGATTCTATTCGCTATTATCTTCCAGAATATTTATTTGAGTAACTGCTTCAGATTTTATGGGAGTATTGCAAAATCGCCTGTGGAAGCCAGGCATTTTACCTTACATTAATTTATTTTGCTTTCCAGAATTATACACACATCAAGAGAACGTTTGCGTCACCTCGGTTCCGAGATTTCCCGAAACTGTACGGAACTCTGGAATATAGATCAACATAAACACCATTTCCGCCCATTTTATTGCTCATGGAAACCACACATTGCATGATGTGCACCATACAGCGAGACTTTCAAAGGTGGTGGTCCAGATTGCTTTACACAACGGTACCTCTAACATCTAGTAGAACGTCCTATTGCATTGATGCATGCCTGTATTCGTCGTGGCATGCTATCCACAAGTTCATCAAGGCACTGTTGGTCCAGACAGTCCCACTCCTCAACGGCGATTCGCCGTTGATGCACCAGCGTGGTTGGTGGCTCACGTCGTCTATAAACAGCCCTTTTCAATCTACTGCAGGCATGATCGATAGGGTACATGTCTGGAGTACATCCTGGCCACTCTAGTCGAGCGATGTCATTATCCTGAAGGAAGTAATTCATAAGATCCAGAATGAGATTTTCACTCTGCAGCGGAGTGTGCGCTGATATGAAACTTCCTGGCAGATTAAAACTGTGTGCCCGACCGAGACTCGAACTCGGGACCTTTGCCTTTCGCGGGCAAGTGCTCTACCAACTGAGCTACCGAAGCACGACTCACGCCCGGTACTCACAGCTTTACTTCTGCCAGAACCTCGTCTCCTACCTTCCAAACTTTACAGAGGCTCTCCTGCGAACCTTGCAGAACTAGCACTCCTGAAAGAAAGGATATTGCGGAGAC